>NC_084657.1:16876769-17476769 GCF_019802595.1 Syngnathoides biaculeatus
TGTCTCTCTCCATGTGCCCTGCGATTGGCTGGCAACCAGTTCAGGGTGTACCCCGCCTCTTACCCGATGACAGCTGGGATAGGCTCCAGCACTCCCCCGACACTCAGAAAATGAATGAATGAATGGATGGATGGATGATTACCTTAAAATGTAAAATCTGAGCCTCTTAGTTAAACACAAAACCAAAGTACAGTGGTGCCTTGGTTCTCGACCACAATCTTTTCCAGAAGGCCGGTTGAAAAGTGAAACGTTCGAAAACCGAACCGCGTTTTCCCATTACAATGAATGGAAAATGAAATGGTGTGGGTCAGCTGGTCAGGGCATTCGAGTACCAATTTTCGTTTGGAAACCAAACCAAAAAAATCTCGAAATTTTCTTTCAAAAACTGATTTGTATGAAAACAGAGACGCTCGAAAACTAAGGTACCACTGTATTCTGTTGGAGCTTCTGCCATGTAGTCGAAAAATATTTCCTTGTTCTCCACTAATTGTTGATATCGAGACAGGCAACTAACAAAGACATTATTTGTAGTAAATCATTTTCAGATCATATGGATAAGATTTCCTATGGCACACCTGATGATGTCTGTCTCGAGAAAACCTTTTAAGTCTTTCCTCACTCTGTGGACGCAGACACCGTGGCAAAGATTAGTGCGCCGATTGACGCGTTTCTTCACCACCGAGAGCGCTGACTCCTCGCTAGCTTCGCTAAAAGGCGCTTGCGACAGTTTGGCCCTCAGCTACAAACTCACCGACACCAATCAGGTATGTGCACATCGTACTCAAGTGTTTTACCTGGCTTCTAATTTGGAAGATTACTGCAAGCATGAGCGTTTACACTTTTAAAGCCTGATCTGTTATGCATTACAAATAGGAGTGTTAAGGACGATGTCAATTAGACTTCCATCTGACTTTGTGTTAGTGTGGTCGTTTTTGTGCAGTTGCTGCCTTCACAGTATAGTGTATTTCACTACTCTGCAGCAACAAGCAGAGGGCGCCATTAGAATGCTGTCTAAACAACTCAATACAGGATGTAGAAGGGAAACAATGTGGTCGAAAAATGGAGTGAGGTTCTCCATGTTTATATGTATGTGCATGTTTGTGCCGATGCTTGCATTCAAATGTCGTTTGCATGTGTGTGTTCATTTGCTTTTGTCGTGGATACGTTTGCTGGGGGTGGGTTCTCTCCGTGTCCTCCTTTTTGCCAGCGCCGGTTTGTGTTCTTGTGGACTTGTTCGCTTATGCATGTTTTCATGTGTGTTTGTGAATGCATTTTAGTGTTAATGTGTGTCATGGCTGCAACTAACATAATTTAATGATCCATTAATCTGTCAATTACTTTTTTTCCATTAATTAAGGCGTAGCTTAAAAAAATATTTCCATACCTTTATTCTTTAAGAGAGGATTATTTGAATTTGACATTGCAGAAAATTTACAAGCTTAAATTGATAATTATACAGTCACTGGGTTGGTCCTTGACATGTAGGCAAAAATGTTGATCATTGCTTTCCAAACTAAAAGCAGATGTTTGAAAACATCTTATTTTAATTAAACAAAGGTAAATCAGTCTGCCCTTATGAAGGACTACAGTAATCAGACAACATTTACTGTTGAAAGGCTGAAGTTACAATAATTTAGACAAATTAAGTTTAAAACTGGGCCTCAAAAGGTTTAATTGATGATCAAAATCGTTGTCGACTAATCTGATAATCACTTGTTGATTAATCAATTAACTGTTTGCATTTGCTTTGCTAACTGTTGAACCTCTAATGCACCTGTTCATGTGTGTTTCTCTGTCATGTGCACATGGTAGCTTAAGTGTGCACCTGTTCGCTCGCGAGCACCAACGTAAAGTGCTCATCCATAAATGTTCAATATTAGTTGAATTAACCAATGAAATAATCGACCTCATGCACCAAATCATGCAAGAGAGTCAGTGAATTAAGCAGGGGAAAATGTTTTGACAATTAAAACGTCTTGCCAGGCATCCAGGGCAATCCTTTACCCATCGTGTCTCAGCGCTTTTTCCCACGGCCATCCTGTTTTGGCAGTGGTGATCTTAAAAATGGCCCCATTTCAGTGTGGCCGCCATGAACATAATGTAAATTTTTTTTTGTTGTTTTTTTTTTTAAGTTCTCTATTGGTATGGGTCATACAAAATTCCCTATCCAATGCGCAAATTCAACTACTTTCACCTTGTTGGCAATGTATGTATTAATTCTGAATTCAATGTTAAGCTTTCAGAACATGGTCTGTGTGTGTGTGTGTGTGTGTGTGTGTGTGTGTGTGGTGTGTGTGTGTGTGTGTGTGTGTTGTTTTAAAACACACTAACCACTCTTTGCCCCTCAGGTGACTGTGACCACACTGGACAAACGCAATAACAAACTCATTTTCAAAGTCCACTTCCTGGAAATGAATAAAAGAGTGCTATTAGACTTTAGGCTCTCCAAGGTGGGTTTTATTATGTAGTTTGAGTAGTTGAACCCAAAAAAACACAAGGTAATTGACATATTTTCATTATTTTACGTGTTCAGGGGGATGGTCTGGAGTTCAAGCGCCTCTTTTTGAAGATAAAGGAGGAACTGTGCGGCATCATCTGCACTCAGAAGAATGCGTTTTTGTTACATGAGGCTACTGATGACTAAACATGAACATGACAGGGAAGGAGGGGAGTACCCATATGTATGTAGCTTAAATGTTTTAAATGCTATCTCTATCCTGGTGGTCGTTATGTTTTGTGTTTTTCCCCCCCACTTCCTGTCGTCATGATTTTTTTTTTTTTATTGTTTGGTATGCTATCTATCCATATACCTGTTACATCTCTGTTCAGCCTTTGTTCTAATTGTTCTGATACTGTTCAATGTTTTTAATAAATTAAAAAAAACGTTTTTGACCGACAATCTGCATTACAGCATAGCAATGATTTTATAATAGGAATCAAAGTTCACATTTCAGGCTACAGCTGAAGGGATGGCTCGTACACACCAAGTAAGACAATCTTGGAAATTGCAAATGAACACTTAGACTTGCTAGGAATATACTTTAGGAGCTCGTAGCCTGGACGGTAATCGTGACGTTGACGGGTTCGTTGTCACCTGTGGGAGGGGCTTGGCCCCCAGTGGTCAAAGGTGAAGCTGCTCGTGGTATTCGTGGACCTGGAGGAAGAATCATAATTAATGTATAGCCCCTGAAGTCATTTATAGGTGTCACTGACTTAATGTATTATTGGCTTTCATATGACAAAATCAGCAACTGCATTGGAAGCATGTCCAGCAACAAATCACTACAGTCCCCATGAGATTATGCTAATATCGCCCCCATTTCAATTTATGTATTCATTCTTCCTGGCTTGCCATCATGGCGGCAACTATTGTTTTGGCTGTTGTACGAGTCTGTAGTGGCATTTGCCGTGCAGGAGGCAGGGTACACCATGAACTGGTTGCCAGCCAATCACAGGGCACAAGGAGACAGTCAACAGTCGCACTCACAAGCACACTTCGGGGCAATTTAGAGTTACCAATTTACGGGTGTTTTTGGGGATGTGGGAGGAAACCGGAGTGCCCAGAGAAACCCCACGCAGGCACAGGAAGAACATGCAAACACCACACGGGCGGAGCAGGGATTGAACCCTGGTTCTCAGAACTGTGAGGCCAACGCTCTTAAGCAGTTGCTCCATTGTGCCACATCATTCAAGAATTCTTTGGGTTTCATTTTTAACTTTCAATGGCCTTACAAAAGGTGACAATCATCTGCAGGTGTTTTACCATTCGCACTCCAGACTACTGTATTGGAATTATTGGAATAATTACTTAAGCCATACTTCCAAGTTTACCAAAAGAGGGGTGGTGTAGGAATCCTGAGTCCACATCAGAGCTCTTTCGGTGTCAAGTGGGCTTCACAACAATTGCCCAAGTATGAGGAAGGTTGAGAGGACAACATTGAATGGGGGCCAAGTAATCTATTCCATTTCTCCAGTTACTCCTCTGAATCGAAAGAATCCTTGAACTTCGTATTTAAAACTGTGACATTGTCACAATCACGTCTGAGCTATTTAACACTGTAACTTTTAAGAATTGTGATAAAGAGTGGGTGTCCATCTTGCCTGGGCCGGATGAGCTACCCATTTCCCCAATTCCTGCCTCGGTCCCGTTGACCATCTCATCCTCTGGGAAGTTTATGTTTTCCCTCGACTGGCTGTGATGCCTGGAAGAGGTAAACATGAGAATTCCTCAATATAGTAAAAGCCAAAATGGATTCTCCTATTTGCTTATGTGAAGTGTACTCACAGGCCAAACAACATGTCGTGAAGTCCTTTGGGGGGGGGCGATAAGGGAAACTTTAATGCTGTACATTGTGCTCACCAATGGCATTGACTCATGTGTGAGTGAGACTCACGGGGATTGTTGTCGTGGTTGCGGAAAATGAATATGAGCAGCAGCGCTGTGGCGAAGGCCGCAAAGAGCATCCCGCCGATGGCTGCTCCGATCACAGCTGGGTAGTTGTTGGCGCGCGGCTCGGCTGCAACACATCACAGTTACGCATTGCAACAAAGCTACAAAGTACATAGTAGACCGGACACACGCGCGTACATATTTGTAATTTTCTCTCCACACAAATGTTTAATGAGACATTTATGAGTGGAGAATCAGGAATGCATGGGTATTAATTGGAAACAATTCCATTAGGCAAATTTAAAATGCAGTTTTAACAGAAAACAGAGGTACTGTAGATCAAAACATTTTGGATTTCACTACTCCTGTTGTGGACTGTACCAATATAAACTGTACTCTTAATGCAATTTCTGTATATTTCGGTATCGCATGCATTGATCATTTCAATAATTTTGTTGACCCATGCTGTGATAAAAGTACTGTACTCAGACTTCTTTACTGTACTACATTGAACCTTGGGATTAAATTAGTTGATGTTACTGGGGTAAATATTTGATTCCAAATGTCATATTACTGTTAATGTCAAGCAAAAATGAAGTTGGACTCAACAGCGGAATTGTTTATTTTAGTCAAGAATCACTTTATAATTTGGTGTAGTATTACTACTAATTGGTTTTATATACATGTATTCAATATAGTTTACGACGCCAAAATACCCATTCATTCCCATAACTCGCCATCCATCCTTAACTTCCCCCTGCCTAAATTCATGTGGAATATTTCCACAGATGTGCCAGACTTTTTTCCCCCCGTTTTGCAACGTAAACTACCCTGAACCTTCAAACCTCTCTACTCTCTCCTTAACTAGCACTCACCTGACAAAGTTAGAATGTTAAATGTGGCTTTGAAGAAAGAACACACACAAAAAGTGAGATGAAATGAAAAGGAGAATGGGGAAAAAAGCAAACAGAAAGCGAGTATTGTGTGTTTGTTTGTGTGGGATTTAGGAGTCGTTCACCTAAAGCAGAAAAAGAAAAAACATAGCATGTGAATACCAGATGAAGTAATCAATCACAGTTTTATTAATGGCATCCGCGCTCACTTTTTGGAAAAGGTGACACATTTACTACCTTTGCCAAAAGTCAATGTTTTCATTGGCACTGTGGGTGAGATTGCAAACTCGATTTTCAAGCAACTTTTCTTGAGAAACATTCAATTTTGCCCTGGATCAGGAATGTTTCAACTGCCCAAAATTGCAACATGAGGCAATCTTCAAACATTTGTGGAGGTAAATAGCCATCCAGGTAATCATAAGGCAAGCAGAAATCTTGGTTGTTTTAGGAGTTTTCATTTGGTGGGCGGTGCCCATATGCATATTCACCTATTCATGGATTTTTGGGGGAGAATGGATCCCCTAGTATATACGGAACCCCTCACTTATTGGCCATATTATTTTCTCGATTTCTCCAATTATTTAGTTATTTTTACACTATCCTCTTCTCAGAGAAAATGCTTTTTGACTATTTGCTGCTCATTTGCTTTTTTCAGGACTTTTTTTTTCTTCATATTATGGCAATTATAATAAGTGCAGGTCAGGCCTGGTCCTTATTGCTCGGGTCCACTGTAAACCTATTGCTCTGCACAGTTTATCTTTCAAGGGTCCATCTTATGGCCTGCATTTATTTCCTGATTTTGTTTCTTTTTTCACAGACTGTATAGTCCTTTCCCAGAAGAAAAGAGTAAATATTTCAAGAATAAAGTTGTATTTTTTAAATTCACACACAAATCCAGTCAAACACTATACACTACCCAATGTAAATAATTTTTCCTCTGTCATGAAAAGTTCGAGAACCTCTGCCTAAAACAACCAAGAAGTCATCCGGTTGCCATTGATTCCACTTCCTAAAAAATGATTTCAGGCCATGAAGATGCACAGTTGAGATTGTTTGGCTTTGGCAGATGTTTGGGCTGTCCCGGGTGTCATTCTAATTCTGTATTAGCTCTTTAATCTACCTGGCATCTTCGCAGCAGAGGGGTGCCCAACTGTTCTGTGGTTGAGAGGCGAGACCTGGAACTGGTACTTTGCGGTGGGTGTCAGCCTGCTCACAGTGTGAATCCTGACATCAGGATCTCGGATGATGTTTTGGTGCCAAACGGAGGAGCTGCTCTCATCCCGTGTTTCCTCCATTGAGTCATTGCCACTTGCCCTCCTCCCCGGCTGCTCGTTCACCCTTCTGTGCCGCACAACGAATCCGGTCCATCCTTGTTGAGCGTTCTCCTCCATCTTCCACTCCAGCTCCACCTCATTCCGCATGCGGCCAATGTACGTCACCCTGATCAGGGTGGCATTGGGTGGCATGGGGTGCTCTGAGAAGAAGACCAGTTACAGTCAAACATCTGGGCTCCTTCAAAGAATATTTGGAAGAATCTTACTTTTAACCACTAGTGTGATGTTTAGGTCAGCTCCTCCCACCGCGTTGCTTGAGGTGCACCTGTACTCGCCGCTATCCTGAGTCTCATCTGTGTCTCGCACTGTAAGGTTGGCCCATGCTGACGTTCTCAGTAGCATGTACTTGGATGTGTCGCGGACATCCAAACCATGATTGTTGAACCACGATATGTGACTGGTGGGAAGGTAGTTGGCCCTCAAGTTGCAGGAGAGCTGCACGTCAGCCCCCTCGTACACAGACACAAGCCTCCGCTGCGTGAGCAACACGGGGGCCTCTGTAAATAGAAGTGTGGAGTGTCGTAGTGCACTATTAGTCATTATTTCTGATTCCATATATTGGTGCAATGGACCTTTCTGACTGGCGATCTTAAACTCCGCCCCCCTTAGCTACATTTGCCATGTCCCGCAAGCTTCCCAAATGGCGACTGAACAGAACAGGTTTGAAGTCGATTCTCTCACGTGTATTCCTGATAATATTGTGGTATGTTTTTTTCCAAATGCGTCAGACTTGTCCAAAAGAGTTCCACAGAGAGGTCTCAACTATTTCACCCAAGAATATGTACACGGAATTAAGATTTTGGACGGAGCAGGACGCAATGTTAGGTAAGTGAGTTAGGCTCGATTTTCTACAAGTGCATTTAATTAATAGTGATTAACACAGTCAGTACCGTAGTCAACAGATGGAAAAGTTTAATTTGGCTCGTAATGGAACCCAGTGATCTGTCTTAAAAGTCTGACGTGATACAAATAGGCAAATAGACGTTTCTCTTGCGTGACATCGCGCATTTACGTATCACTAACCCGACTCTTCAGCATGAAACATTACACACTTCATTCAGCAGGTCAGTGATACACTAACAAAGTGAAAGTTGTTCTCCTGCAATGTATAAAGCACTGATAATAATTCAGTCAAACTCAGGGAAAATACTTCTCCCTCACTTACCTTCGAACATACAACCTTGTGTTTGTTGATGTTGTCCACATTTAGTTGTACGTGCGCTCTTCCGCAAGCCTTAATCCATTGTAAACACTTCGTCAACTGTGTTTTAGGCTTTGGAAAATGAATCAACCGGGGCCCTTGTAACCTAGCCGCATATCTTTCATCAAAATTGCACATTCCCCAAGCTCATCTGAGGACCATTTTCTTCATAACATTAACTTTTCCAAGCGCACGCTACTGACAACCAGCATTGCTTGTGAGACAATATGGCGAGAAGGGCGTGTCAAGACAGGGGTTAAGACAATGCGCTATCTGATTGGCTATTATTGTACGAGCAATTGACAGGTCAGAAAGGTCCATTCCTTGTTTCTGAGCACTGACCCAATGTGAGCCTGCAGGTCTTAGTTTGGTCCAAAAGTGGATGTTTTGCATGACAGATGTACGGTTTCCCACTGTGGGCAGTGCCGTAGCGAATGATGAGGATGTTGTTGTTCTCTTCTCTTGGGGTGCCATGGCCACCTGGGCCCTCCCACCACACCAACGCGTTGGGTGCCCCTCCGTCCCAGGAGCAGGTCAACATCAGATACTGCTCGTTGGTCCTCACGTAGGCTAAACACACCGGTTCTGAAGGGGGGAGGTCTGGTGGAGGACAGCAAATTGAATGAATATATATATATATATATATATATATATATATATAATATGTTTTAGCTAAACAAGTCCCAATCTTTCAAGTTCCTCAAATCAATTCTTTGACTTCATATGGACTCAAGTCAAGTCATGTGACTCAAGTCTCACACCTCTGATGGTAGGACTCCAAAGTAGGACTCCAATGAAACTGGTTGGGTTTTTTTCATAGCCAAAAGGCTATAAATCCAATAAACAAGGTGTCCAGGGAGGGATAACAGAGTTTTTTTTTTAAGGAACCACATCCAGTGACAAGTTCATCAAGCGCACTCACATGCACGTGTGCTGCACTCCACTGCTTGTTTTAGTGCAAGATGGGACCCCGTGCACGTAAACAAGCTGCTATTTCCTGCCAGAACTTCAGACAGCAGCAGGATGTCGCCATTTCCGCTGTCGACATCGTCTCCTTCTACGCGTCCGGAGTTTTCACCCCAATGAACGTCGGCGGGAGGAAAACCGCCGGCCCAGGAGCAGCGCAGTCTCAGAGAGGTGTGATTCACGGCCGGCTCCATGGAGCAGGAAGGAGAGCCGTCTGGCGGATCTATGGGGGGGAGAGGAAGTGGAGGATGCAGCAGGTCATCAAGGTAGAAGACGAAAGTGGCGATGCTGAGAATATAATGAACCCCCTGTCATCCCGGGGGCGGGGGGGGGGGGGGGAATACGTGCCAGACCCACCCGTGACAAGTGAAAACACGCAAAATAGAAAAACCTTACAAAAGACTAAATAAATTTACTCTAAAAACACTTTCAACTGTATTAACATTCACTTAAAATATATTAACTCATTTCAACACACAGACACAAAATTAACCATAAAATGTATTGGAAAAAACGTGTGTATTGTAATATATGTGTGTTAAATATGTGCCTTTAAAAGGTGGGATCTGGTAGGGGGGTGGGATGTGAGCATCTGGGTGTGAGTTGTGGTTGACAGCAGCTCCTATGTGAGTCTACTCATTGTTTTAAATTCTCCTGGTGTTTATTAAATGGCTGAAAAGTGCATCAGGGACTTCGGGTCTCCCGTCCCACAGTAATACAGTAGTACCTTGCACCCATTTTGGGTGGGTCACAGAAAACCTAGTAAAAAAAAATATAATTATATTATATTAAGTTTAATAATTTTTGTATATTTAGTGACCTTTATAGAAAACATGTAACCCAATTTTTTTTTTGCCCTGAATGGATTTCAATTCATTTCAATCGGGAAAATTGATCGGCTAAGTGAGTAAATTGATCTATGAGCTTGGCCATGAAACAAATTATACCTGTGAGTCAATGTATTATTGTATACAGTAAAAAAAACGTGTAACGTGATCAGTATAAATCACAGATTTCCACATCTAAAAATATTTTTTTATATAACTGCAGCAGGTGAACCACAATAAAGCGAGGGAACACTGTATCAGTAAAATAAATAAATAAAATGCAATAAAATAAAGTGATAGAATGGCAAGCACTGGTCCTTGCAGGTGACCGTTGCCACTTGCCATTTCCATGTTTGTGACATGACAGCAAGTACCTGCAAGAGAGTTCCGTCAGGTTTCCCGACAGTCCAAACAGAAGAACCGGGAATCCCTCTGGAGGGCCTCCACACTCATCTGTGTGTGTTTGTTTGAGAGGAAGTGTGCTGTGTTTTTGATTTAGAAAGTTTCACGGAAATAATTGCAAGGCATAACGGACAGGTCAAGACAGGAATTTCGAAGAAGTGCAAGAGGCAGAATCAGAGATTGTAAAGATTCAATCTTTATCTTGTTCTGTAAATGATCACATCGCTTTGGTTCTTCATGTCACCGTTTACAGTAGCAAGACAGAAGAGCACGAGCGAGGTCGCTGTCGAACACAAGGATCAAGTCACGAAAAGAGAACCAAATTCAGACTCACAGTAGACAGTCAGGCTGATGGTTTTCTTGGATCGCGTGTTGAGGTAGGTGTTCTGCGCCAGGCAGGCATAGTCGCCCGTGTGCATGCGAAGGACCTTGGTGATGGTGAACTGCGGCCCGCTGTACACCTGTGAGTTGTTGTAGAACCACACATACTGGCTGGGTGGATTGGACTGAGCTTGACACTGCAGAGAGACCGTCTCTCGCTCTAAGGCCGAGTAACCTCGCTCTGTCACCGTGTACGGCGTCACATCGATCTGGGGAATATCTGGACCAACTGGGGAAGAGGTGTTTTTTTTTTAATGAAAAGTCACGTTGATTCATTTATAAATACATTTTCTACTCACAGATAATGTCAAGCCATATCCGGTCAGAACGCTCACTGTTGACCGCGTTTCTGGCCAGACAGCGGTACCAGCCCGTGTGGTTTCGGTTCACCTCCGTCACGTTGACCACGCTGGTGTTGCCCTGCGCCAACGCCGAGATATTTCCGTGACGGTTTTCTTGTTGCCACACATAGTGGATGGGTCCCGTCCCGTTGTCCAGATTACATCGCAGCCAGATTGTCGATCCCTCCACTGGCGACACTTCGCTCACCAGCAGGTGCGGCTTTGTCAGCGGAACTGTGGAGGGTAAAGGCCTTACTGTTCCATTTTTAATACATTGACACATTCTCATCGAGGTGGATGTTGACATCAAAATATTAAAATTGGTGGATATGTAGTTGTATCCAATTGTTTGGCGGCACATTCTAAATTATGATTTGCGTACTCACCTCTGCACAAGGACGAAAGGCCTTACCTCGTACTGTGAGGTGCACATAGTAGTAGTAGATTACAGGCCCGTTGACAAAGTCATAAAAAGCCTGGCAGGTGTAGAGGCCCTGAGCAGACAAGGGAAGCTTGTCGATGCTGACATCTGCACTTTTTGAGATGACCGTCACTTGCCCGAGCATTTGGGCCAACTTCTGGATCCTGGGACCTTGGCCAAAGTCGTACACCACAGCCTTGAAGGCTTCAGTTCCGGGCCAAGTGAAGCTCCACATGTAAAAGTCAGGTAAGGTGGACCCGCACTCCAGAATAACGGCTTTGCCGACCACACCGTACATGGTGGTGTTCTGGTAAACCACCTCCCCATTGGTGGGCTGCGCTGGGGTGAGGGAACACACACGTGCATGCAAAAATGTGTGTGCAAGAAAAGTGCTTTTGCATATTCTCCCCGTGCCTGTGTGGGTTTTCTCTGGGCATTCCGTTTTCCTCCCACTTCCCAAAAACATGCAACATTAATTGGACACTCTAAATTGCCGGTAGGTGTGATTGTGAGTGCGGCTGTTTGTCTCCATGTGCCCTGCGATTGGCTGGCAACCAGTTCAGGGTGTACCCCGCCTCCTGCCCGTTGCTAGCTGTGATGGGCTCCACCACTCCCCGCGAGCCTCGTGAGGATAAGTCAAGGAAAATGGATGGATGATTAACTGCACTGAAGTTCCAGACTACATTCATAAACTCACCAACAGGTTGTTTTTGCCACGAATCACTTAAGCAAAATATAAACCACATGCATTTTCTTAGCCGCTTATCCTCACAAGGGTCATGGGGAGTGCTGGAGCCTATCCCAGCCGTCAATGGGCAAGGGGCAGGGTACACCCAAAACTGGTTTCCAATTAACGCATGTTTTTGGGATATGGGATGAAACAGGATTGCCCGGAGAAAATCAACACAGGCACGGGGAGAACATGCAAACTCCACACAAGCGGCTCTGGGATTGAACCCAGGACCTCAGAACTGTGAGGCCAACGCTTTCCAGCTGCTCCACCGTGCCACCAATATAAACCACAGTGTGAAGCATTAGGTGTGGGTATTATGTACAAAATTTTGGGTTGTCGATATTTCATACATCACTTTAATAAACATTGGGAAACACCGTGACCTCTTTCATCCATCTGTTTTCCATACTGCTTATCCTCACATGGGTCCTGGGTGTGCTAAAGACTCTCCCAGCTATCTTCAGGCAAGAAGCGAGGTGCCCCCTTAACTGGTTGCCAGCAAATCGCAAGGCAAACTCCACAAAGGCGGGGACAGGATTTGAACTCTGGTCCTCAGAACTGTGAGGCAGATGTGCTAACCAGTTGTCAGCCGCACCACCCTAACTTGAATCATAATTCATTTGAAACTCAGTCAAAGATTAGTGAGTGAGCACTGACTAATGGACAACTATTCAGCAACTTTTTGCACGTTTTAAACCACACAAGTCCAGTTGTATAGAATATGTACATTGCATGTATAAGAGCTAAAGTGCCTACTTACAATATGCAGAATGAAGCAAGAACGAGAGCCCTAGCAGTTGGGTCAGCATGGTATCATCATGATCTTCGGTCCAGCAACATTTTTTCCCCCAAAAATATAAACATGAATTGATCTAAAACTCAGCTAAAATGTCTTCCTTTTCTTCTCTACTGCTCAACCTCAGAAGAACCCACTTGCAGTCCTGACCTGAGTAGGGAGGGATGAAGTCAACTGATTTGGGCTCAATTATTCATGTTTTTCCTTTCTCTTCATCCTTCTATTCTTCACCAGTGGGGGTAGAATGACACCAGTGATACTTTTTGCTCATTCATTATTCAAGGCGGACCCACATACACCTGATCATTTCACAAATGGCAGATACGCTGGGTCGCAAAGGGGACATTCCGCCGCACAAAACTCAACGTGGTCTGTAAGATGGCCCCAATCTTCTGCAGGGAATGTCCACGATTGGGATTGAAGAGGATTTAAACGTTTGATTTTCTTTTTGCTCGTTTTGTTTCAGGACAACAAGATGCACGGTTGATGTGAGGAGCTCAATGAAACAATTTTAAAAAATAATCTGCTGAATGAGATCACTTTCCCCTGTCTTTAATCTTCTTTGGGGAGTTGGACAAATAAATTTGGGAGATTTTATTTTGGGAGGTCATGTGGGCCTCACAGAGCAGAATGACCGCGACTAATGAGATTTGTTTTTGGAGTTTTCATAGAAACAATGATTGTTCTTTTCTTCTCATGTCTCAGTATTCACATTAAATCGGTCTGTGATGTTAAAATGAATCTTAAAGATCATCAATGTGACTCGAAGGAGAAGTAGAGAAGAGTGGGAGCAGACTAATTAACAGAAGCATTAGTAGGTAAGGTGAGAGGTCTTGTGAGTGAATGTCGGCAGATGATCAGTTGCAGACGTTTGGCAATGACTGCAACCATGGAAAATAAATGGGTTTTTGGGTACACCCCTTACAATCTAAGAAGACCAAATGCGATAACAAATGTGGCCTTGAAAAAAATAATGCTGCTTTGTTTTGCCATGGAATTGATACTTTAAGAGGAGGTTTATTGTTATCGTGCTTGCATTTCGCAGGAGTGTAGAACCGAGTGATAGGTGACTTCCCAGTCACACAAATGAGTGTATGATATATCCGTCCATCCATCCATCCATTTTCTTAGCCGCTTATCCTCACGAGGGTCACAGGAGTGCTGGAGCCTGAGCCAGCAGGCCGGGTACACCCTGAACTGGTTGCCAGCCAATCGCAGGGCACATAAACACAAACAGCTGCAATGACAATCACACCTAGGAGCAATTTAGAGAGTCTAATTAATGTTGCATGTTTTCGGGATGTGGAAGGAAACTGGAGTGCCCGGAAGAAACGCACGCAGGCACAGGGAGAACATGCAAACTCCACAGAGTGAGAGCTGGGATTGAACCTGGGTCCTCAGAACTGTGAGGCTAACACTTCCCAGCTGTACCACCGTGCCGCCATATTAAATACATGTCATTATCTAAGCCGCTTATCCTCACAAGGGTTGCGGGAAAGGCGGACTACACCCTAAACTGGTCGCCAGTCAGTCGCAGGGCGGATATCGACACCATCACTGAGCGGGAATCGATCCCACGGTGCCCACACCAAAGGCGTGTGTACCACAACACCATCAGTGACCCATATTAAACACATATACTATCCAATTTAAACCCATTTTATTTGGGGATGTAAAATATTTTCAGATTATTTTGGATTTTTGTTATTTTTTGAGCATTTTTGGTTTATATTTTGCTGATTGAAAAGTAGAACTTGTTCTCTCCTTCATTTTTGTGACCAAAAAATGGTTCTTTCATGCAGTGATTCCCCATCCACTGTCCTTGTAGCACATAACTGGGCTGCGACAGATCATCAGGCGAGCCGCAGGAAATGATCCAAATTCACTTAATTTGTCCAAAATGATTCTGATTCAGTACAAATAATCTATCTTTGTTCAAAATCACTTTGATAGTAAGCACTAGCTTGTGATCAGGGAGGACTGAGGACACGTGCTTTTGAAAGTTGCTTGAGGGAGAATTCAGTTATGCCATCACCACTAAAAAACATATTTGGGTTGCACAATTATGCTTTAAGTTTTTTTTTTAAGTGACTGACAGCACCACCGATACAAGTCTCTTGCTCATTTTTTATTGAAATGCTAAAAATTCCGAGTTCATCCAACAACCAGTGTCAGTGAATACTAAAACAAACACACGTTCATCTATAAATGTTAACAACAACAAAAAAATCTCCAGTTAATAAAAATGTCATGTCAAATTACAAACGATAAATGAGGGCATAAAAGGTGAGGTATGCTGGGATTCAGCGTTGGAAAGGATCTGAATTTACAATACAGGATAATGGAGGATTATTAAACATAAATTATGAAATACTGTTTTTGAATGTTATTTTCATGTGGGTGGGAGTGGGGGGGGGGTTCTTTCAAAAACATACCATCATAAAGGATGGCTAAAGGGCTGAGCTACGTTAAAAGATTCTTTTACAAATTAAAATGAGTAACGGACAGTTATAAATCAGTAATTTGGCTGAGAGAATATTCCCTTTCACAAAATTAAATAAAATACAGGACACAAGGGGTTAAAGGGTGTAGTAAAAGTGGAAAAAAATGTCCAAAAGCTGCATTGCACACCCAAGTGTTGCAGACAGTCCAAAAAAAAAAAAAAAAAAAAAAAAAACACTGCCAAGTAGTCCAAGTGGAGTTTTCCAACCTCCTTTTGAGAAAAGTTTGTGTTCCAACTGTGTTGTTGAGTGTGAGATTTCCTCGACACCCTACCGGGTCAGACGTATTGCTCTTTAGGAAAGGTGTACGCCCCCACCCCTGGGGGAGGAGGGGACATGCCCGGCACTGAGGGGTACTTAAAGATGGCGGTGGAGTGCGAGGATGGAGAAAAGGTGTTCTTGGACGAGTTGGTGCTGGTGCTGCTGCCCGTGGTGGCTTGTGGAGAGAGGTAGGGGTGCTGGGGCAGGAAAGACAAAGGGGGGTTAATGGGGGGGGAGTAGGGCTCCGGGTAGTCCTCCTTGTTACAGGCTAGCCTGTAGCTCACGTAATCCGCTGTGTTAGGAAGCTCCTCGTAGAAACGCCCCGAATGCTGTGAAGAGGTGAGCAAAACTCTTTACTTTAGCTCAGTTATTTCTAAATACTGTACCGTGAAAAATTATTATTAACTATAACTAATCCTTTTTCATCCGTCTATCGATGCCACCAATGTATAGTGACAAACAGAACTCCCTTCCACTGGGTAACGAAAGTTACATAAGTCCCCCTTTTACTCGGACTGCACGATATTTCGTATGAGCATTGTCATCGAAATGTACATCTGCGCAATAGTCACATCGCAGGGTGTGCTGCGATGGTGGTGTTCTGGAATATTACAATGAATCAACTATAATATTCAAAGTGACCACCAGAGGGACCAGCTCAGACATTCTAATTGAAAGAATGCAGGCCAGTTGTATTTCCTATTGCACAGCTGTGTGTGTGAGTGTGCGAGGTGCCTTCAGGGACACTGCGTAAATGGGAGTGAAAGTGTTCTGTTATAATACAGGACACAACTGTAAAACTGGATAACTAGGAAAATTTTTATTTGTGTCTGAATGCTTTAGCTACTACTCTGTGAGATCACACTGGTAATATAGAATTTTTTATGTTTTGTTTTGTAATAGAAGAATAGATAAATTATTTTGTTTGTATCGCCTGCCGGAGCTGCAAGGAATGGAACGTTATTTATGTCCTTTCACCATCGATCCTGTCATACTGCATTGCATGTTTTTGTTTGCACATTGAGGACAAAAGTCCTGCTTTTGTTCCAACTCCCTCACCCCCCACCCAAAAAAAAAAAAAAAACTATGCTTTGTGTAAGCTACTTGTGCTTCAAAGTAGACACTTTGCACTTTGTCTTCTTTTTCCTGTGTAAAATTATCCCAAACTTGAAAAATTATTTTTACTCCTGGTTTGTGCTTATTGCTATGTGAAGTAACGGTTTGGAATACTGTCAAAAGGTTGTGACATAAAATTACATGTGTACGATTTCATAATCCATTGAGGCATACGTTGAGACTGCAAAAGGTGAACTGGAAGCAAGGGATCTCTGTATACAGGTAGAGGAGAAACAATAAATTGAATTACTTCCTTATAATGTCAAAGCAAACCTCTTTCTTGAAAGTTCACATGGATATTTTTTTTCACAGGAACAAATTTGACTGCAGATGCATGTACTCCTGTATCCATTGTCACAAAAGAAAGAAAAATATAATCTGGTTTTACATCAATTGCCATGGCCACAAGTGACGCTCACCCTCTGAACGCAGAGTCTGGCTAAGCTCAGCCAACGATTTATTGGCATCACTCGCTTGCATATTGTTGTCATTGTAAATTCTGATTGGATTTTATTACATGTACCTAATGTTGCAACCGATGAATGTATGTTTACCTGAATATCGTCCGCCGGTTTTTTGCGTATGGGCTGGGACAGCTTCCTGGATGGAGAGTCGTCTCTGGGCAAAAAGAAAGACAACAAATGGTGTAATCAAAGGAGTCAACAACAGTTATTTTTTAAATTTAAAATGTGCTTATTTTTAGACCGTTTGCAACATTCTGGCTAATGGCTACAAATGAGTTTGGAAAAAAATGCTGCTGGTGGGTATCTTGCAATAAATTGTTGCATGTTGTTTATTGGACCTTTAAGATGAGTGTTTACATACGAGCCGTTATCTTTTCTGCTTCTGATCTTGAGCACTAGTACTGTGATGGTAATTCCCATCAGCACGCCTGCCGCCAACAACAAGGCCACCACACTGATAACATCACCCGTTGCTATCTGCGGTAGCGGCTTGTCTGCAAAGAAACCAGACCCACGGGTGACAAGATCAACCCTAGAATCTGGAGATGTAATGCAAAATGCTCTCATACCTATGACGCTGACCTCCACGAAGCCCGATCTGGTTCCGATGCTGTTAGTGGCATCGCACACGTAAGTGCCCTGCAGATCGTATGTGACCGGCCCTTTAAAGATGAGGATGTTATCTCGGATCTCAATGCTGCTTGGCATGGAGCCGTTTATCCTGAAGAAGATACAGTGAGAAACTTAAAAGATGTACTGTCATGCCTTTTGTTTTTCTTTTTTCCGGTCCTCTTCACTCACAGCCTCCACTGGTACAGGGAGACGGCCGGGTTGGCGTCGGCTTGGCAGCTCAGCTGGACGTTTTCTCTGTTCAGGTACCAGTTTCCATCGTAGCCGTCAACCAGAACATCGGGTTCATCTGGAAGGACGATCAAGCCACCACACCAGGGATTGGCACATTTTCCAGGAATCACCACACAATACTTACCTAACCAACCATGTGCATCCCAAATGTCAAGGGAATAATTTGTTCTCAGAACATTTCAATATAAATATTCATAGCCTATTTGATAGAAAGGAATGAATGGAAACTGAATGAAATTCAATATTTGCCCAATGTTACTTGAAAAATTTTCACTGCTTTCACGAAAAACAGGACTGAGATGAGATGGAAGTTGCTTTTAAAAAGTGTTACCAAATTACCAATTTCTGGTCCGTTGCTATGTCTGTTGACTTTTCTGGCCGCTCGAGCGACTGTTTTTCAAAAAGGCGACTTGTGAGTTTAATTCTGGCTAAGAAACAGATAACGTAATTGAAATCATTTTCATATTGTTGTCCATATAATAGGAATGGACCCTGGTAGAACACAATTACTTATGCCAAACATTGACAAAGATGGAATGCATATTTACAGAGAATCCTGATATTTTTGCAAATTCAATTCTGTTGGTAGACCCGCTTTTGGCATCTTTCCTCCATTATATGTGGAAAAACCTAACCTATTTATTGATGTTGTGCTCAGACCAAAGCAATACAAGGACGACTTTGCCACAATCGTGTGGATTGTTGGTGTCAATGAACTACGTTGAAGTCAGTGGAAGAACTTCATTTTGACGAAAACTGTCCTTTGATGCCATCTAATGTCATCATAAGGGGTGTTAATAACAAGACAGATTTCATTATTTACCACAGGGTTTTGTTTTATTCACAGGGGAACGCTGTACATGTTGCAAAAGCCGCGATTTAGCAACATGTTGAAAACGTTTGACCCAAGGCACGTTTTTCTAAATTGAAAATATTTTGCCGAGGTTGCCTTCCATCACCTGTACAACGCGACATGAGGGTGATAGAGCTACAGTACAAATGCCACATTTATGGGATATGTCACAATCATATCAGAGTTTTTCTTAGAGCCAAAGATAAAAAGTGGGGTGGAGTGACTTGTTTAGTACTGTGTTTAATTGCCGGACCGCTCCCCATATATTGGAATGCTCTTTTTGAAAATGATACAACAAAATAATTTATTGCTAGTTATTTGACTAACCTCGAGTTGCAGCTGACGAATCCCAATATTCAAGAGCCTCCAGTTCAAGAACCTCTGCACTACAAAACCTATGATAGAAAACGTGCTTACACTGAATATCGAGGGTGACGCTGTCCGTGAACACCTCCTCATTGTATGAGGTGACACAAGTGAGCGTCTCCTTGTGCGTTTCCCTGTTGGGCACCAGAATGTAGTCGCTCTGAATGGTGAAGGTGCCGTCCGAGTTTCTGTACTCACGGGTGCTCACTTCACCTGGCACCCTCGTTTCCCACCTGCCCAAAGGATAAGCATATCAGTTTTGTGACACAACAGTGCATAATCATGTAGAAACAAAATAGTGGCTTTTAAGAGCAATTAAAGGGGCTTTTAATTTTTAAGTTTTGGTCTGTCCTCTAATATGGCTTTGGGAATCTTGAGGAATGGCACAAAACTACACAACAAAACTTAAACTGTGTGCAATCAGCTCCTGACGTCACGACATTGCCCCCTTAAGGAGTGGATCTGTAACTACTATTATCTGTAACAACTGTATAATACAGTATATTCCATCCATCCATCCATTTTCTTGGGCGCTTATCCTCACGAGGTTCGCGGGGAGTGCTGGAGCCTATCCCAGCTGCCAACATGCAGGAGGCGGGGTACACCCTGACCTGGTTGCCAGTCAATCGTAGGGCACACCGAAACAGACACCCACACTCACCTAGGGGCAATTTAGAGTGTCCAATTAATGTTGCATGTTTTTGGGATGTGGGAGGAAACCGGAGTGCCCGGAGAAAAGCCACACAGGCACGGGGAGAACATGCAAACTCCACACAGGCAGAACTGTGAGGTCAACGCTTTCCAGCTGACCCACCATCCCCCCTACAGTATATTCCTCTTAATAGGGAAACACAGTAAAAAATACACTAAAGTTGAGAATGATCTAAAACATTTTGAGCAAAAGACACAAATCAATTTTTTTCCTCAAGATCCAGAAGTACTTTTATTTATGCATTCCTGTTACAAATTTTCATTTAATGACAAAATACAATTTTGTGCATGATAAAAACAAATAATACACATCAATTAAATCAAAGATGATTTAAAATCCATTTGTCAAGAAATTGTGTGCCCGCTTCATGGTCAGTAAAACAGCATTTATTCTAATAATAATAGTAAATGGTGACCAATTTTGGGTCCAGACTCTCAGTTTGAGAAATCCACCTCTTGATAACATAAATATTTTAAAAAGTCACTCCAATTCAAGACCTTGCAACAGTGAAATAGATCAATTAATGAATGAATGTGATCAAATGCAGCCTAAAAAAATAAAGAGAACACAATGAACTCAAGCGGGATAAAATGAGCACGCACCTGATGACACCGGGTGGTTTTCCATTGGCGGAGATGCACGACGCCACCGGCGTCTTCAGGTTGGATGCACGGGCTACCAGCGTGGGTGTGGACAAACTCATCTGAGTGGTCGGACGAACTACACATGGTGGCAAAAATAACAATGATGTGAGGAAATACAAACCGACTGGATTAATCCCGAATTCTATATCTAAAATAGATAGAAATCCTAGCTCAGATACCGCAGTCTTAAATTAGAAACAACGGGCAATTTCAAAATAGCACCACCTAGATAACCTTTGAAGTACATATACTATATACACATTGGTATAATAATTCATGTATGGTATATTCATGTCATTCACCATTGCATGTCCATTTTCTACAACAAAATTTTCTGTGCAGGGTCACTGGTCAGGTGACTTTTGGCAAAAGCTAAAAGAGTTGTTGGTCTCAATGTGATCTGCGAATCTGCTGGTGACCAATCCAGGGTGATGGGATAGGCTCCAGCTCACCTGCCACACTCTTGAGGGAGGATAAGCACTGCTGAAAATGGATGGATGGAAGGGTTTCACGTGTGTACAACATTGTTGTCAAAATGATCCCAGTTCACCTTTGGCAGCAAAAAACTGCTAAAAATGCTGTAATATGCATGCCAGGCCAGTAGTTGGCGACATTAGTTTGTACAGATGCAGGAGGTTCTTACCATATACAGTCAGATTGACCTTGTTTTCCCTATTGCCCGCAGGGAAGGTGGTGTATTCACAGATGTAGGTCGCTTCGTCAGACAGACGCAGCGAGGAGAAGGTGATGGTGGTGTCTTCAAGGGTCGGAGTTCGACGCCTCACGGCAGCGTTCTTGAATGAGACGCGCTCCTTATAGGGAGGGGCCACGGACACCCCGAGGGACGGGTTGGCAATGGCCACGTTCTGCTTGGTGCCGTTCACCAGTTTCTGCCACGTCACCTAGAAAGGCACAGAAGGGAGATTCCATCCAATGAGATCACCTTTTCAGATTGAGCTCTCATTAAACGCCCCAGAAGGAGTTTGTGCAGAATAAAATCTTTCTTTGTACATGCAAAGTTAATCAAGTTTTTCTGATTGCATTAGTTAGAATCTGGAACAAAAGTAGGTGATAATATGTTTATAATGATCTTTCTATTTAAGTAGACCTTGACAGTGTCCTGAAATGGGAACATTGTTAAAACAAGACCGCCATGTGATGTTTTTGTACCCAAACAATCATGAACGGAAACTTTGTAACATCTGTCATTCGAAACGTGATAAGCACAACCGCTTCCGTCTTGGGAGAAGTCGGCGGGAAAAAATCTCCTACGTTCCACAAAGCATCAAGGTAGCAACACGGTTAAAGGGTTGCTTTGTTAGGTTTCTGAGTGTTATCTATCTTTGTGCTACTCTTGGTATTTGGGATCACTGGGAGTGCTTTCCTCCTCTAAATTTAAGGTATTTGAAAGAAGATACTTTTATGACATGAGACAAAGGCGAGAGATATTTGGGTGATATTTTTCACTTGGTTTTCTCTTTTGACGGATGTCAAATTAACTTTTTTCACCTCACACTAACAAGCAAATGTAATTTCCACAACAATGCCTAATTTTAATCTAGTTCATAATGGCAAGATGAGCTGCTGGAGTGGACAAATACCTGTGAGATTTTGACGGGCGGTGAGCTGTTGATGAAACGACAGCGCAGATCCACCTTGGAGCCGAGGTACCCTGACTTCCCATCATCCATTTCTACAGTTTGGCCATTCCCTCCTATGACATAAAGAAAAAAAAAAAAAGAAAGATTCGCAGTATGAGGCAACCACATTTTAATCAGGCACGCTTGTACACATTATTAGTGACGTGGGATATGGACATATTACATCCTGATATAAGTGTAGATACTGTCATTTTATATCCAGATAATGTCGTTGTCGTTATCCAAGCTGCTTATCCTCACAAAGGTTGCAGGAAAGCTGGAGCCTATCCTATCTAGCTTCGGGCGAAAGGCGGACTACACCCTGAACTGGTCGCCAGTCAGTCGTAGGGCAGATATCAACATCATCACTGAGCGGGAATCGGTCCCACGCTGCCCAAAGGCAGGCGTGTGTACCACTACACCATCGACTCCAGATAATGATACTGTATATATATCCCCAATTGGTATTTTTCCTTTGAATTGCACAAAATGAATGGCAATGTTCTCCCATTATTTTGCCATTTATTTATAAAAAACGTGTACATATGATATAGAAAACAAAGTTAAAAGATGAATAAAATGTAATTGAACAAAAATATACAGTGGAACGATAGCATCCAAAATATTGGATAGTACAACGGCTTTTCAAGGGAGGCTCCTGTGTCCACTGTACTGCATTGTAATGTACAGTATGATGTTGTTTTCATCAATGGCTCTCTCGCCGGACCATAAACCAGTATTTGCAATGTAATGAAAATAAAAATGTGACTGCAAAATGGCACGATTAAACACCATTCATACAATTTTAGTGCGATCTCCGAGACGTAAGGCATCCAAACTCACTCTAGCCACACAAAAACCTCACAAAATCCTATATCAGAACGAGTGGGTAAGGGTGACTCACAACGATATATATCATTATATTGCACACCTTTACACACTATTGTACTGTATACAGTCATCACAAAATAATAATTCTGCTCATAGCATTTTTGCTTTACTTTTAATTTATTTTCCAAATACTGTAAATGGGCAGCAAGATTCCAGACAATGCAACATATGTAAAAGGATTCATGTGGTCAGTACAGCGTATGTCAAAGGTGATACAGTTGGACAAGCATGAGAAGGGCCTGAAGTCAGAGGTGGTGGATTACAGTCAGGTATAAATAAGTTAGATTTGTAAGGTACTGTTCCCACTAACTGAGTGATCCTCTGGAACAAATCCACTCCAGAGCCTCCCGCACTTCACGTAGTGTTCTTCACTCACGCGTTTACTTGTGCTGTATGGCCAGACAGACACTAAGAGGGAGCCAGTAAGCGTGTGAGTGGGTTTCCTTTTAAGCAGCTAACCTGCTGATTGGTTTATAATGCAGCGTAGCAGAGCAAAAGCATGGCACACTGAACAAAACGGGGACCAAACAATGGCTGCGCACATTCTCATACACACACACACACACACAGCAACATAATATCAAGGTGTTTGTTTACATCGTGTCATCTGATCATTATCACACGTCCCAAATATGATGATTTACTGTACGGAATGTGCTGCAGAAAGCAGTTTACAACAAGAAAAATGTCCACTGATGAAAAAGGATCAAGCTTGACCAAAACAAACAAACACAAAACAGTATTACAGAGCAACAGCCTGACACAATGGAGACTCCCATAGAAATTAAAGCCAAGAACTGGATAAATGTAGATGAATATGAAGATGAAAATGACGATTACTTTTACAGTAGCGTTGCCACACACATGTTGCATTCCATAACTGTTCTAATGAATGTTGCTCAGTTTTGCAAAGAGGCATTCATTTATTCATCTTTTTTGGGCTGGCTATAATTTAGTCTATCTCACGTGTTCTGTTTGCCAAAAAAAAAAAAAAAAGTGCTATGACATGGTCAAGCCATTAAAAAACACCCATGCAGAAATTGCAGACATACTGTAAGCTCTATCCTGTTGTGAAAAAAAAAGAGGTATTACAACAAGGTTTCTGCTTCTGCTTTCTGAGGACAGGGCTTTTGTAAGTCAATGACCACAACAAGAGGCGCACAGTTTAATATTGGTTGCCTTATTTAGCAATACGTGTCAGCCCAAATATAGGAAACTGTATTAGGGAAATAATAGATATACAGCACTGTATTGTTAACGTAACACTACAGTGATTGTGTCGATCAAAACTGAGAATCAGGATCTTTGTAAGTATGAAAAAAAAAATACAATTATATTGGTGTATCCAGTATTGTGTTTTTTTAAGCCAACTACTCTTATTTGACTGAAATCAAGACGGGTTCATGTACAATATGTTTGTTTGGCCTTATACTAACTTAGATGGGATGCATAATGTATGTAATAAAGAGTTTTGGATACAGTAAACATGCATGCATGCATCTCGCGTTCTCATACAAATATGATTACCTGTCCAAACTAAACCATGTGAGCTTTGTCACATGAATAACTTGAGAATGTATTACGGCATGCCTGCTGCCTACTGTGAACCGTGCAGAGATATAGGAGTCAGTGGGGGTCGATTGCAGCCTTTGGGAATATTGAAAGCCATCTGCATTGTGAGAATGTAAGCATTTATTGAAATATGAGATGAATCCTTTTGGTAGGCATCACTTACTTCCATATGGGGTGGAGCTGTATTTAATAACACATCCAATGCAGGTGAATGTTAGAAGGAATACTGAAAGAATTCTTCGGGGGGGTGGCGGGGGTTGGGGGGGGCAAATGCCTTCGCATACATGAGTAACCAACAGCAGACACACACTGAAAGGTCCCAAGTGAGCTCTGTTGAGCTGATAAGAGGTTTAGATGAAGAGCAGTGAGTCTACCTCGGTCATCCCTCCCTCTCTCTCTCGCTCACATTCACGTCACAATACTCTTTTTCTCCTTCCTGTTCCACCTTCCACCATCCTAACCGTGTCCAAACATTGCCATTCATTCATTCTTCCATTGTTTAAAAGGATGGGAAATGACCTCATGAACCACAATGACCTAAAAACAGCAGCACCATGGGAACCTAATACAACAGTGGCAATGTTGTTTTACGCCTGTGACGGGTATCGAAACGAGTCCTTCTTAATTGAGTCCAATATAGACACAGACGAGTACACGAGTTGCTAGATCTGAAAAAAAAAAAAATCAAAAGCAGTACTTTACCTTTTACCACTAACTCAATTTTCACAGCAACAAGGTACATGTTTTCTAAAGAGTGAATAAAGAAGAGGAAAATTTTTCATTGTGTTCTTGCAAGAAAATCAATTTTACAGAGTATCAAGTCATTTGTAAAGTGAGTGATATACTGAGACAGGCACGTATTGTTCTTGCAGAAGGTCAAGGGAAGGGGCGCTTTCGTTCTAAGACTTATCTAATGGCCTTCAACCAGTTATGACCAGCTGTACTTCAAGACCAATTCCTGATAATATCAATCTCAAAACCTAAAAGATGCTGCGTGAATACACTGTGAAGTGTTTGAAATGATATCAAAGTGAGAACAAACGGACTGACACACTCACACAACATTTGTTGTTATGCCCAACAGGGATTAATGCTGACTTTGAATTTTCATTAGGAGGGCAAAGCACTGCAACCCATAAAATGCATTACAAGCAATTATGTGCAACTGAGTGGTTTATTGTAATGTAAATAATTCTGTATTTCAGATTAAACATCAGCATTCCTACCATATAAGGGTGGTGGCTACGTAAAGCTTTGCCAAAATATAAAAATTAGCATCAGCGTGCTATCAACATCACAGTAGCAATATCCACACACAATTCCACAAAATATATAAGTAGATACTTCAGATATATTAAAATGACCATATTTTGAAAAAATTAAAGGTTTCATCAATCCAGCTACCCGTTCATCCACCTACATGTCCTCAAACTCAGGGTGACATTGGGCAAGAGATGGGGTACACCATGAAGTGGTCACTAGCCAATTTCAAAAGCACGTGTAGACAAACAGCGCCACGGTGGAGCAGCTGGTAAAGCGTTGGCCTCACAGTTCTGAGGTCCTGGGTTTAATCCCGGCCCCGCCTGTGTGGAGTGTGCATGTTCTCCCCATGCCTTCGTGGGTTTCCTTGCACATGTGCCCTGCGATTGGCTGGCAACCAGTTCAGGGTGTACCACGCCTCATGCCCTTTGACAGCTGGGATAGGCTCCAGCATTCCCCGCAACCCAAGTGAGGATAAGCGACTCAAAAAATGGATGGATGTAGACAAACACACTCACAATCACAGTAAATAAAAACTTTGAGTCCTCAATTAAGAAGGATGTTTTTAGAACATGGGAGGAACCCGGAGTATCTGAAGAAAACCCACACAAGCACAGGGACATGCAGACTTACTAAGCAGTTGTTCACTGTGCTGACCATATTGTGTGCAAAAATATGTAACTTTATTAATACTGTAAAGATTACTGCGGGGTCACAATGAAGGGTAGTGTCATGTTCAAGAACACTACTTGTTGTGCGTGTAATGAATCCAATACAAAAGGAAACAGTATTAAGACATTCATTAATCTTCACTATAAACTCCCACTTTACATCATGTGTGTATTCACAACAAGATAAATCATTTGAAAACATTTTTTTCCTACACTAATGTGACCCTGACCCTGACATTTTTGTAGTTGCATTTTACAGTTACAAGCCATGATCTGCAGAGAGATTCTGCAGGATCAGAGGGAACTATTTGTTCATAGGTATCAATCAGGAGAAAGGTAAAAAAAAATCTGCATTAAAACTGCACAGCATTAAAAAATACCATGGAAGACAGTGAAGATACCCTTCAAAAATTTATGGGATGACAAAAAACTGGTCAGTGAGGCTACCAAGAAGCCAAACAGCAACTTTGAAGGAGCTGCACACATTTCTGGGAAGTACTGACTGTGCAGTACGTATGACAACAATCTCCACTTTTATCAAATGTCTCTGCTATGGTGCCAAGTTAGAAGCCTTATCTGACAAAAAAAAAAAAAAAAACATAACACCAAACGGTCCAGTGAAACCAAAGGTGAGCTTTTTGGCCATACTTCGAAAAAGTGTATTTTGTGCAAACTCACAACTTCTCACCAAAAGAGCATCATTCCTATTGTGAAATTTGGCAGCATCGAGCTTTTTTCATCAAGTGGTCACAATCAAGTTGGAGAGAATTATGAAGTGTTCCAAATACCAGTAAGTGTAATTACAAAACATTCAGGCTTCTGCTAGAAAAAAAAAACATGCCTCCAAGAACAACTTCATTCCTCTCCAATTTAGCATGTTTGAATATAATTGGTTCAATTCTAAATGTGACCAAATCCCCAGTTATGAGAGGGTGTGCACACTTGTGCAAGCACATTATCTCAGTGTCATTATTGCTATGTCACATTCATGATTGAAAGGGTTTTGAAATGATCAGGCTCAGCATTTGTGCAGGTGTGTAGACTTTATGTCCAGTGTAGATAGCCGTCAGGTGAAATAAAGGGAATCACATCAGTGCATTTGGATTGGATGCTTAGTCAGGGCTTTAGGCAATGTAATAACAACATAATTACGACATTGTTTCTTGTGCTTACCAAAATACACACACAAAAAAAAAAGGAAATGTGAATGGTTGTCTCAGCAATTACACAATTAGTATTGTAAAAGAGCTGTCATATTTTTTTTCAAAAATACTAACATGGAAAAAGGAGAAGAGTGGGTTTGGACATGAAAATAAAATACAAAAAGAGAGAATGAGGGGAGATTAACCCTTCAATCCCCGCGCTATCAAACCTGTGATTTATCAGGGATTAACACGCTGTGCTTGTGTGTAATTTGCTCGGCGGCAACCTGACACACAATGAACACGTCCTGACACATAAATCCATGCAGCCACACACTTCAAAATAAGACTTGTGGTTAGTTTGTGACACTGGCCGCCACTAAATTATGTGACTTCCCATTCCATTTCTTGTCCTTAAATGCAAACGACTGCACCACAGGATCTGCATCTTTAGCAACAATGAAAATACATTTGTGACATCCACTCTGCTAAATTACATCCCTCCATGCTCCCATTTTAACTGATTGAAAATGCAGGTTTCTTCTTTTTTTCAGTTTTGAAATCATAATATATAATTTAATCTGTCATTGTGAGTGCCTGTTTGCATGTAATCTCGGCGGTGGCGTGGAGTGCGCACTTGGCCCGTGTTCAGCGAGGCCAGCTCACAGGATTAGCATGACTCTTGCCGCTGTTCGGGGACATAAATGTAGAGAAAGAGAGGAGATGAGGAGATCTGAGATATAGAAAATGTCTGCAAAAGACGTCAAAGACGAGAAATAGGAAGATAACTGTCATCGATCATAAAAATGGGCCTTAAAGCTCCATAAAAGGGTGAGGAAGAGGACAAGAAGGGCTGTGCTGGATTATTTTAGTCTGGGTCAACCAGCAGTGGATTATTCTGAAATTTATGTTTGCTTGTCAGTCTCCAGTGGCAAATGATTCCAAAACAGAACGAGCGTGAGTGTGCACCAAGCAGGTAAAGACATTGGTAGTCTGGGATTTGGCAGCATTCTTGTTGTCTCTCACCCTTCCCTTCCGGCTTCGTGTGCAGCTCTAATCCCTGTCCTTCAACACATGGCACACACACACGCACACACACACACACACACACACAGAGGGGTATGTACACATGTAAGAGCACCAGCAAATTACTGCTCAGATGGCATGGAGAGCGCTTTATCGGCGACTTTGAGTGGAAAAAAGCAATCAGAGCAGATGCCAGGGCGGTTCAACACATCCGTATGCTGCCACTATTGTCATTATGTAATAAAGCCAGCCCTCCTCTAAACGCCCGTTTTCTTTGCGGGGCATTGCCACCACAAATTCAACGCTGGCATTCCTCCATTCATTATGATGCATTACAGTTATCCTCAACCACTGAGTGAGAAAAGTAAAAAAAACATTACCAGTATCTAATTTCACTGAATTAGCTTTGAAAGGATTTATTCACAATAAAGTAAGTACTTTACAGTAAATCTATTTGTGTTCATCTGTGTATGCACGTGAGGTCTAGTGACAGACAGAACAATTAAATACTAAGTGACTCTCGCACTTTTTTTTTGCATAAAGTACCACTTAAAAAATGTTTAGTTCCCCAAGTACCGCAATCATGACCAACATTAAAATGCGGTCGCATATTTTGAACATTTAACACTGCACATTGACACATAAAGTGTATATAAAAACCATGTAAATTAAAGTTAAATTAAATTAAAACAGTTTCTAATGATTAAATTCAAATGTATTGTCATAAAAAAGTTAAATACTACTGAAGTATACTTGGGCGGTGATTCATTTCATGTACTACTAGAGGGTGCCCACATATCACAAGTGGTGCTGGTAATGAATGAATGAATTAATGGCAAAAGGCACAATTAAACTGTGTATTCACCAGTTTCCTTTCATACAACAAAATAACAGCTTCTATTTCAAATCAACAGGCTTATATTGGACAGTGAGCAAATAATTTTGAGTAAATTAAGACGAGAACAAAAAACGTATAGCGTGCATATATATATATATATATATATATATATATATATATATATATATATATATATATAGTATTTTGTGGCATTTTTATTGGTAGTGCGCCACGACTTTTTTTTATGAAAAATTTGAGCCTTGGCTTAGTTAAGGTTTGGGAACGGTGCATAAAATGTGGAGACCACTACAGGAGAGAGGGTGGATTTATTAATGCTCTCCAAAACAGCAAATGATTTGGTTGATAGATAAAAATGTATCATAACAGTCTCTATTTGAACGTCCCTTTTGGAACTGGACTAAATTGGAATTTGAACCACTGTACCATAATAGGTATACACTGTATATGCATCCATCTATTTCCTTGGCCGCTTATCCTCACAAGGGTCACGGGGAGTGCTGTAGCCTATCCAAGCTTTCAATGGGCAGGAGGCGGGGTACACCCTGAACTGGTTGCCAGCCAATCACAGGGCACATTCAGACAAACAGCTGCACTCACATATTCTCTTCTCATTCCAAAAGAAGGATTTCCATGATTTCCATTTGTTTTCTTTTTATTTCTTGGGGTCACAAGTAAGCTGGAGCCTATCTCATCAGAATTTGGACACGCGGGAAGTTCGACCTAGGACTGGTTGCTGGCTAAACGCATACATATATCCAAGCAAACATTCACATTCACACCTAATGACAATTTAGAGAAGGGGTGTCAACTAAATTTGGTCATCGAATACATTGTTGGGCTACTGAGGGCCATTATGATTGTGAAACCATATAAATGTTCCTCCGCCTCATCATATTATCTTTATTCACTACACATATATACATGTTTTTGAAAGAATCATGGAAGTTAATGTACATGACTTGCTTTTGTGGGCCAGATAAAATGATGTGGCGGGCCGGATCTCGCCCCCAGGCCCTGAGTTTGACACCAATGACCTTTAACAATTAACCCAACATGCAATTTTTTGGAATGTGTGAGAAAACCCTCACAAGCATGATTAAGTGAGGCAGACGCCACATCGGAAGTCCAGAGTTGATATTTGAACTTCTGAACTGTGAGCGCGACATGCTAACCAACCACGAGGTAAGCAAATTGAACATCAACAAATCTGAAAAACATCGTTAAGCAGCCATGTTAGATGCAAGATAATGATAACTATACTAAAAACAGCTAGGGAACATACATAGTGACTATGTGAAGATTTGGTATTCTCCATCAGTTTTCCACAATGTGCTCATTATGAAACTAATAGTGAGCATCAACAAATATCCCCACTGAGTCTCAGTGCCAACATTTCAACTCACCGCATAGCCTACAAGATTAAGAACACCGATGCAATCAAATGATATCCATTATCAGAAATGTAACGGCACAACTGATGAACATGAGGCCCTGTAGCTCAGTGGTTTAGAGCACTGGTTTGGTAAACCAGGGGTTGTGGGTTCGTATCCCACTGGGGCCTCCATTCCCTGAGAAGGGTTGCGTCAGGAAGGGCATCTGGTGTAAAAAATTGTGCCAAACATATATATGCGTTCATCTGAGATGACACGCTGTGGCGACCCCGAAAGGGACAAGCCGAAAGAAACTTGCTAACGGCACAACTCCTCGTATGATTAGATAGATGTTGTGTTTTCGATACCGACTGACGCCTGAGTATAGGTCAGTAGTTTGTGTCGCAATGAAATTGTGAAGGGTTGTATTTTGGAGCATAAATGTGAATCAAAGCAAATCAGAGATGTAAGAGCTATTATTTGACATAAAAAGGGGAAGGAAAACAAACAAACAAGCTTACCTGACAAGACAAAAGTAGTTATCAAGAATATCCAAAGTGTAATATGTTCCATGCCCATACCACCTTTGCCAGTTTCCCTCCTTGGTTCAGTTCCCAGTGTGGACTTGTGCTCCGCCTCAGTAGTGACTTTTTTTTCCTGCGGCTCCAAACCCTCCTCACCAACTGTGAGGATGGAAACAATTTGTCAAAACTCGCACCGTAAGATTTGATATCCCTTTCCTCCCGCTCGTGTTGTGATTTGTCCTCAAACCGGAGGCGCAGCAGTCGGCCCGGCTCGGCGAGGATAAAGCAGCTTAACGCATAGGCTGCAGATTATTTCCCAGATAGCCTTCCCTCAGTCCCGACCGAAAACTATCTGTCACTGGCCAGGGGGGCGGACACCGACGTGCAATCGCCCCAAAAACACACGCGCGTACACACACACAGAGGCAGGCTACTAAAAGCTGGGTCAGTAGAAGCAATAAGGCAGGGCGGAGCTTTGAATGAACCATATTCACCTCCAGTATTTAGACTCTTTTTTTTGTGGCCCCTTTCCTCGGCTATACAATGAAAAACTCAACTATTCGCAATTTCTTTGTACTCTCTCTCTCTGTAACACTCTAAGGAGCCACAAGTTGGTGCCAGAGCACTGTTTTATGGAGATGGCTGATAACGCGTTTTGGATTTGATAGAGGCACACATTTGGCCAGCTGCATTGTTTGACCTGACCTGCGAAAGCAAATCTACTTTATCTACTTGCTGTTTACCACTGAAATGTCTACAATTTTAATTTATATTTTTTTTTCTACCTTGACTGTTAGTGTATCTTGAAATGACAACCTGACTAAATGCTAATCATCATCGTGCATGAACTGATTACAGCTTTGACCGGTCTGGATTTAAATTTTAGAGTCAGCCGTAAAATTTCAAACCACTCTTACAAATGACAAAAATTGAGTTAGCTCAATTTGGTATGTTTTGGCTAAATTTATTGCAATTTTAATAATGTTAACAGTATGTAATTTAGTGTTGAAATTTTACGAGCGCGATGGCGTGTGAGCAAATCTCCACAGTCGAGCACAAAAAAATCACGCGGATAAAATTTGTTACTAATAGAAAATATAGATAGTGAAAGACGTCGCTTATTTTGTGCAGTCTTGACATTAATTTACGTGTTTATTTCATAAACGTTAACTAAACATGCCTGCTTTTAAACAATCAGTATTCACCCTGAAACAGGAAATGCAAGTTAACCATACTGAGCATGTTCGGAAGTTATGCCAAAAGCGCATGTTCCGAGCTGCTTCACATACTGTTTATTATGTTGAAAGTCATCAACATCATGACCCTTGTCAAAGGAAATTCAGTTACTCGGAAAACATTTCTGGGATATAACACAGCTAATGTTTCAGTATCTAACTATTATAAGTATGAGATTGTGATTTCCTTTGACTTAATCGAAGTTCTAACGTTAGACTAGTCTGTCCATATATCTCAATGCGAACGGTCATTTTCTCCGTGGTCCCACGTTATCTTGAAAATGAAAACTTTTTCCCTCTCCATGCTTTAGGAAGATATGAATCATCTACTGCGAGCTTTCATCAATGGATTGACAATAGATACCACCGTAAATTACGCTCGACTGTAACAATACATCATGATTGCCGACAGGAATGTTTGTTACATTGTATCGCTAGCTTGTTTGCAACTAACGCCGATTATGATGAACTAATTTTGCAGCATTTTCAAAACATTGCGGGTATAGACAGTTCGTGTTTAGTCCTTGATAGGTCAGTGCATTTAACTTTTCTTCAGATAAAGTTTGTCAGGTCAAGAATTTTTATTGATTGAAAAATGTTAAATACCGTTTTATATCATGTTCTACTACGATCAGTTGAAATTGGAAATGATCATTTTTGAGTTAGAAATTTCTGTTTTCTATTTTAGTTATGTATTTGTTTATTTTATTTTTAATTTGCAGTTATGTTATATTAATACAGTAAGTGAGGGGTGTCAAACTCACTTTTGTCGCAGGCCACAGTGTTGTTACGGTTTGTCTCAGAGACCGTTATGACTGTGAAAATATGATAATAATAAATTTTTAATCCCCGCATCAAATTTACTCACAAAATTTATGAACTACTTTGGGAATCAGAAGGGTAATGAGTTTTTTCAGCCATTATTCATGTTTAGCAACATGAAAAGGCTTCTATCTCAACGTTTTCATTTATATGGCAATTTGAAATTTTGCTCCAGATTTTCACAGAAATCATGGAAGCTGACACAGATGATTCGCCTCCGCGGGCCACACAAAATCATCCGGCGGGCCGCATCTGGCCCCCGGGCCTTGAGTTTGACACCTGTGCAGTAAGTTATTTTAAGGTCTTGAGCTTCCATCCCTAATCACACCCGCAACTTTATTTGCGTGCATGTCTGGTGGACCACACCCGTAACTTTGTATCTGCAAGCATGACTGACCGCACGCGTGCATTTTTCAAATGTGAGTGACTGTGTTGAGATACTGTAACCAAACTACTTATTTTTTTAAATTAACTGAACAGCAGCCGAACAAAGGTCTGATTTCAAATCTAGTAATCCATCAATCAATAGGTGATATCATGGTCACACAGGCCACGGCAGTGGAAAAGAAACAACAACAAAAAATACAATGCGCCTCGTGACAAAAAAGAACTTGACACCCTTTCAACCAACCACATCATAATTAGAAAGTGAGCACCGGAAAGAGTGTAATGGCTCCTACAATCGCTAGAGGGCAAACAGCACTTAAATGTCGCAGGGTTTTTTTTTTTTTTTTTTTTTTTTTTAGGCCTTTCAACGCAATACATTCCCGACGTGGACGACGAGGGTTAAATGGGAAGGACGTAAATCAATAAAAATCGAGTTTCGAGTGCTGCGTCTTGATGAAAACATGACAGTGTTACTCACGCGCGGGTCACGTGACCAACGAGCAGCCCATGTGACTTCCTTAAAGAGCTGGAGTCGGTCGGCGGCGCTCGCCTTAGAAAACCGGCGGCGGCCACCGGCGCAATACGGAGGACGGAGGACCGGTTCTCGATAACTTTTCGTCCCACGCCGAGACTTCTTGGGAGTCCTCACGCTTTGTGAGTACGACCACGAATCTACTGCCCGTATTAGCTTCAGGTACCGGCTGAACGTTTGCTAGCTCAGCACGCATAGGCATTGTGTCTTTATACGTTTAAACCTCACCCTTAACCCACTCTACGTGTTTATGTTTAGTCCACGCCACAACACGTCAAGACTTCCACGGGTACAATGGCGCAGCTGCACGTACTGCAGCCCCGTTTCGGGCCGCTGACCTGCGCTCTGTTGTTCGTGCTGCCTTTAGTCGCTTCATGTCATCCGATGCTGATCTCAGGTCAGCCTCAGCTGGAAATGCAGCGTCTCAGCCTGCCAGTGTACCGATTCAACTGGACCAGCATCTCCTGCCGCGTGTGCCAGGCTCTCTTCACCATCCTGGATGTGGCTCTCCTGGTAAAGTCTTCACACTGCAGATACACTAAAATACTGAATTACTTCACTCATGTAGTTTTTTCACGTTGACTATTTGTATTTATTTTTCCTGACGACTTTTTTCCCGTTTACACTTACAAACTACATCTACAGATGACCCGACTCAACAAAATGTTATTATTTTTAACAACAGTAGTAGTATCTGTATTTGTACTTACAGATACAATACAGAGCATGAGTAGTTTTGCATCCTGCTGAATTGACAATAAAGAATTCCAACAGTAGAGTAAACAAAGGAAGCGTCATGCAAATAGCAGCGATTCCCGAGTTAGATCAGATGTGCTGTGACAATAATCTCATTTCATGTAATTAATCTGAACATTTGGAATTTACTTAAATGCATCTTTATCCATTCCATCAATGCCAGTCATGTACATAATTAAATGCTTTAAATTGTATAGGGTAATTTGTTTTTTAAAATACAATAAACAATACAGACATTGAAACACTAACCCTAGTTTTGCCACGTTGAGAAAAGAATTGAAAGAAATCTGCACTTTTATGAAATCCCACCCCTTATCAATTTTATTAATTTGTCCACCTTCCTCTAATACTCGACAATGATGAATGTCGACAAAGGATAACAACTAATTAACCAGTGTATCCACCCATTGCCATTAATAAAATACTTGCCTAAACGAGCCCATAAATGTAATTTCATTAAGAGAGAATTATTTTTCAGTGTCTATACTTTTTAAAAACACATTTAGTGTGTTTTTTTGTAATGTAAAATAAGTTCCTTGGCTCAATAAAAGTTGTGCAACACTGTTTTAGGGGAGCAACAAAAAAGGAAATTATGGCCTTATCCATTTCAAACAGGTTTCATTTTGACAGCATTTTTAAAAAACAATTGTCAATTCCTTTTTGCTCCAGGAACTCCAGCTTCATTCTTCATTGCAAAAATGTATATCGGGTTATTTGAAGACTCTAAATTGTTGTGGGTCAGTTCATTCCCTGTGATTGACTGGTGACCAGTCCAAGGTTTATCCTGCCTGATGTGCAAAGTCAGCTGCGACGAGGCTCCAGCTCACCTGTGAACCTCGTAAGTGCAAGCAGAAAATTGATGTAATGCGTTGAAGTTGTCACAAGATAAGCAGTGTTTAGTCTGCGGTTCTGTGAAATACTTGAATCATTTACAAACCGTCCAAAACAAACAGTTTCTACATGACTCATCATGTCTTTAGGATAGGTTGCGCCTACTTTCGTTATCAGTAGCGATTGAGAAAATTGGGCTTTCTGAAGCAGTGAATTACTTCGATAAAATCGGACTACAATTATTCAGTGCTTTGAAACATTTGACACACTAAAAGAACTTCACCTGCTGGCTGTTTCACTTCATGGGGGTGCGTTGAGAAATTTTCCTCCATGGCTGTCAGTGTCTCACTCATTGGTTGATAAATAATGACCTTGTTTTCTGTTATTGTCATTGTGTTTTTCGATAGATAAATGTTCCAAAGTGACTATTACCAAATGTAATTGGTGCCTACACTTCAGTAAATGTGCATGTTTTACAAGCTGGATTCACAGATGTATTCATATAGCAGTTTGGTCCATGACCCGATCCTTAGTTAGATGACCTCATTGGCGTTTGAAAGGTATCAATGAGATCAAATGTTTGTGTTTGACTTCATTTATGTCGATGGCAAGTATCTGAGGCCAATTGATTGTGAAAAACTCTCTAGTTTATCTATAATCAATGGTGCATGTCGTGTCTGGCTTGCAACATTAAACATGTTTTTGCTCTATTTAAGCGATAAAGACAATGAGCCACATTTGAAGGGGTTTTGAATGAGCTACAGACACCTCCAACCACTTTGACACTGCTACGAGGTTCGAGGCCTCGATTAGGTGATTTGTCACCTGTGCATCGTTTGGTCGAATACATTTTTGTTTTCCGTTTAAATGTCACCAGAGACAGCCTAAAAGTGTCAAATCTAGGTTGCTTGTCAAGTCTTTATGACTTTTATAGCTGATATTACACCAAGAGTCATATGATTGCGTTGGTTGACCTCAATTACAGATTTTATGTTCAACACCAACAGGGAGGTAGGAGCTGTATCAGAAAGAATATTTTCATATTCTTGGTTGTAGAATGACACTGGTTCAACAAAGTAAGTTATGGAGTAACTCTACATGGACTTGTTCGTTTCGTGAACTCTTCCAGAGCGACCTCAATGAAGAGCGAGTGGCGCACGCCGTCGGCGAGGCCTGCATCCGCCTCCACCTGGCCGACGAGCAGGTGTGCCGCAACATCACGGAGCTTTTTCGGGACGACTTCATCCGGGCCCTGCAGGCGTCGTTGCTGTGGCCAACCGAGGTGTGCGCCTTACTCGTGGGCCCCTCCTGCGGCAAGTTCGACATCTACGCGCCGTGGAACATCACCTTGCCCAAAGACCCCAAGCCTCCCGTTACGCCGCCTGCGCCTCCTCAACCGGGCTCCCCGCAGAGCAGGGTGCTGTTTCTTACCGACATCCACTGGGACAACGTAAGCCTGCTCAATTCGGAGACACATATTTATATTAAGGCCCAAACGATATTGATTTTTGGGGCTGATTCCGCTATTAGGCGGAATAAAATTCCAATAACCGATTTTTGAAGGGTCAAATTTTAAAACAAAAACATTTTATTAAATAATTGATGGAATTAGAATTTAAAATTGAGAATACATTCTATTTTTTAAACATAGAAAAGTATAAAGGATATTAATTGATTAAAATAAATTTTTCCACACACATTTTGCTTGATCTTCAAATTATGTGGCCTATCGGTTTGTTTTCAAAAATCACATGTGGCCTTTGGACACAAGAGTTTGCTCACCCCTGTGTTGGATCAATGCTCACGTTTCGATTTTAGCACAACAAACACATTGTCTTCAGAGTTTAAGAAAAACGGTTGGTACTGGAAATGAAAATGAAACTCTGAGCTTAACCTCTTTTCAGTCACAAGCAAAATAAAACTACTCGAGCCAAGTGAATATGTAAAACTGCGTCAACATTGGTATGTATTACTTATTCCATGTTGGGAACCTGGCTCCATTCACTTCCCCCCCAGGGTGCATGTTTGTTTTAATGCTAATTTCTCTGTCCAACAAAACAAATTGCCACTCTGATTACCATTTGGATTTATCACAATAGGGGCGTTGGTCCGATAGAGGATGTGGCTGTTTCTGAAATGTAGTGAACAGTCTGGTGGCTGGATTTGGGCCATTGCTTGAAAGTGGCTTTGGATCGTCATCCAGCCTGTCTGATCATGTTGCAAGCAACATGAACTGTGTCGGGCAGGGTTGTATATTCAGAAGTGCAGAACTGGTTGCTGTTAAGATGCATTTTCAGAAATGGGCGGATGACAAAATGTTTCTGTGGTTGTTTAATTTTTAAACTTAATGGGTGTGCAAGCATTCCAGACACCCAACTATGTATATCGAAGCAGTCAAAACCTCAAGTTTGCATAATACTTATCCCTTAAATGTATAATTTCTCTGACAGGAGTACATGACGGGCAGTCCCGCTGACTGCAAGGATCCTCTGTGCTGCCGTAACGACTCCTATTCGCCCTCGCGGCGGCGCCAGGAGGCGGGCTACTGGGGAACGTACAGCAAATGCGACCTGCCGCTCAGGACGGTGGAAAATCTCCTGGAAAATATCGCCAGGGCCGGACCCTGGGACTGGGTCTACTGGACGGGAGACATACCTGCGCACAACGTCTGGGCTCAGACAAGGAAACAGCAGCTGTCTGCGCTTACGGTCATCACGAGGCTCATCCACAAGTAAAAGGGAACTTTAAACTGTTTCTGCATTTGATGGTTTCTCCATTTTAACGAACTGGCGGACTCCCATCTTTTGCTCAGACACCTCGGGCCTAATGTGACAGTCTACCCAGCTATTGGGAACCACGAGAGCACCCCGGTGAACAGTTTCCCTCCGCCTTTCGTGCATGGGAACAGATCCTCCGCCTGGCTCTATAGCACAATGGCTGACGAGTGGTCAAAGTGGCTGCCGGAGCAGGCTTTGAAGTCTCTGAGGTGGGCCAACTTTGAGCTCATGTTTGAGGGATGGGGGGAGTCAGAAATACTGTTAATTGGTTGACAAAGAAATGTAAACTATATTTAAACTGCATGTAAACTGAATGAATTATCTCCTTACACTATTTATCACTACTTTAAACATGTTCAACTACCTCTTTTTTCCGGTATGAGTACTCCCTCTTGAGTACTCACTGATATAGAGTACTGATACCACAAGTAGTTTTGATTAAGAGATAACTGTGGAAAAAAAAACATTCTTTCTGATGCCTATGATGCACTGATGTGCCAAGTCAATATAGTAGTAGTAGGGCTAGCTACTGGCAAGGAGGACTAACTACTACTAAAATTTAGGATTAATAAAGTAATAGTTGTAAAATACAGTTGCTCAGTAGTGTTTTGTAGATGCTGCATGGCTACATATGAGAGGTTTTCAGTATTATGTTGACTTAAAAGTTTTAATTCATTCTGTGACTGAGGTCCTACAGTTTTGGAGGTATGCAATAATGTATTTACTTCATGTAACATACTTAGTATTGATATCATTTGCTCATCACCCATTATTTTTGGCATGATTCTGTCACTGGGAAGACAAAAAAAATATATACTATTTGTACTTTGGGGGGAAAAACTACATTTTGTTTTGAATGATTTTACAGATACGGAGGATTTTACACGATGGTGATCCAGCCGGGCCTCAGGTTGGTGTCCCTCAACATGAACTTTTGCGCTCGCGAGAACTTCTGGCTGATGGTGAACTCCAGTGACCCCGCTAACCAGCTCCAGTGGTTGGTCCACGTACTTCAGACCAGTGAAGACAAGGGGGAGAAGGTGAGGAGGAAATAGAAAATGCTTCAGTTTTATCATCATAAAAACTGTGACAGTGATTTTTTTAAATGAAGGTAAAGTTGTTGGTCTACTTGTTTCCTTATGGCTGTAATTGTTTTTCTAAGGGCAGGTTCATATCATTGGTCATATTCCACCGGGTCTATGTTTGAGCAGTTGGAGTTGGAACTACTATCATATTGTCAACAGGTACATTGGTTTTAAAAAGGTCAAAATGCTACATTTTTTTTGTTGCTTGCCCAAGCACAAAGGATTAGTATTCTTGAATTTACGAATTATATATGTGAGGATTTTGCATTGAGCCGTCATTTAACACAAGTGGACAGAAGCTGTGGAATGGTTGACCCGATTGTATTGGATTCAATTCGATTTTGCAATTAACGTAACATTAAAATGCAACACTGTCCAATATGGTTTTTCCAGATATGAAAGTACCATTACGGGTCAGTTTTTCGGGCACACACACCTTGATGAGTTCCAGATCTTTTACGATGGGGAGACCCTAACTCGCCCGCTGGGGGTCGCATTCATTGCCCCCAGTGTGACCACCTACGTCAATTTAAACCCAGGTAAGCAAGTCACAGCCTTCCTTCTAATCAAAGTACACGCAGAACTGATTTCTTGATCATTGTCCCAGGTTACCGTGTCTACTACGTGGATGGGAACTATCGCGGCAGCTCTCGGCTGGTTCTGGACCACGAAACTTACATCCTCAACTTGACTGAGGCCAACCCTAAATCAGGAGAGCCCCAAAAGAACCCCAAGTGGACTCTGCTGTACCGCGCCACAGAGACCTACGGGCTCGCTAGCCTTTTCCCCTCCGACTTGGACAAGCTCGTACAGGGCTTCATCGGGGACGAGCGCCTCTTCCAGAAATTCTGGTACCTCCGTCACAAGGGGCACGTTTCCGAGCCGTGCAGGGAGACTTGCAAAACCGCACTCTTGTGCTTTTTACGAAGCGGCAGATACGACTTACTGCAGCGGTGTGACCACGGTGGTGCCAAAGTAAGAACAACTCTGTGTTAGGCCAAGCAGCAATGAATGATATCATGGAATTTTTTTTGGTCCTTGCTGCTAGTATTTCTGGGAGAATAGCCATGACATGTACAATAGGTGTCGAGCTTTGCTTTAATTTTTGTGTTTACTTAAAATGTAAAAATGTTTGGTCACAGTCAATCCCAAATGTTGTCTACTGTCTGCACTTTAACGTTAGCAAACAATTTAAATGAAGTATACAGTGTTACTATACTTCATTTCACACACAAGGGCCATCTGCATCATGACAAATGGAGCTTGCCGGTTGCCTGTATAAATTGTGAATAAAATGTAATTGGGGAATTGATTAAATCAGGGGTCTCAAATGAAATTTACCTTGGGACCACTGGAGGCAGAGTCCAGCAGACGCTGGGCTGCAGCTTTGGTGCACATGGTTATGCGCGCAGTTTAAATTAGAAATTGAAAAGAATTCAGTCTTCTCAAACTTGAACACAAAATAAGATAAACAAGGATGGTGATGGAAACAAAAAAAGTACTAATAAAACTCTCCACGACGACGCTGCTGTACTCTTAAAATAATATTTTTCTCATTGCATCAAGCCCGGTCGATGTCACGCTCCCGAGAGCCATATATCCCGCTGTGATTGGTAGATTCGCCGTCCCCGCACACAGTCAAAATGCGATTCATATACAACTCGAGGGCTGCTCGAGCAGACTTGGATATTAATACTGGATTAAAAATATCTCACGGGCCATTTCCAGTTTGAGACCCCTGAATAAAATGGTTTAGGCACATGTGGCTTTTTAATTTTTTTTAGATAGTGCCAGCAATGTGAACGTACATACCGATGCATGTCAAATTAGAAAATTGGGGTAAATGTTTTTTTTTCAGTAATTTATTTCAAAAAGTGATACTTGCATAATACACTATTTTTTTCTGAGATTATACCTCACAACTAGAAGACTTCACTATTCTTTAAAATTTAATTACTGAAAAGTTCTTCCATATCATTTCATCCAAATGTATATTTGAAAACAATTAGAAATAGAATAGAAATTAGTAACGTTAAAAAAAAAATCCTTTTCAGTAACTTAAATTGTTGGAATTTTTTTTTTTTTAACTGTATTTTGACGTCATGCAGCTAGCTAAAAGAGGTCACCCAATATTAGAAATACCGGTACCTCAGCATGCAGTACTACTTGTACGCCCCAACTGCAGTACATTTGAATTAGTCTCAAACATCTTTCATTGGATCTTGGCTGGCAGTCATTTGGGATTCATGGAACGTAGTTGCACAAGTTAGTTTTGTTCCTACACTATGAGCACCCTTGTCATTAAGTGTATGTATGTAGATTCAAAACAAAACCAGGCCGGCCTCTCATTTCTTTCAGGAATTGAGTAGAATTCGTTTATCTTAAGTCATAGTTCCAGGTTGAATAAGGGGGCACATTGGGGGGAATCACATAACTGTAAAAATTACATTTAAATGGTAAGGGTTATAGCCGAGTGAGGATAAGTGGTACAAAAAAACGTGGTAAGGATTATGGTTTGTGAATACAAATTAACAGCAGTTAAAAAAATCAACCTTAATTCTAGACTTTCAAAGGGAGAAAAGTCATATACGCTGATTACATCTTCCTTCGTTGTTGCTATCAAGACTCTATTGTACAGAATTATATCAGTCTTATATGACAATAGTTGCAAAAGGTCCCCCCCACATTTTACACCAATAGAAGGACTCCATTTGCATCTTGATATTCTTTGATTTCATGTGCTAATTATTGTTTGTGTCTTGGACTGTAGCGATGCGATTGTCCCACAAACACCTGCACACTTTTCCCAGATGTATTTTTCAATTGACTGTAGGTAACTCTCTTGAGCCTGTGCTCGTTTGAACAAAAACCTCCTTAGTGTAGTCCATCTTGCTGAAGAGCATTTATTACGACAATATTAGACATCCATGAAGGATATAGTGACGCCAAAGTCCTCCTTGTACAAGTCCCACATTTTAGGTTTGTGAGGGTTGTCCAGTTCCTCTCTGGGTAAAAACAGCCTGCAGAGAGACAAGGAGATGCTAATGAGATACTTTTATAAGTCAACATGCATACTTATTAACGGTTAGGATGTTCATACTTATTATCGGATACGAAGGAGGTATTGAACCAGAAGTAGAAGGGAACGTCTTCGTATCCTTTGGGAATACCCTGAGGAGGCATTTTGGGAAAATATCAAAAAATGCAAAACCTTTAAATATCAAATGCAATAAACAGTACAGTACAATACTATAGCTACAGTATATCACTACCTGGTCATAAGAGAGTAAACGAAAATATCCCTGCAACACTTATAGTTTCGAACTCCCCATTTTTCGGGAGCTGAACTCAAAAGATTTAAAATCTTTTATAGATGCACAAAAGGCCCATTTCTGCCAAATATGGTTCACAAATCTGTCGAAATCCAAGTTAGTGAGGAATCATCCTTTGCCGAGATAATCCATCCACCGCGCGTGTGGCGTTCTAGAACCTCCGTGGTTTGTGTTTTCGGCTGCCCACAATAAAACCAGTAAAATGTGCAGATTATTAATCATGTTTATACTAACTTCTCATACCTCTAATATTATATTCATTATTTTTTGTCATCAGTAACGTTCAAAAGTAATATATAGTTTGATCCCTTTCTGTGTGTAGCAACCGCATTATTTATTTGATTCAACGTGTAAAAACACTCACAGCAGTGGACTCAAACATGACCTTGACATCTCCTTGGACCTCAGGTCCATTCTGGAGGCTGATGACTGCCGCATTGACGCCCACGTCGGGAAACAGCTAAAAGCAAAACAGCTGCGGGTGACACTCCTACAACCTCTTGACAGTGATATCACTCCAGTGGGCGACTTACTGCGCAGTTCTCCTGGGTGGCGCACACACACTGAAACACGAGTTCTTTCCTCACGATTATCTTGACTTTTAAGTCGCTGCCGTTGCCTCTGCCCACGCCTGATGACAGAAACAACCACGACATTAATAGCGTTGTCTTCCAAAACCTTCAAGGTCTTGGACATTTGCAGCTTTTCCTGAGGTGTGCATGTGTGCGGAATGCTGTGGCGGACCTGCAATGGAGTGGATGCGGATGCTCTTGATCTTGAGGCTCTTCGGAGGAGGAAGTTGTCGGTTGAATTTCGTCTTCATGGTCTCGTAGTAGCCCACGTACCTACTCTGTGATACAAACACACAATATACAATAGACTTTTTTTTTTTTTTTCTCTTTAATGTATGGATGTACTAGTAGAAAAGCTCAATCAATATATATCTGGGGATCCTCTTAATGATGTGCACAAATGCTTTATACAGCACACTATATTCCTATACTACTTTTAAAAAGCAAAAGGATGTTTCGTAGAACCTCCAAATGATTGATTTCTTCCACAATAATTGCACCGATGGTGTATGAATGACAAGCTCGCCAATACTCCATAGAATTTTGCATTGCTGACAATGTGTAATTTTCATAACCAACAATGTTCAGCATTCATTGGTTAAATATTTGACATAGCAAGTTAGATTTTCTGATTGGCAGATTTCACTTTGACAAAAAGCATTTTGCGAGAATTTTTTTTTTGTTGTTGTCTTACAAATGTACATTTTTCTGAGAGAATGTATTTCAGCCATTGATAATACTTTCAATTATTATTATGTATTTTTTTAATTATTTTAAGAATTGTGTCCACTTAATAGTATTTATTAATTTCTTTACATTTTACATCATGCAGTATAAATTATGATTTGAATATGTATTATACATAAAAAAACATTTGGCTATTTCTTGTTCCATATTCTAATTTCAGTAAATGGTTGATTATTAATGTTCACATTCTGACTATCATGGTCAGAAATATAGACAAATAGGCTCTGTCGCACCTGGGAGGGTGTCTCTACTCCTTGAAACTTTGAGCTCCGACTCTTGTCCGTCCTTCTCTCCCCAAAATACTCCAGACTGTCCTGGAAGGTGGGGAAAATCCACAATTAAAAAAAAAAAAAAAAAAATTCTCTTATTCTACTTGAGCCCCTTTTTAGATTGCCGGCTCACCTGTGCGCTCTCAAACTGGTCACTGTCAATCAGCCATGTGCACACCAGAGTACCAGTACGGCCTGGTACAACAGGGAACAATTACTAGTGTTTTATGCACAACAGAAAAAGAAAGACATTGTTGTATATTCAGTGGCCAAAAAGAGGAATCACCTTTTCCTCCTTTGCAGTGAATGGCGATGACGTTCTGAGGATCAGCAGACATCCACTCCCTCACACTAGCTGTATATTTCAGCATGTCCCTGAAGTGGACACACACACACACACACACTATTTAAGTACAACAACTTCAGTACAACTTGAACTCAGTAGCGCACAAACTTCTACTTAGGGCAAACAATCCTAGCTGGAAATCTGATGTTATTCCCCATTTCATCGTTCTTCACCAGTGCTATTTTTAATTATGTTTCAATTTAATGTACTTTTAATACTATTCTGTGATGTAATCTTTCATTCACCAAGGTCAGCGCCCTCTTGAAAACAGTTATTATTATATCTCAGAGAAATGAATCGCCTTGATGGGAGTCTCACATATCTGAAAATAAAACATTTTTTGTAAGTGCATAAATCCTAAAACACCCACATGGCAATCCGAAGAATTCTCCAACTTTGGTGAGAAAAAAAGCCATGTTCACCCCTCAAAAAAAGCCCTACTTGGAACCAAGTGTCCAACACAACACCGACGCCAAACTGCCCTACGCCATTTAATATGGCTAAGAGTGATCATCATTTTGTAGCTCTGGCATGAAAAAGGACATCTAGTGCGCCTTAATTATCATTCATACATACATTATTAACAATTATTATTATAATATTGTCATTTGGAGGCATGCATTAGTCAGTGAGAAACTCACTCTAAAGAAGGGACATTATGGTCATCGATGAATACCCGTTCGACCCTGTAGTGGAAGAACTTGGGGTCGTAGCCTTTCTCACCTGGCAAAACAAGAAAATGAGCCATCGTGGACACATTACCTATACTTCATCGTTAACATTTTTTTTTGTACAAAGTTTTACTTGGATTAAAATTCATTGTATGTCATTTTTAACAGTATTTTAGTACATGGGCCAAAAGTGTGACTTACTGTATGTCTTTTTTTTTTATCAGATTCAATCCTAGTCAAAATGATCTTAAAAATATAACTGAATGCATTTCTTGTTAATGAATAAAATAGCAATTAAATTAAAATACATTTGTGAAATTGAAAAAAATAATTACATTTGAATATTCAAATGAAAAAAAATAAAAACGTTGAAACCTGACAGTACAACGTGGTGGAAAAGTTTTTAAATGAGATTTTAGGAGAAGTGGCTGTGTGTGTGATAAAGAATCCTTCAAAACTGCTTGTGGCAGTGCTAAGCGGTGAAAAGGGGAGCGCACTTACTGCAAAGGTTGTAAACTCTGTAATGGCCCCCGTGTTTAGTGTCAAGGAACCTCGCCACCTCCTGGAAGCAAAGGCACATGACAAGCACTTCGCGGAGAAAAGTCAATATGATTGAAGAAAAACTTGAGATGCAAGGAGAGAGTTTGAATATAACTTGATGGCTGCTTCTGAAATGTCTCTCTATATTTTATCATGTCTGCATATTTGTCACACAAATAAAAGATACGACTTAACATAGGATACATTGTACACGTGCAAGGGCATATAGTCTAACACAAGTTGAGACTCGTACTCTGAACCACAACTGCCATAGACGTGCTAACAAACAGAAACACCGTATTGTTTCTTTAAAAAAAAATAGAAAAAAGTATATTTAAGAAAAAATATACATGTTGACTGAATATACAGTATATGTTGTGAGTATACCTAATGATGTATCTTGGCAGGTTCATTCCCATTGTGAAAATGATGATTCTTTTTCAACCAATGGGAGAACAGCACTATCACTACAATACCACAGTGGTTTATAGCCTAACAAGCGCATCAAAGACTGTTTAGGGTAATTGGTTGTTTTTCTAACCTCGTGGCAATTTAAATGGGAATAATTGTGTACTGCACATACCTCAATTGGGTTCCTGTAGAAGGACTGCTTCCCAGATGACGGGAAAGACATGGCAATGACACGATCTGAACAGCAAGATTAAAGGGGAAAAAAAAAATCCCGACATCAACAGGATACAGGCGTGTATGCCATGCTACAATTCTTCTACCTGTGACATAGGTGAGGTCCAGGTCAAAGCCGTCTTTCTGGTAGCGCCGCTTGTTCTCGGAGACCTGCAGAGAACAGGACAGAACCTCACGTCGCCCTTCTCGCGACGATTTGTGACAGAAGCTTTTACCATCCTTCTCGTGACTTTCTCCAGCTCTTTCTTCTGAGCCGCCAGCCTGAACACCCTCACCAGGATGATAATTCTCAAGAAACGCAGAAAGGAAACCACCCTACGGAGGTAGTGACAATACAGGAGATTGATGAAGAAAATCAGAGCACCTCAACTGTTACTGGACCCAACGTGATGATCCCATGAGCATTGGTTTCACTCCAAATGTACTTGCACGCTGTACGCATGTTTTTCTAGATTGAATTCCATTGTTATAAATTAGGAAAAAAAAAAAAAAATCAGTTGTCACAAAATTCACTCGTACGCCTACACAATAGTCATGAGATCACACACAAAAGAACATCTTCAAAATCCCAAACCCAATTTAAGCACTTTCATTTAGTCCTGAAGGTTTTACTACAGCTGTAAGAAAAACATGTTTATATGAATACATAAAATTAAGAACTTTTTTACTTGAATATATTTAAATAGAAGTACCCTGCAGTAAACAATTGAAATTCCATTTTGGAAAAGTACAAAGAAATTTTATTTTCAGGTTTTTGCACTAAGTATGTAAAGCAAAGCAAAATTTACTTCCTATACACAACATATTTCATACACAATTCTCAATTTCCTTAATGAGTAAAAGCTTGTAAAAACAAAACGAATAAGAAGTACAATTAAAACCACATAAGGTGCAAGAAATATCATGTGGTACTTAATTTGGAATTTAATAAATTAACTTCAAGCAGCCAGGCTGCCTTTAGAAATTTAACAAGACTGAACTCCACTCTATTATTTTTACCCCATAAATAAGATAAATAACAAAAATATAAGTTTTTTTTTTTTATTTAGATCTTATTCCTAGGTGTACCTTAGTAAACATAAGATGCTCAAAATATATTAACTGTACAAATAACCGGATTGTTAAACTACTACTAATATGAATTAGAATAATGATTTATTATTATTATTATATATACTATAAAGAAAATAAACTTGTGAAAAAGCATTACATTGATACCAGGAAATGCTGTACATTTTTGAATCCCTGGTAAATCAAAACTGACACTTTAAACTTTTGCAGGTGTACCTAATAAAGTGCCTGGTGAGTGAATTGATGGTGGCATTTAATGACGCATTCGGAACTATTTGAATCCCCTGAAGAATTTTTTTTTTTTTTTTGAGTACTGCAGCGAGTACCTGGGAATGAGGCTGGCTCCAGAAAGGTCGGTGAAGGTGTAGCTCATGGTGACCACCAACGTGACCACCACGACACAGGCGTCGATGATGTTCAGCGTGGAGCCAAAGTAAACCTTAAACCTTAAAAACAAAAAACTCACCATGGTAAAATACGCTGTGACGATGTCGCAACGAAATGTGTTTGTGTTAAAACATTGTGGGACTCCTTTTCCTTGGAGGCCGTTTTATTTCCGCTCCAAGTTCCTCCTTCATGACTTCCTCTGTATGAACCAATCGCAGGCGCGCGTACGCTTTGTATTTTGTGGGACTTGTTTGCGTGTCATGCCTACCCTTCCACGTAGACCCTGAGGACAACGTCAGCCAGGAAGAAGAAGGAGATGATAAGGGACACGGTCTCCAGAGAATTCCCCACTTCCCTGCTCTTGGCTGGCAAGGAAATGTCCACGATGACCAGAACGATGTCAACGAGGATTAGTACCACGCCAAACACGCTGAGCCAAGCAATATGCAACACTATAGATTACGACAAGATAGAGTATCGATCGCTTTGTAAGAAAATTCAGAACGCGACTGACCGGAATCCAAAGGACATCACAAAGGGGGCGATCTTCTTACGGATGTTGCTGGAAAACAAGATATTTTACTTCTCACTTTAAGTCGGTTTAATGCCAATTTGGAGGAGCTGCAAAGAGATCACCGGATTTATAATTCAAATTTAAAAACATACTGCAGTGGAAACTCCAAAACACTATGATTTTGACTTCCATGTTTTCCCAAAGTCCATTTATGAATCAAATAGTCACCATCTTAAAGGGGAAATCCAGTGATTTGCATGAACACCGTATCCAATAGGTCATGTAATATGTACCCTATTTTGACAATGTGATGTTAAATCCTCTCTCATTTAATACTGTTTTCAGAAGATTTTTAATCGACAATTATGAATTTTCAGCGGTGCTGCCATTTTTGCGAGTCACGTGAATATACGTGCGCGGATGTTACGTGCCGCAACAAAGGGTCGATTACATGGGACACCATTGATGACCGGCGCAGATTTTTCGGTTTTATCCTCATCTGATGAAGAAATAGCCGTATCGGTTGATCGGGAAGACGGAGGAATACTTCCATACAGATTTGAAGCTGTGGGTGTCATTAATGTCGAATATTCGGATGGTTCTTCGGGCGGAATGACGCGGAGGCCGTTAGCCCCGGATGCCGAAGCTAGGCTAAAGGCCTCCGCCGCCTGGAAGCTCGGGTCGCAACCCGCCGCCAGACCTCGCTCGTCAGACTCCTCGTCATTCCCGTCCGAAGAACCATCCGGGGCTGCCGGCCCGGAGCTCCCGGGGGCCTCTGTTTACGCACTTATGTCGCGCGTAGGCCTCCGAGTAGTCAGTGCCCACGTCATTCCGCCCAAAGAACCATCCGAATATTCAACATTAATTACAGACACAGGTTCAAATCTGTATGGAAGTATACCTCCGTCTTCCTGATACTTCTATTGCTTCATCAGATGAGGATAAATCTGAGAAATCGGCACCAGGCATAAATTGTGTCCCATGTAATCGAGCCTTTGTTGCGGCACGGTACAAGTCACATCCGCTCACGTCGGTCATGTGAATCGCGAAAATGGCAGCCCCCCTAAATATTCATAATTGTCGATAAAAACCTTCTCAAAACACTATTAAATGAGAGGATTTAACATCACATTGTCAAAATAGGGTACATATTACATGACCTATTGGATACGCTGTTTATGCAAAGCATTTGATTTCCCCCAAGGGATTATTTTAACTACCACTCACCAAATATAAATACACGTCATCCAAAATTCAAACCCAGACCTGCAGAACTGCAAGGCAGCGTGCTAACCACCGGTTACATTTTTGCTAAACTCTGAACCACTTTTGCATCCAAACGAGATATTTCTAAACAGTTCAATGTGATGTACTCACTGGTACATCGTGTCTGGTTCCACAGAATCATCCTGCCCGTTGTCAATCTCCACTTTGGCATCATCCATCCTTGCCACACTTCTAAAAGTCATTAAAACATTAGCATATTGGTTTCAAACTAAGTGACCCATAACACAGCTTGAACATTAAGCCATGCTGTAAAAAAAAAAAAAAAAAAAAAAAAAAAAAAAAAAAAAAAAGGGGGGGGGGTGTAAGAACACACGTGCACATTCAAGGTTAATCTTTCTCCAAAAGGCATTGTTTTGTGTGTGTATATATGTATTTTGTTTGAAATTCTCACCCATTCACACATGAATCCGAACCCGGGGTGAAGTGGACCGTGGTCATGACTTAAAAAAAAAAAAAAAGTCTGTAGACCTGAAGTTTCAGAGCAGCGTGCGTGATGTTTCAAAATAAAAAAAAAATTAAAAAAGACATGAATAAACTGGCAGCCTGGGTGCAAACGAGCGCATTCGTTAATTAGGCGGAAAAAAAAGAATAGGCATTCAAAGCATAGCAAAGCGGGATACGAGTGCAAATCTCATTCTTGTTCCTCCCTTCGGGAAAGTTCAAGTGCGTCCTTGCTCACCGTTGGCGTCGACATTCGAGACAATCACCAGGAAGGGAATCGGTCTTGTGACTCGGCGTTGGGGAAAAAGGAAGACAGTTCAAAGGTTAAACGGACGCTTTGCGTTCTTGTCATTCACGCCTCCTTTTTTTTTTTTTTTTTTGTGCTAACGTAGTGGGTTTTTTTTTAAATTCGGTTCGGGACTTCCTGGATGTCCCCCCGCACCCCTCCCCTCATCGCTCGGTCTTGCAAAAGTTATGCGGACGCCTCCCCTTTGCCACATCTGCTTTCCATTACTGCACCAAAAAAAAAAAAAAAAAAAACAATCGTCGTGGATGCTTCATATGATACATGCAGAAAATGTAAATGGAACAAAGTGTATGTAGCCAACGATTTTGGAAGGGGCATATCATGGGCCTAGAGGATAAAGTATTTTTTCCCCCATTTAATCGTCTAAGTTTATTGATTCAAAGAATCATTCTGTAGTTGAAATGTAGTTTATTATGCTTTGATGATGATGATGATGCTTTCTTTGTTCAGTATAGATCCCATTTTTATTTTCAGTTATTTGTAGGTTTTTAAGCGGTGGTGTTTTTGTTGTAGAATGTTTATTTGTTAATTTGATGCCAGATGACCAAATCCGTTTTTTTTTAATTTGTAGGTTTGTTTCTTAATTTAGTTAAGGCGAAATATTTTCATTTATTTATTTATTTACAATCTTTTTTTCCAGTTATTGGCAGGTTTGTCTTAGTGAGGGTCTTTTAGTTGTTGTTGGGTATTCATTTATTTATTTAATGGCAGACAAATTTTATGGTCATATGTGTTTTTATTTGCAGGTGTGCACAATTTAATTTCTTTACTTGCTTCTTCAATAGCAGATTACTGCTAATGCTCTTTTTTTTTTTTGTGTGGGGGTAGTTTAGTTAATTCATCTGGTGTGTTCATTTGTAGTTTGATATTTATTTTTATATGTATTAGCAGAGGGCGGCACGGTGGAGCAGCTGGTAAACCGTTGGTCTCACAGTTCTGAGGTCCTGGGTTCAATCCCTGCCGCGCCTGTGTGGGGTTCGCATGTTCTTCCCATGCCTGCGTGGATTTTCTCCAGGCACTCCGGTTTCCTCCCATATTCCAAAAACATGCAACATTAATTGGACACTCTAAATTGACCCTAGGTGTGACTGTGAGTGCAACTATTTGTCTCTATGTGCCCTGCGATTGGCTGGCGGCCAGTTCAGGGTGTACCCTGCCTCCTCCCCGTTGACAGCTGGGATAGGCCCCAGCACTCCCCGCGACCCTCATGATGATAAACGACAAGGAAATTGGATGGATGTATTAGCAGCGCTCTGAATTGCCCCTAGGTGGGATTGTGAGTGCGGCTGTTTGTCTCTATGTGGCCTGCGATTGGCTGGCAACCAGTTCAGGGTGTACCCTGGCTCCCGCCCATTGACAGCTGGGAATGGCTCCAGCACTCCCCGCGACCCTTGTGAGGATAAGCGACCAAGCGAGCAGGTATGGTTAAGCCATCCTTATATTTTCAATCAATTCCCTTTTTCTTGGGCAACACAGTAAACTAGCACATCTGCCTCACAGATCTGTGGTTACTGTATGGACTTTGCAACATGAATTGTGTATTCTAAACCCTCCATATTTTGTACAGGTATGTGAGTGTGAGCTGAACTTGTGTTTTCCATGTCAGCTTTGTACAGAGCATGATAATACGGTTTTGTTGATGTCGTGTTGTGCTTCTATCGACAGCAGATTTTTTTTGGAAGACACATCTGAAGAAAAAACATAATAAATTCAAAAAGAACACTACAAGTATTCCTGGAATTGAGAGATTGGCATCAACTACTCTTCCCGACAGTCGGAATGTTCGATCGAGAAGAGGAAAAAAAAAGAGGTTTGGGCAAAGTCTTTTGTGGAGCACGCAGAACCAACCCAACCCAGCTTGAAATAAATAAATACTGACAGCAGAAAACAGAGTCTGGGCGCAACAAAAGGAACACTTCAACATGAAGGTAGATATATATCAAGCACGTGAATCTTGTACAGCATTTTATTTTTTTATGTATCTTCACAAGTGTGTTGTTGATGTTTTTAATCACTTAGACTTGCTTGGATTCCTTCACGCTGTTTATGCTGTTTTTGCTGGTTTTCCCAACCAAGACTTCAACACTGGACCAGTTCTCAGTAGGTAATCTATATGTCCTAATGATCGATACATGGATTTTTAATCTCTTTGCGGGGGGTGGGTGGGTTCTGTATCTACTTTCAAAGGGATGCAGTCCAGGAGTTGCAGCTCTCAAACGCAGCATAAAGAAACTGGAAAACAAACTCCTGATCGGAGCTTGGCAGGTGGAACACTTGCAGAGGCACAAATACTTTCGTCCGATCCCCCCTGCTCGTACTTTGTCGGACTCCAAAAATGGAAGCGGGACGTTGGAAAGCTCCAACGCGACCCTGATGAAGCCTCTCGCACCGGCAGGAAGCCTGATGGTCCATGACAGAGGTAGTAAGCACTCACACCAAATGATCAGCCAGAGCTGGCTGACGCGTACACGGGGCCTGAAGCAAAAACTGATCTTGGAGCCCTATTTCTGCTAATAACATTGATTATTCATACATCTACTATAAACTCAGTGTTACACTGCTGCAAGTGCACCCATGAATGTTGTTGAACTTCAAAATGGTAGCTGTACATAAGTGGGCTGGGATTAATTTGCACAAAATTCCAAGACACCCATCACAAGTGGGATAGTGCATATAATCTTGGCAGGTGATTCTTAACATGTCATACGTGCAACTCAAGTGGTATGTGAAAGAATTACTGCCCAAGTACAACTCTGCTGTATTTAAATTTTTAATAAATACATTTACATTTAATCTTGAAAAACGTTTTTTTTTACACGTTCATTAATGTTAAATTTTAATTAAACTTTTACGTGCAATGGATTTTAGTTAAATAATTCAAGAGCAGTGTTTTAAAAGTGGATGAAGTTAGAATGGCTTAAAATGTATTTAAATGCAAGTTTTAGGAATAAAACCTCTGTCTTGTTTTTTTATGAACACTTGGGCTTACTACATAACTATTCCAATTTTGGGCAGTTCTGTCATACTTGTATTTTATTTTATGCGGTACTTGATGTAAAAAAAAAAAACTTGTAGTACTGCTAAGTACCAATAACAACAAAAAAACTGTGTAATTTTTATTTTTGTAAAAGTGTTATCTGGTTTTGTATAAAAAATGCAACAGTAATGTGAAAAAAAAACTGTAGTGTAAGAACGTCACTTAGCCACACTGTGTAAAAAAAATCTGTATAAAAACAGTATTAATAAAAAAAAAAACAATAGCTCCTGCAATTACTTACATAATGATCTCGGTGAAAAAAAGGTGACAAAAACGTTTTGAAAAATTAAATTTGAAGAATTTGGCCTTAATATAATGACAAATGTGCAATACCATGATTGAAATAACTCAATAAAACAATATTAAACTGCCTTAACTCAATGACCAATTATTATCCTTTCAGACTGTTCTGAGCTGTTTGACAGAATGAAAGTACGCAGCGGGTTTTATCGCATCCGGCCCAAAATCGACCGGGAGCCAGTTTTGGTCTACTGCGACATGGACGATGGAGGAGGCTGGACTGTTTTCCAGAAACGGCGACATGGAAAAGTTGACTTTAACAGGTGTTATATTAACAAAGATGACGTGAAAGCATCTTGTTACTATAATAAATATGTCTGTCTGTCTGTCTCTTCAAAGAGACTGGGTAGATTACAGAGATGGCTTTGGCGACTACAAACTGTGGAATGACGAGTTCTGGTTGGGAAATGAGCACATCTATTCTCTGCTCTCTGAAGGTAAGCATTGACAGAATGTTATTTATTTGTACTCTTGGTAGGTGCGTGACAATTAATTACAATTGTACGATAAACGTTCAATTACAGCAGTTTAATACAAAACTGAAACTCATACAGTCGATCCATTCAGAACTGGAAAGTAGTTTTCATGACGACAATTCCTACCTAATGTTTTCATGTTAAAGGACATTTGAATCCGTGCTTATCGTGAATGATTCTTGAGACTCATATACTGTATGCTGGATACCAGCAAACCTCTGCATATTTGGAATCACAAATTCACCTGTTTGCCGATTTTTGGGGGGGATCCTATCCTCTGTTATTTGCTGAAAATCTCTCGTTATTGCTGTTTTTGTGATAAGACCAAAATGGCATCTAGATGTTTCTAGGTGCCAAAGAAGCCTTTCGAAGTGAGTTGAGTATCTTCATTCAGACTAAAATAGTCCTTAGTTGCATTCTGTAAGTGATCATTAACCTCTTTAGCGGTTTATGATCAGCTTTAGCCGACTTTCAAGTACTTTCGCTCAATATATTTTTTGCTTTGACTTGCAAGGAGAAATTAGATTTATGAGGGCTAGCTGGTTTGGCATATTGTCACGACCCAACGGTGCGGGGGCGGACCCAAATGCAGGATTTCCAGGCAGAGGCATAATGTTCAATGTGGTTTTATTCAGGAAACTGCACACACATACACATATTTTATTATTTTTATTTTTATTCACTATTTTTGTCCAAAGGTAAGAATCTGGTCAAGATAGACTTAATGGACTGGGCAGGACAGAGAAGTCATGCGTATTATGAGAACTTCCAGATCACCAGTGAAGCTGTACGTAACACAGTTGGCCTGTGTTCGCACGCAACTGTAATCTTTTCATGTCACATATGGCAGCGGCTTTGTTTGAAAATGTAGGATCGTTACCGCCTCAAGTACGGCCTGTACAGCGGGAAAGCCGGGGATGCTCTGGCAGGTGGAGGAGGCATGGTGGAGCAGTGGTCCGCGGGCCTCAGTGGCATGCAGTTCAGCACGAGGGATCAGGTTAATAGTCATACGCTCCTACCTCTGTTTTAATTTTTTTTTATAAAATAGTGTGCAGAAGCTGATGTGATTGGACTGCCATTAACAGGACAATGACCGCTACATTCAAGGCAACTGTGCCCAAGAGAACAATGGAGGTTGGTGGTACAACAGGTGAGATTTATGGCACTTTCTCTTAATCCTATCGGGGCACGGCATATATTGGAGTGAAGGTACTAGTGTAACGCTAATGCTTACAAACACATTATTCTCTTCAGCAAATTTGGGGGTTTACCTTCAATAGTAAATGCCGATAGTGTGATTGACCTTTTCACTAACAGATGCCACGTTGCCAACTTGAATGGGAAGTTCTACCGCAAAGGGGAGTACAAGGGTGAGTTTGACAACGGCGTGGTGTGGGGGACATGGAGGGGCCTGTGGTACTCCCTCAGACACACCACCATGAAGGTGCGCCCTCTGCTTTTCTTGGACGCCATGGGCAGTGGTGGAGGCGAAGGTTAAATATGTCAGCCACCTCACCTGCCATTAACATTCGAGGCTTTATCACTCTTTGACAGTAAAATATCAGAGCACATTATCTTCGTTGACTATGACCAAAAGCAATCATTATCAAGAATGTATGTAATGTAACTCATAATAAAAACAAATTGCATCCTAACAACTATGACAGGTCATTTATATTGAAGAACCATGTTTGCTTTTCGTGAAAATGGTGACCATAAAAAATCTCTTTAAAAAATTGGTTGCCATGCAAAGAGGAAACAAACAAATGAAACAAAGCATAGGGAAATGCAATGAAAACAAAAATCAACAAAACGTTCATTCTATGTAATCACAATGAATAATTGCAACAGAAAATGCTAAAACAATATATCTGTTCCCGCTTACTTACACTAAAATGGTGTGGTGCCAGTCCCCAAACAAAATTGCTGTAGTTGACCATCATTTTACAGTCTTTGTGTAGAAGTGTGTTTAATTTTAGTATCCAGAAGAATTTTGTCTTTTCAACTTACTAAAATAAACTTTTTAAAATCATTGTAAACATATTTGAACACAACGAGAAACAAAGCAAGGATAAAAGATGTAAAAAAAAATATTGGACACATTATACTGTTGCTGTGTTATGTGCAATTTTAAGAAACGGGGATTTGGATTGGATTCGCCAATAGTGAAAATCTGCAAGTAGTTGTAGTAAATCTCACCCTAAAAATGTTGAGTTGCCTATAAATGCCACGGCAAGCATTGTTTTGATCCAGATGAAACTCCTCACGTCACTTGAACGTAGTTTCTAGATGTCAAGATGTCACGAGATTTCAGCCATGCACTATTTTAATCTAAATAAAACCTCCGAAAGCACAATTTCTTGACACCAAGACGGCAGCAAAAACACTATTTTTGCCTAAATGAAACTCCAAAACTCACCTTAACATTGTTGCTTGAAATCAAAATACTACAACATGGCACCAAAGTAATAACGTTTTGATAGATGGGAAAAGAAGGTGAATATGTGAATGCCAGGCTGCAAATATGTGGGGCTTGACTGTAGAAATCCATAATAAAAAAAATAATTCTTGAAAATTTGGCACTATACTAGAACGCTCAAATTAAAAATTTGTGTGCAATTAAGATCCTCTAAAATTCACCTGAGAAAAAAGAATTGGGAATTTTGGAGACAATTCCTCTTTGAGACCTAATTGGTCTCTTCTGCGTATGCTGGTGAAAGGTGCAGCCTCCTTTGTTCGGTCCCACTTAAGGTGTAAGCAGAGCTTTCAGTGCCGACGTAGCAACCAGACCCAGGTCTCGGGCGGTCATGGTCTTTCCTGTGGTCTGACGACGACACGCTGAAAGTGGAGCTGCGCTGACGTCCTCTGACGCTGGAGCAGGACTGAGCCTCCTTTAGTTTTCGCGCCAGCATATTCCTTTGGATAGGCGATGGACCGCGGCGGTTCCAGTTCTGCTCGGCCCGTTCCACACTGAGGTTCACTCCGTGCTGACTGTCAGGACTTATGACTGGACCGCCGATCCCTGAGATTCCCTCGCGAGCTCTGCTTCCTCCCTCAGCGCTGTGGTCTAGATGTTTCTGGGAGGTGTTGGTTCCTTTGTTTTTCATTTCATTATTAAGAGAAGGAAAGGAAATATGGATGCATGTATTTCTCTGCTTGCTACTCAGACTTCTACAATGAGACAACTTTGGGGTGTCATGCTCTGGAATGGGGTAGGAACTAAATTGAGGCCTCTCTCTTCTCTCTTTAGTCCACGAGTTTCCTTCAGGAATGGTCCGAGATCCCACCTGAACAGGGAAATAATTAAGTCAGTGATTCCCAATCTTTATGGAGCCAAGACACCTATTTCATAGTAGTGGAAAAATCTCACGGAACACCACCAGACCGAAATGACACAAAATAATAAAGTGACCCCTGACCGTGCTATTTAACCATGCCCTGCCAAGAATATTGACTGTTCACCAGTGGGTTTATAATTGTCTATAGAACCGTACTTTTTGTCTTGATGAAACTCCTGAACTCACTTTAACATAATTCCTTGGCACTAAGATTCTACAAAAAGGTGGCAAAAGTGTTACGTTTCTCGAAATGAACCTCCTCATTTCACGTAAACATTGTTCATTGGGATCATGGTGGCAAAGTTGTACTTTTATTGCACAGCGAAAGGTGAGGTTGGATTCCGAAAACAAACAAAAGGCCCAGTGACAACAAATAATTTTGTCACAGTCCGCTCAGAAATTTGGGTCTCTTAGTGAAGACGCTATTATTATATTGTCGGATTGACAACATACAGGCGGCACGGTGGATCAGCTGGTAAAGCGTTGGCCTCACAGTTCTCAGGTCCCGGGTTCAATCCCGGACCTGCCTGTGTGGAGTTTGCATTTTCTCCCCATGCCTGCGTGGGTTAGGGTTATGTATGTGCCCTGCGATTGACTGGCAACCAGTTCAGGCTGTACCCAGCCTCCTGCCCGTTAGGCTCCAGCACTCCCCGCGACCCTCGTGAGGATAAGCGGCAAAGAAAATTGATGGATGGACAACATATAACAGGTGAAGGCACTTGTGAAATTCTCCCGCCTGTTACTGTATATCGCTGACATAGGGAGATGAACAAAATACTATATTTGTAGGGATCAAAATAATTTTTGGAGGAATTTAAATTGTGGAAATGGAAATTGGACTGGTGGCAGGGAATCAATGAGTTAGGTTGATGTTATCTTTAACAGAAGAGAAATTATGTGAATAAATCTGCAGAGTTCACCTGAGTCATGCTCCTGTCCCGGAAGTGTCCTGAAGATGAAAGTTGTGGTTTTGCGTCAGTGAAACTGGAGGTCCTGCGGAAATGGGGGTTCTTGTCATACGCATTTCCTCGCGGTCTCTCTGCAACACCTGCTATGCGGCTCCTTTCTACCATCTCTACCCAACTGGCAGTGCGGTCGCGCCACTTGGAGCTGCCCCCACTTGCGTGACCTGAAACTTGAGAACCCAAGACGAGCTCCACTCTGGGACTTGGTCGCTCCGGCGCGATCCTGGAAGGCTGCGACGGCAGCTCGGAATAGGAGGAAGCAATGGGTGACTGAATGTGAGGGTTGGTCGGTGAAGCGGGGGTGTCTTCTGAGGTATCATGAACCGGGCTTGAGGAGACATGGTAGAGTTGTGTGGCCTCCTTCAAGCCCTTCTTTTTCATTTCTTTTAATTGCTGCTGAGCTAAGCGGTACCTGAAGAAACACATTTTGCAACAAAACAAAAACTGTGATACATGGATTTACAAGTGCCCCAATATATATGATTTGAAGGGCGATTTACTCTATATTTCTCCTTTGCGTTATGAGTGAAAATTAGAGCTACTGCAAGAGTAAAGCGAAAGAAATGGAGAGTCCCCAATGAAGCTTTAGCCGTTAATTGAAAGTGTTGAATTTAGCGAGGCACCAGCGTGTTTTTCAAACACGTACCCAAAAATGGAGGGCAGCAACTTCTGACCAGTAGGAGATAGCCTCTCCGGATCCTGTGAGAGAGGCATCACTGTTGTCTGGAGAAGAGGTGAACTGCTCAGGGGAGGCCTGTGGATCTGGGTCGAACTAACGCTGGCAAGCCCCGGCCTCTGAAGGCTGTTGGCGCAAATGGAGGCCTCGTCGGAGAGTTTGCGTCCGCCGGGGGAATGGACGGAGCCTCTGCGGACGGAGCTGCACTGAGCGGTGCGGCAGAGCTTCCTCCACACGGTGATCACTACTGTGGCCAGGATGACGACGAGGCAGAGGGAGATGCCGGCAACCACCACCATGTTCCCGCCGAGGGGGGAGACTCCAGCCAGGACGGGGGGAAGAGATGGAGATGGTGCCGGCAGTGCTGGAGGAAGAAAAGCAAACAACGGTACAGCAAACTTCAGCTTGCTTACGGTTCGCCATCTGCAGATTTTTAGCTGATCGAGGCAGGGCAATACAACAGGAAAAGTGACTGACGTGCACAATCTTCCAGCGAGCAGAAGGACTGTTCCTTCTCCATTCCAGTGCACTTCTTCCCGTCCACACCAGAGGGCAGCAAACACTCCCGCACGCGTTCCCTGACGCCCTCGCCGCAGCTCACACTGCACACACTCCACTGCTTCCAGGGCCCCCAAGATTCTTCACAAAAAAAGCACCACCAAGACATAATTCATCAAATTATGGCATTTAATTGATAACCCGTATTTATTTTCAATTGTAATGAATTAATGACAACTTTAATGGTAATTGCTCATGCTGTATGTCCTTATTGAATTATTCATATTTGTATGCTTTTTCATAGAATGAGTTGGCAATTCTGATTATAAATTGTTAATTTAAAATGAAAGCAAAAGGTGTATTTATTAATTTAATTATGAAATCAATAACTGATCCATGTGATATATGTTTTAACATACAAAGAATTTATTTAAGAAATGAACGCTTAATAAATGGATCGCATTCCCATTTTAAGTAATGGTAAATTTAAGTTATTATTTAATGGTCCGTGCATTTATTGAATTAGAAATATTTATTGTTTGCAAAAACTGAGCATGTATTTTAGAAATTTAATGAATAGTTTATGTTATCTGGTTATAATTCATTCATGACGCATAAAGGTAATTGTTTTATTTACGGTGGATTTGAAACCCCAGTCCTCAGAACTGTGAGGCCAACGCTGTACAACTGCGCCACCGTACCGTCTAATTCATTTCAATTCTCATGATTCATTATTTATAGGTGTATAGGTTTATATTTGTTCATTTTAGTACTTTCAGTCACCCATAAGAACATACTGAATAGGATTTTACGTCGCGTCGCCTCACAACTCACCTTCGCTCCTGTGCACCACCAGGCAGGTCTGAGCCGGACTTGGCGAGCGGCTGTAGTTAAACACAAATCGGAAGCAGTACTTACTCCTTCCCGGGTAAAAAATAGAGCAGTTGAATTCTGTCTCATTCTCTCCCTGAGTGAGCCAGTTGAAAGCCAACGGAGGAGAGGGCGGATCCTCTTGCCTGAAACTCATCACCGCTGTTCCCCCTGCTCCGACCCCAGAGGACAGAGCGAGTCCTCTTCCAACAACGCTGTCTCGAAACAACAGTACTTTTCCATCAATGTGAGCACATGGTGGAGTTATGAGCTTCACGGTCACGGCCCCCTCGCATCCAGTCCTATAGGCATTTGCGTTGTCCACGAGCAGCTTATGGGATAAGATGTGGGACAGGTAGAGAGGACCGGAGTTTATCACCTCCTGTGGTGAATGAGGGGAGCGCAGGGACACTTGTATGAAGTCCCTCTCCGTGAAAGGGAAGGCACAGGGAAATTTGATAATCTGGGAACGCAGAGGTCGGATTGGATGCTCTGTGCGGGCTTGCACCTTGTTGATGGCTTTTCGTCCGATCTGGTTGTACTCAATGTAGCTGAGTTCGAGCAGGAGAGCGGGGTCGAGGATGCTGGAGCAAGGCTGGAAGTGTTCGTTTGTGGATATTCCAATCTGGAGAGAGGAAGAGAAACGGAATTTATCGATAGGGTGGGATTCGCTTGACTGTAGATAGTTTATCAACATAAACACTTATAAAGGTTGGAGTACTGTGTAATACATCAAGTCGCAGTTCTCTTTTTGTGAATTGACCTATTTGCTAATTATTCTTTTTTTTTTTTTGGAGTAGGGAGGGGTCTATTGAAAAAGCAGTGGTAGTTTTCTCTATGAGCGAGATTACTTAGACTGCATTTCTGATTAATAGATTATCTTCATTGAAAAAAAGTGATATATAGTATTTTTGTATTTTTATATTTATGCATATTTTTCTCAATACTGGTCCATTTTTTTCTTGCAACCCCCCCCCCCAAAATATAGTTCCCTAAGGGCAGGTGTATGCAAACTATGGCCTGCGGCCCATATATGGCTCGCTCCATTCATTAATGGGCCGTGGGCTCCTGTGTTTTGATTGCATTCATTTGCTGTTTTTTTTTTTTCATTATCACATTAAAATGCAATCATTCAGCCTGTATTTATTTTTTTAATCCATTTACTGGTTAATCGGTTTCTTTATGAACATTGAACAAAGATATTCATAAAATAAAAATGTGTTTTTATTCCTTTTAGTAAAAGGTTGGTTATTGAATTAGAATTCAATTAATTATTAAAAGTAACTAACACATGAGAAGGAATTTTTTATCTATTATTTGAACTTTTTAAAAAATATTTTACAGACAGTCTAAATTTTTCTTTCAAAATTTTGACCGCCTCTGCCTTAGGTGCTACATAGATGAGCATATTAAAAGTAAAATATCAACAATAAAATAAGCATGTTCAGAAAAATGACTACTAGGTGAGGTTTGAATTGTGGTACATCCGCTGAATTGAAAAACTATATTGCAGTATTTTCACATTCAGTTGATACTTGCCTGAAAAGCTCCCGAGTGGTTTGCGACCCTCTCGACCGCAATGTGAAATGTGGGCCACTGCACCCGCAGTTCTGAACTCCACCACAACGCGGTACTCTCCCAACTCCCCGCCCCATTTGAGTTGGACTCCTCTGGGGCGCTGGTCTGCCTTAGCAGGAAGCGGAAAGTTCCAGCATACAGGAAATTGGTGCAGCTGAACTCCACCCTGCCAGCAGACTGGTTGATGGGCAGAGTCATGGTATGGAGGGTGGCGTTTGTGTCCATGTCAACCAGAGAGAGGCTCAGGTGGCGGATGAGGCTGCTGTTGCTTTTCGTGCTGAAGTCCACGAACACACTGGCGTTGCTAAGGGCGACGTGGAAGGAGGGCCAGATGTTGAGCCCTGCCAAAGCTTGGAAAAGAGGCACAGAAATCACAGGTCATTGAGAGATGTTTAGAATATCTGAGTTAACAAAATGAGACCAAAATACTCCATTCCAAACACCTCTGAGTATGATTCATTTCACTGCAAAGTTAATTTAAGTGTCATATTTATATTTAATAACCTTGCCAAGTCAAAATTAACCAGGTCTCTAGAGAAACAGGCTGATAGACCATATAGAGGATTTTGAAAGTCACTTGTTAAATTACATTTACCTGTATAATTTTTTTTTCTAAAATATATGAGATTAATGTCTTAATATTGCCTGTAACTTGCAGGAAACATGTTTTTTTTTTTGTATGACTGCGACTTGATTTTCTCAATATTATGTCTTACCATGTCATTCTCTGCATTGCATTTTTTTCTTGAATTAAAACAACTTTTTTCTAGTCTCATTATGACTATATTTTGTAACAATACAGTATTACCTTGACAACTTTTCTGCTTGCAATATTATTACTTTATTCTCCTCATATTGTGGCTTTTCTGTCTTTTCTTGTATTAAAAATTTGTTTAGGTTCAACCACATATTTATTCTCTTATTACACTCCAAAATGTAGATTTATGTTCCCTTACAAACAAACATTTTTAATGATACCATATTAAAGAGTTAAATACAACTAAACTGCACTCAATAAATGAAATGTACTGCATTTATAAGGTGAAGCCACTGTGACAAAAATCTCATTCGGTGATTCTTTTACCTGTCACTAGAGGGAGGCTGCATACCACTATTGGCACTCAGTACCACACTCGAAAAATCACTAAGGTCGCACTTACCACATCCCATGAGGCCCAGCAACAGGGAGAGCAGCGAGACAGCTTGTGGCATTCCGATGTGTTGTTTTTCACCCTACACCTCATGGCCGTCTTCTACCATGGCTACTGGCTTCTAAAATCACAAAACAGGCCAAAATAATGACACAGCATCACAGAAACTTGCTGGTGGATGTCAGGATGTACATGCTGTCTGAATAACAGCAAGGAAGCCAACATCATTGTGGAGATTTCCTCTTCCGCCATGAGAACAGAAACTGATCACACCACTATGGAATTCAAAAAAAGCACCGAGTCACTCAGCTGAAACAATTGAATAACATATAGGATTGTGTTGCACCCCTTAGTGATTCCCGAATTTTGCTTAATCAACATAAAAAGACATTTAGGGTTGTCTCTAAGGTTCCAATAAATTCTCAAAATACAATCTGTATTGATAGATCAATAGGTAACTGGAAACTTGAGTCATAATGTGATTTCACCCCATTGGAAAGTGCTTTCTTTTCCCACATATGGCAAAATGTATGCATTATATTGGTGTGAATCCATGCGCGTGGGTGAAATTAAAAGCAAATGGTTGGTTTTTGGAATTCAACTGTCACAGTATATTTCCTCCACACACTTTTTCATGTGGTTGCCCATTGTCTTTTTTGGTTTGGTTGATGTTTTTTTTTTTTTTTTTTAAATAAAACCATATGGCCTTTTCTTTACAATCGACTATAAGAAGAAAATATGTTTGTAAAGGGATTTTTTTAAAAATCTACGTGATACAAATGTATTTATATCTCATCCAAATTGAATGAGACAAACTCAGCTTTGGTCTACAGTACAATTGTTAACAACAAGGGAATTTAAAGAAGCTGCTGGATCACAAAGAACACTGTTAATGAAAATAATTCGAAGCCAAGTGGTTATTAGTTGTCTTTCTGTTTGTTAAGAACAGAGCGGTCATTGTTCACGAATCATTTAATAAAAACCCACCTTGCACCTTGGAGGGTGCAAAAAAGCGAAAAACCACATCAACAAACAAAAAAAGTACAAACGAGGGGAAAAAAGACTACTTACACGTTCGGACTCATTTCAGCAAAATTCATTTCCATTTCTCCGTTCATATTTTCGTTCCATTTTGTCTACGAATGAAGAGACCAAACTGCGCATTTATTCCAGTGTGTGGAGACGTCCACACGGTTGTCGCGTGCTGCTGTTGTGAGAATGCGAGACAAACATTTGTTCACGTGCCGATTCCGTGCCATTCTTTGACTTTCTTATTGTTTGTTTTTATGCTCTTTACGGTATCACTGCCTTCTTAAAATAATGCCCCAGGTCATTATTTCAGACACACACACACGCACACAGAGAAAACGGAAACAAATTTTGAATATATTTATTATCCATCCATTTTCTGAGCAGCTTATCCTCAAGAGGGTCGCGGGAACATATTTATTAATAATGGCTTATCAAAACAATTGCTTGATTCGGAAGAGACGATCTCGAGAAGAGAAAAAAAAACTATGGGGGCGGATTTTTGTTTTTAATTCGGCCATAATTTTAGGAATGGGATGACATTATTGTAGCCACGTTGTCACACACACGTACATACATACATATATATATATATAAGCGTTAGGCTTGTTGTTCTGGGGTTCAGCGGGGTTCGAGACCTGCCTGTGTAGAGTTTCCATGTTCTCTCCGTGCCTGCGTGCGTTTTTTCCGGGCACTCCGATTTCCCCCCACATCCAAAAAACATGCATTAATTGGAGACTCTAAATTGCCCCTAGTGTGATTGTGAGTGCGGCTGTTTGTCTCGATGTGCCCTGCGATTGGCTGGCAACCAGTCCAGGGTGTACCCCGCCTCCTGCGCGTTGACAGCTGGGATAGGCTTCAGTATGCCCAGTGACCCTTGTAAGGATAAGCGGCAAAGAAAATTGATGAATGGATAGATGTATACAAATAGGCGATAATGCTATAAAGAGAAGTGTTATAGAACAAGTAGTTCTTGATCTTCTTCTATACATCCTTTTTCCAAGCCACTTATCCTCATAAGAGTCACGGGAGTGAACTTCTTATTCCATGCAAGTACCATGTAAAAAAAAAAAAAATTACCAAGTACAACTATGATGACCAACACTAATACAGAGGTGCAGAAGGCCAAAGTGGTCATAAAAAACAAGACAGCGGTTTTATTCCTATAAAGTACATTTGACGTTATTGCAAACCATTGTACCATACAGTTTGTATATTTACAGTGTACCTAAAAAAAGGGGAGAAAAGTACATTAATGGGTGCAATTAAAATGCATTCCACGAGTAAGATAATAAAAGTCATGTAATTTTAAAAGGTTCCACCAGATTAAATAAAAATGCCTTGTAAAAGTCCAATAAAACTGCACCACCACTTAAAAGCACAGCTCGTGTAACTCACTCTCCTATTTCTCAACATGAACTCTAATTTGTGCATGAAAAAGTTGACCTGATTGTAAATAAGAAGGTATTACAATCAGATATTCACCCAACATCCTTTGCTGGCTGGGATACAGTACTACAGTTCCTGCAGTCCAGTATAAAACAATCTATAAGAGAGATCACTTAATATGTTGAAAGTTTACCCTATACAGTTAATTTATGCGTTCAGGCCTTATTTGGTTAACCTGACCTTCCTTATTTGACCTCCCAATTCAGACAATTAAAGCAAGTGGCAGGATAATCTCATCAGCGTGGCCTGCATAGTTTTGATTTTTATTGCTTAAAGATGCCTTTCAAACCTTTTCCTTCTCTGACGATGAAAATGACCACAGGCGTTAGAGACATCAATTATGAAAGTGACCCAAGTGAGATTTATTTACAACACATTCATTCATACATAAATTCCTTCAATGACAGACTGTGAGCAACGATGGTCAGTCTATTGCTCGCGCCATAAAATATATTTCACTTTGGTTCGGGAAGAATGGGTACACGCACACACAACAATACGGTAGTTCTCAACACGATATGATGCAGAGATTACACTCTGCGTGATAGTTCCGATGCATTTCTATGTAATCCATGATCGATGCAAACGCCTCAAAAGAGGTTGGGGTAGAACCTCAAACCCTCAACGGAGTCATCTCGACACAGGTGACCCATCTTCTCGGCCAGTAGCAAACTGAAACAAGGAGGGCAAAGTCAATAACGTGAAAAACAAGCCACCATCATCATCATCATCATAATCATCTCTCTTCTGTTTTCGATCAGACTTATCTCATATAAAACAAAACAGCACAATACAGTAGAATAATAGATAATTATAAAATACATCTTTTACAGTGACTGTCGGCATCAGAACATTTGTTAAACATTTCTTTTAGTTATAGAGATCTATGTGATTGACAACAATCATGTTAATATTTTCTCACAATTATCCCCAACATTCATTATTTGTTGTTTAATAAATCTCAACATGTATTTCCTTTTTTAAACGATCACTGGGCGGCCCGGTTTCAGCTGGTAAAGCGTTGGCCTCACAGTTCTGAGGACCCGGGTTTGATCCTGGCCCCGCCTGTGTGGAGTTTGCATGTTCTCCCCGTGCACTCTGGTTTCCTCCCACATCCCAAAAACATGCAACAATAATTTGCCCCTCTAAATTGCCCCTAGGTGTGATTGTGAGTGCGGCTGTTTGTCTCAATGTGCCCTGCGATTGGCTGACAACCAGTTCAGGGTGTAGCCCACCTCCTGCCCGTTGACAGCTGGGATAGGCTCCAGCACTCCCCGCGACCCTCGTGAGGATAAGCAGCAAAGAAAATGGATCAATGGATAAATGAGCACTTCTACAACATCTGTACAAAATCGCTTTTTCCAATCAATATTCTGCAGTCCTTTAACCCAGCCACTAGAGGCAGACTGCTGACCCACACTCCAGGTTTCTTCCTTAGTCGGCGTTTTCCTTTTCTTCGTTCTTATGCAAAGTTCAGTTGGTAAGATGCGAGGGGAGTGGCCCGAGATAGCTTTGCTGTCTAAATGAAATTCTATTGAACTTCAGTGAAGTATGCAATGCCTTTATTCTGACTGTTTTGAAGCTTATTTTTCCATTTTTGGGGAATACTGGTTTTGAGGTTCCTCAGCAAGCAGTTGTATACCGGGCACTTACCGCTCCTTAGACAGAAGCACTGAGAGACCCAAGAGTTTCGCAAATTCCTCAGCTGTTAAAGATCCTTTCTCTGACACCTGATCAGGGAGGAGACAGTGAGGCATAGTTAAAACAGGGAATTGCATAAAAACTGTTTAAAAATGACTTGTTTCTAGATATTTTTGAAGGATGTTCAAGAAAAATATCTGGGAGGGTGGAAGGAAACAAACAAAAAAAAAAAAACAAACTGCTGCGTCTTTGTAACAGTGGAGCTCACATTGTCCAGCGCTGAGGCGATCATTTCCTCTTCGCTGTGAGACTGCAGCTGGACCACCATCACGCCACTGTCAAATACACGCAGCCTGCGAGGCGCAAAAGTATAAGTCACGTTATACCCAATTTGCAAGGTTTTGTCATGCCATTTCTCGCTCATTTTTTTAAATTTTTTTGCCATTTAAGTAAAGCATCAGCGTGGAAAATTAACAGGGAGTGTTTGGTATAAAAACCTAGGAGGTGACAGGAAGTGGTCACCACTTTCAAAAACAGGAAGCCTGACAGGAAAAGTCTGGCTGGTTCTTCTGTGTAGGTCAACTATTCCCACCTTTATACATAGTTTGAACGCTCCAAAGTTGAGCACTAAGAGTGGTACAATTTGGAGTTCAACTCAAATGTTCTGGAAAATTATGTCTTAAGACTACATCCATGTTTTGCAAATTTTTTTTTTTTTTTGGGTGTCATCACACGAGTCAATGATACCAGGACCATCAGTGCAAAAATCAATTGCCACTCGAGGCAGAAGGATATCAACAAGATACCAAAATTAAAAATGGAATTATATTCAAAGAACCAGAAATGAGGCGGCACGGTGGTGCAGCTGGTAAAGCATTGGCCTCACAGTTCTGAGGTGATCCCAGGTTCAATCCCGGACCCGTCTGTGTGGAGTTTGCATGTTCTCCCCGAGCCTGCGTGTGTTCCCTCCGGGCCCTCCGGTTTCCTCCCACATCCCAAAAAAATGCAACATTAATTGGACTTTCTAAATTACCCCTAGGTGTGATTGTCAGTGTGGCTGTTTGTCTCTATGTGCCCTGCGATTGGCTGGCAACTAGTTCAGGGTGTACCCCGCCTCCTGCCCGTTGACACCTGGGATAGACTGCAGCACTCCCACAACCCTTGTAAGGATAAGCGGCTAAGAAGATGGATGGATGGAACCACAAATGAAACTTTTGAGGACATAAAAAGGGTCTGGCTGCTTGGTACAATATAATCAGTTTAATTCAATCGTAAGTTGCAGTGCTGCTCACAAATTAGTTTTAATAAACTACTGTTTTTAAAAAAAAAAAAAATCCTGCAACGTGACTTTACTCATTCCAGCAATATCTATCAAACGCCACTTGGTGACAGGATTGCTTTGAAAACACCTTCCTGTTCACTCCATTACGTGTCTGAGAAGTGTTTTATTTTAGCTGTATTATATAGTGGTTAAAGACAGTTCACATTAAAATATACATTTTAAAATATTGCCTGTGTAGTTTTTATGCTGTCATTCATTTCAATCTGTAATTAATTTCCTTGATTCATGGGAACATTTATGGGAATCTTAAAAACAAACAACGCACCTCAATGGGAGCTTCAAGGACTCAAACATCTTGCATGCATTTACTAAATCTTCTGGGGACAAAAGCTGTGAGAAAGGGAATATGGTCAAAAGTTTTAGAACACCCCAATTCTTCTATTATTCGAAAAGAAATTCATGCAGTTCAATGTCACAGCGTATTCGGAAATAATAGCACAGAACAAAGGAACAATTCAAATTACATAGGAAATCATGGAATCTAATGAATACACCAATTTTTATTTTGAATTTCTGATTCAGTCACAAAAGCTGGGTGGAAACCGGAGTTCCAGCAGAAAAGCCACGCGGGCATGGAGAGAACATGCAAACTCCACACAGACAGGGCCAAGATTTTAAGTCCGTTTGCCAGAAACGTGAGGCCAACGCTCTAACCAATTGCACCACTGTGCCACTCAAAGTAAATCAAATATTAGTCAATAAGTTCTTTCCAACTCTTTTTAGAAGTTCTCATAAAAGCGTGGCACTTGATTTAGTCTTCTATCCAGTTCATCCCAAACCAGCTTAATGTCTGGAGACTGTGCCTTTTTTTTTTGTATAGTTCTGAAATGTGGCAGCACGGTGGTGCAGCAGGTATGATCATTGGCCTCACAGATCTGAGGATCGGGACTCAAATCCCGGCCCCGCCTGTGCAGTTTGATTGTTTTCCTCGTACCTGTGAGGGTTTTCTTTGGGCACTCCGGTTTCCTCCCACATCCCAAAAACATGCAACATTAATTGGACACTCTAAATTGCCCCCAGGTGCGATTGTGAGTGTTGTCTGTCTTCATGTGGCTTGCGATTGGCTGGAAACCATTTAAAGGTGTACCCTGCCTACTTTACGATGACAGCTGGGATAGGCTCCAGCACTGCCCCGACCCTTGTGAGGCTAAGCGGCTAAGAAAATGGATGGATAAATTGATAAATGTATATTTTCAGTTTTGGGTAATCTGGCCTGTTTTCTGTCAACCTCTGAAATGCCACCACTTATTTTTGTACAATTTCAAGCTATCCAATGGATGCGAACTGCACAACTTGTAATAAGAAAAAAAAAAACATTTGGGAAAATCGTCGTGTTCTAAAACCTACGGAATGGAGTGGACTGGATTACCTCCATGCCTCTAGCCCGGTTGACCAGACAGTAGACCTCAGTGAGTGCCATCATGCCTCCGCGTTCCTGACAATGTAGTAAATGACAGAAAGCGGTGCGCAATGAAATAAGTAAGGATTTCGGGTGGCGGTTTAAATGGTATCTAATGCTTACCTCCAGAGGGGCCTGGAGCATATCTCCCAGTTGTTTAGCCAGTTGCATGTGGTAATGTGTGCCTGAGCCATGTGTTTCCCGTGTGACGGGGTTAGCGATACCCATGCTCAGCAGGTACGACTTAAAGCGGATGGTCTTGAAGGGAGAAATAAACAAACCGTTATCACGTGTGCGTCGTGTGCAACCCCGTAGAACTTGATTAGCGCCAGCTATTACCTCATCCTCTGTTATGTCCCCTTGTTTGTCTTTTATCTTGTTAGCTATAGATTTGGACAGCTCCACCATGTCTTTGGCCTGTTTGACACAGAGGACACATACCTTATAAAAATCATTAAATAAGCGGCACAATTTGGAGCTACGATGCATGAAACAAACTACTCATTGACCACAAAACCCCCCGACTTTGTTTTTATATAATAAAAAATAAGAGCTGAAAAACAAGAACAATTTTGTGCACTTTACCTTTACCATCAGCTTACTGAGATCCTCAAAGGCCTAAAAATAAATAAAATGAATGCAAAACAAGCATAAAATTGCCACAATTTAAGTAAATGTTTATATTCACAGCATTACACGATCAATTGCATATGCATTTTCTTTACTTTGGCCACAACATTGGACTTAATATGGTCAACCAACTTATTTTACACCTCTGAGATGTTTTTGTCAGTTTCTTTCCTCCTCTCTTCTATCTTTCGCTCGATGCCAACAATCCCGACCGCTCGTATCCTTCCTGCCTGCAAGACCACAATGGAAAGGAAAGAAGAAAAATGTGAACATTTTCAACACAAAGAAAACGAGAGAGGAGGGAATAAAGTGTAATCGGCAGCTAGTTAGATGTGATGCGCTATACCAACAAATTTGCTTTGCTTTTGTGGGGATTGTTCCTGACAGCTAATTGCTTACATGACAGTAATTACTTTGAGCAAATGTAAACTCATGTCATATAAAAGACATTGTGATTAATTAGCTAATGTTAGACAATTGCACCATTATAACCAATTGAGTTATACTTGTGAATCAGAAGTAGAATCAGAATCAGTTGGTTTGTCCCAACAGTGGTACATCTCTGTGGTTAAAAAACAGATGAAACAAGTCTGGATATGAATTGGATGCAAGACTGCCATAAAGTGGGACATCATTTTAATAAGCAAATGACTCATCACATTTTAAATTTCCACAACAGGAAGGAATAGGACGGGTGATCTAACCTGCGAGCCGACTCCTGTTGGGATGGGTTGGGAAGCGGGTGTGTTCTCCCATCTTTTTTGAGTCATCTCCTCATTTAGCCTCCTGAAAAACTGAAGATAAAAAAAAAGCACAATAGCTATTTTAAGGGGACATAGTAAGGAAAACTGACTTTTAAGTGCTTGTACCCCAACAGTTGGTTTGGGTTGGGCTGCCTCCCCACCCATCAACTCTGGAATTCAATAACCAAGTAAATCATAAAAGTGGGCTTAATTGTAATAACAGCTTTATCCACCCATGACTTGGGAGCTAGGTTAGGTGAATACCCAAAGCCACTTTGAAATAAACAACAACCCGATATGTTATTTACCTCAATCTGACCATGTTCTTTAAAAGAGAGCTTGATGTAGGAAAACTTGCTGTTTTGGTAGGGACCTTGCTCCTTGTTGGCAGGTACCGGATGCAGGTGTATAACAATTTTTGCACTGCAACATATAAGCACAAAACATTCAGCAGTAAATAAAATACCTCTAAGGCAAATACATGTAACGGAATATTGTGCAATGTTCACAGTTACCTTTTCCCTATTCCTGCAGCCTGCTCCTCAAAAAATATTATTTGTGACAATGGCATGGAAATACAGCAGTCCTGCCACAAAACAACAGACACCCCACAGGTCCCAATGAGACACACCAGTAAAATTTGTGCTGGTTGTGTTTACAATACAAAGATAAGATCTCGGCGCCCTTACATGATTTTTACCGTCCCTCCAAATCAAACGATGGGTGCTCAGCAAGGCAATTCCAATGTCAAGTTTAGCCTGTATCAGTGGAAGAAATATACTTCATTAAAATATGCCAAAACTGAATCTAGATACATAGACAACTTAACTTGTGTATCAACAGTATTAATCGTTAACTCGGGGAATTAAAGCTATACCTTATCGTCACCATCATACAACTTGACGCCTCGTTGTTGTATTACTAAAGTCTCGTTAATTTCCAACAAACCGTTTGACCAAGAAAACCGATCCATTTCTGTGTTACTGGGGTCAGATTGTCGCCTACTAAAACGCACTCGGGTGCCTAAACGTGTTTACTTCCTGGAGTATACGTCTTAAACGAACCCTGGGCTGCCTATCAAAATGATGAGGTTATATAACTAAGGCAGTTTATAAAAATGTTACTTGAAATAATTATTAGATATTATAAATCGTATATATATCTCGTATTTTGGTTATAGTTTATATGTTTTCCCCTACTATTGAATTTTCCATGCACCAGTCTATCAGGCATTCTGTTGAGTTACCTTGCAGAGGTCCTTGACCATGTTGACGTGCCCTGCGCCAGCTGTCAGTGAAAGCTAGCATTGAAGCTATCGTCACCGTCGCGGTATTTTTTTTTTATGTTTATCCCCTTATTTTAACATTTTCTGGTAACGGTTTTAAAATAAAACAAATAAAACGGAACAGCAAACTCGCTTTTCCCAATGCATAACGCCATTTGGTTCAACTAATCGAAAACGGGGCAGCTAAAGTTGACTAGCTTGTTGTTAGGAATGTGATGCAGGGAGGTTGTACACTGCCCTCGTTATTGTCGCTATTCTTTTTTTGGGGGGGGAAGTCATTGTTCCAACAGGCGGAAAGTTGTTTTGGGTGAGATTAATGAGAAGTGGCAGAAATTGACTGATATTCAACGCTTTTGAATATGCTTTCTTGTAGTAGTTTATTCGAGCCAGCATTATTTGGGCTTGCATACTTTAGGTCATCTTAAATTATCGTGAATCACGATATCCGATTAATTTTTAATCTTGGATTTACCACGTATGTGGGGCATTTCAAAACAAACGAACTTTTAGTTCTAACATCATGGATAAGAAATCATTTGACATCGTTTTGGATGAAATAAAGAAGGTAAAATCTGCTTAGTGACAAGTCACATTACTGATAATATAGAGTCAAATCATTCATGCGCTTTTTTTGGATGCTCGATTTGTTTCTCATTCAGTGTGTCCTGACTGATCAACGGATTAAAGCCATTGAGCAGGTTCATGGATACTTTTCCAGTGAACAGGTGATTCGTAGAGCTCGCCAACTGCAGTACTAAGCAGCATGTAGTATGTCTCGACTGTTGTAAGATTTCTTTTTGAAAATCTGCAGGTCATGGACATATTGAAATACTTCTCTTGGGCAGAACCTCAAATTAAAGCGGTAAAAGCTCTTCAGCATGTAAGTAATGTTTTATAGGACATGGTTAGTCAATCTGTATTATTATATTAAAAATAAAAAGAAATGAACATAAAGAAGATATAATTCTGAAGATGAAAACATGTAAAACGCATATACTCTTGCCATTTTGTCATCTGCCACATCTAATAGATGATTCTTCTTGCAGAAAATGGTGGCAATTCCCACCACCAAAGTTGCCAACATTTTGAATTGCTTCACCTTTTCAAAGGACAGACTTATTGTCTTGGAGCTAATCGCTTTGTGAGTCCGTTAGTTAAGATAACGCTGAGCCAATTGGATGATCATCGTGTTCGGGTGCGAAATTGCTAGGTTTCTCTATCAGCCTTTTGGTCTCCATTCCTTTGCAGGAACATTTCAGATGCCCAAAATTACCGTCCTGTGGAAGACATGTTTCGCATACATTTGTCAGAGAAAAAGCGTGCACGCAGGATCCTGGAGCAGGTATTTAAATCAATTATGCTTTTTTTTTCCCTTGACATTGAAAAGTCAACTGCAAGTTTACATGTGAAGGCAGCACGGTGAAGTGTGGCTAGCACATGTGCCTCACAGTTGCGAGGTCCAGGGTTGAAATATCAGCTACCCCTGTCCTGTAGCCATTTGCATGTTGTCCCCATGCTTGAAGGAGTTTTCTGCTTGCTGACTTGCTCCCACATTTAAGGACACTTTTTGAATTATTTGAAGAGTAAATTGGCAATAGGTAAATCTGAATGGCTGTTTGTCTATGTATGTATTTGATTTGCTGAAGGCTTGTCCAGGATGTACACTGCCTCTCATTCAAACTCGGCTGGGATAGTCTCCAGTATACTTGCAGTAGAAAATGTATGTATTGTGTATAGGAACCCATTGTTTCCCCAATCTATATAATTTATTATTATTATTATATTCATGATACTTGTAGTTCTACTAATATACACAATTAAGTGACACACTGTTTTATTTCACTAGGTCTGTAAAGTTGGTTGCAAGGCTCCCGTAGCCATGATCTCATCTTGCGGTATGATACCAGGAAATCCATATCCAAAAGGCAGACCCAGTCTAGTTACTGGCACATTCCCGGTAAGTACAGAGCACTATGTTGAGGTGTTTCAACATCAATTATGCACACTTTGAAGCATTGGGATCGGTGACACAATTTCCTCTACTCAACTGCACACCCTTGTAATACCGAAAACCCAACGTAATGCCTACGATGGATCCATAGAATTGAAGGCAATCACATGTGACTGGAGTAGATTGCATTTATATTTATTTATAAACCAAAATGTTTTACAGTGTGCACCTTACACTGTTCTGGAAGTGTCTCTTTCCTGAGGTGATAAGTGATTGTCAGTGGTATCCATCATAAATGCATGTAATTAATATTGCCCAAGTGAATAATTTGGATTTTAGGTCGCTGACGTGTGACGAAGGACCGGACTAAATCACTGAGTGTGTGTGCCGTGTAATTACAGGGAATCCCTCCCGTAAAGAAAGAAGGAGAGAAGAAAGATGACACTTCTAACAGTATGGAGGGGAAAGGGATTGCTACCCGGATAATCGGACCTTCCAAACCTGTAAGTAATGGGATTGTGTATTGTTAAAATCAATTGGTTGGGCTGCAAAATGACACTGAATGAAAATGTGTACAATTGATCAATTTCTCTCCATTTCATGGCTCAATGGCGACTGTCTCAGTCACAAAGTAGAGCTGCCTTTTGTGTGTGAATAACATGTTTTCATTTTAGTGTGACTTTTCTTGTAGTTCCCTTCAAGCTACAATCCCCATCGGCCCGTGCCCTACCCCATACCTCCGTGCAGACCCCATGCTACCATTGCACCAAGTAAGAAACAACACACTAGCAGACTAAACTATAGAGGATTGGCCTCACAGTTCTGTGGACCGGGCTTCAAATCTGGCCTCACCTGTGTAGAGTTTACGTGTTCTCCCTGTGACTGCATGGGTTTTCTCCACGCACGCCGGTTTCCTCTGACATCACAAAAACATGCATTAATTGGAAACTCTAAATTGCCCCTAGGTGTGATTGTGAGTGCGGCTGTTTGTCTCAATGTGGCCTGCGATTGGCTGGCAACCAGTTCAGGGTGTACCCTGCTTCCTGCCCCATGACAGCTGGGAAAGGCTCCAGCAGTCCCACGACCATTGCGAGGACAAGCGGCTCAGAAATTGGATGGATGTATATATGATTACAAATTTTACATTGACAAATGACAAAAAAAGTCAAAGACTGGTTAAGTGGTAGTAGGAAAGTCAGATACTGTTTAATTACACTATTGCTACTTTGTAGGTTGTACAGTGTATGTGTGCGTGACTGTGGTGGACTTTTGACAATATTTGCAACTGCTACACAGGTGCTTATAACAACGCAGGCCTTGTTTCTATGGGAGGGGTCATAACGGCCAATGTGCCCCCTCCCCCATACAACTCTGCCCACAAACTAGCAGGTATGGTTCAGCAGAAAAGCATGTGTGTGAGCAAGTAGAAGCCTTACGAAGCCCACTGCCTGAGATGCTGGCATGCTGCTTACCGGCGCTTCTGCAGCTTTAATGCCTTTTCACTTTCAGGTGCACATTATGCTTTTTTTTTTTTTTTTTTTAAATTTCAGGTGCATTGAATGACCAAAAAATGAAAACTCATGGTACACATCAACGCTGTAGCGTTTTCCAAATTAAGTCAGTAGAAGGTCCATCCCAAAGTATAGCCTGAATTGTAGTTACTATATTTCCTCATTTAGTGGCCAGAAGAGACAATTACTCAAGTGCAAAGTATCAGTCATTCATAAGAGGAAGACCTTTAGTTGTACAAATGCATCATGCATGATTGAGTTACATAATATTTAATAGTTTCAAATCGTTAATGCTCCTGAATGATACTAATTACATACGTTAGCACTTTTTTTTTTTTAAACTCCACAAACTTCAGCTTTACCGTTGCCATGTCTACTCTGTAGATACGACAAATGATAGCGGCATGGTGAATGTACCTGAGGGAATATTCTAACTGCATTAATATGGTGCTGTGGTTTTTTTGGTCAGTCAATGTAGATATTTTATCATTTTGTTGCTTATGACATGAGCAGCTTTGGACTAATGCCATAACCGGCCTTCCTTCTGGATTCATGCTTGCAGCTCATGAGGGGACTCTTGACTTGCACCACTTTTTTTTTTTTTTTTTTTTTTATTATTTTACAATCCGTGTTTCAGGGCCTTTGGGGAGGCTTGTGACCAAAAAAATGTGACTAAAATATTATATTTTAGGACATTTGTTACTGTCAAACAAAGTGGAAGATAGTCGAGTTAATAAACGAATTTGCAAAAGAACCATGATCAGGACACCCTCTCCCCCTCAAAGGTAACCTTTAAAATTTGCATGTAGGGAATCGCTCTCTATTCTACATTGTTCTTTCTACTTGCTATTTTTTATGTGTTGGATTGTAACATCCTTGCCTTTTCAATACAAAGAGGTAGAGATGTTCCCCATTGAAATTAATTCAAATGTCATTACTATAATCCATTCCAGCTGCCCAAAACCACCACCATATTTTTAATAAAGAGAAATAGCACTGTAGTGTATAAAACCATAGAAGAATGAAAAAAATTGAAAAACGTTTTTATAAAGGGTAGATACTCTAATATTTGTGTTCTATGTATGCCTGAGAGAGGTATAGCCTAGAGAGGAATGTTTTTTTTCCTCAAATTACTTGAGAAATGGGGTATCTGATTCTCTTATCTAATGAAAATTGTTGCTAATAACATTAAAAACAAAAATAAATCAAACTTTACCAGGCTTATTAGCAGGCTTTACACAATCAGGGTTTTCAGAACTGATCAGTGAGTTAAAAAAAAAAAAAAGATGAGCAATCACCGATCTGATCACAACATGGATTCTTGGTTCTATTTAAGATGTTCCTTTGCTGTATATACTTGCGTACTTAATTGTTCAAAAAATATATATATTTACAATAAATAATACAGTCTGCGCAATCCACTCTTGTTGCCATCCCCACGGATCACATTTGGGTTGACACGATAAAGCCCACTGATGGTATCGGAATACAAGTTTTTATTGCAGTAGTCTGACATAGTCCAATCGTGAAAGAGCAAATTTGTCTTGTAATCTGATCCGTGCATTACCTGCCGTCTCTCAGCTGTCTTCTCTCTCCCATGGAGCCATCTTTTTTTTTTAAATAACTTTGTTGGCCGTCAGATATTTAGAGTTCTATGTCAGGACGAAAGATACGAAAAAAATTAAATACTGCTATATATAATTAAACTAGCTTTTGGATTCAGATGCACTGTACAAGACGGTGGCGCACTGTAAATGTCATTCTCTCTGTCTTCAGTGATGTCACTGATTGGATCAGCGAATTATGACATCAAAACTGCCCAGCCAATCAGCCAAAAAAAAATGCTAATTATTAGTCGATCCGGTTAGGCGGATCAAATTGATGTAAAGTCTACTTATGAGTGAATGTATCATTGCATTGGTGATTTTAAAAAAAAAAAGTGTACAGTGGTGCCTTGTCTTGACTTTTTTTAAACCAAGATATGAGCCATCACGTGTCTTTTTTTTTTTTTTTCTTGAAAGATGAGAAAAATTTAAGATACAACCCCACATCATAGCCCACAGCTAGATGGCGCCAACACAGTTCAAAAATATCCAGCCACCAACAATTCACATTGGTTTCCTTGCACAATATCAGTTTGGGGCAGTAATGTGCCATTAAGATGATATGCCATCTCCCGAAAGACCCCACAGAAGATGAAAAACATGGAAAGACAATACAGTACTTTATGTCCACTCATGTTTTGTGGTCACATTTTCCCTGTTTGCAGGTTATGTGGAAAGCAAATGTTGTTAAAGTGAGCTTCTGCGCAAAACAACACTTACATGGAAAAAAAAAAAAATCATGTTAAAAATGGTCAGAGATATTTTGAGGGGCCTGGAATGGATTAAATGCATTCCCATTCTTTTTATTAGTGTTTTGAAATACAAGCGTAGTCACAGAACAAATTAGACATGTATCTCAAGGCGCTAGTAGTCATGTCATGTGAGAACCGATTGACAGTAATCTTGATGTCTTTTCGTCGTTAGGCTACGCCAAACCAGGCAATCCTCAGAACACGACACCAGGAGTAAACAGCAGTCCACTGCTAATTCCTCATGGCTCCACGCCTTCCACCCCAGTCCCACCGCAGTCGTCTCCTTCTCAGCCACCTCCCACAACTCCCATCACACCTGTTTTTCCCGGCATGGTGCCCTCTCACAACTCTTCGTCCCCTGCTCCGTCACCATCTGTCATTAAAGCAGGTCCGCAAACCCCTACCGGCCATGTTACACCAACACCATCTTCTGTCATAAAAGCCCACACCCCCTCAGGAACCCCTTGCGGAACTCCTATTCCTGGCAGTGGGGGGTTTCCCACTTCGCCTTTCCATTCTCATTCTCGACCAGGCACCCCCGCCACCTCCCGCAGTGGCCCCGACGTCTTGACTCAGATGAATTCCATGGGCTCAAATCAGCAGAGGGCTTTGTCTACAGACCACCCTTTTCAGAGCGTACACCCACAAGCAGGTAACCACTCTGGCTCAGTGATCCATAGCTACACCCCCTCTGAAACGGCATCTAACACCATTGGGTCCTCCACTCCAGTGATTCCGAGTTGTTCCACCCCAGGTTCCAGCCCCAAACCTTCCCCTGCCCACTCTACCCAACCTCAAGCGGCCATGGGCCCACCCGGACTCCTTCAGCACGAGCAGCAACGTGCAGCCGTCGGCAGACACAGTGGGGATGGTGGCAGTGGCAGTAACAGTCCTGTGCCCTCCGCTTTCAAGGGGACATCTCGGTCTGGCACGCCGTCTCTTAGCCCGTTAGTGGTACCTGGATCAGCTCAGGCTGCGCTGGCCCGTTCTTTGGGGCTCTCGCACCCTCCGGGCTCTCCTCAAGTCTCCCTCGCCAGTCCTGTCGCCATCAGTGGCCTCCAGGCTTTGTCTGGCAGCCCAGGACCACCTCACTATCCTGGGCTGTCGCCTTTTCCTGCTCTTTCCTCCTCCCTCCCTCCTACCTCCATTCCTTCATCAAGCAACATCTCAAAAACTACCCCAAATTCCATCTACCACGGCCTGGCTCCCAATGGTGTACCTAGCGCGGCCTCTCCGTTCAGCCTAGCCCTCACCTCTGCTCCCTCTGTATTCCCAGCCCTTCCGCCGGGTGCAAGCCCCGCTGCTTTCACAGGATTGGGAGTTTCAGGAGGGCACGGTGCAGGGAGCCCCGTGTTGCCTTCATTTATGGGATTACCAGGAGCTTCAACATCCTCCATTGCGTCAGTGGCACCGATGCAAGCGGCTGCAGTTGTGGCAGCAGCGGCGGCTGGCGTTCCAGCACCGTCTCCGGTTTTACCAGGTTTTGCATCAGCCTTCAGCTCCAACTTCCAGCCTGGGTATGTCAGACATCTGCATATGTTGGCATTTTTACAACAAAGTAAATCATGGCAGGCACAAGTCAATTTTCAATTCAATCAATTAAGACAAGACTGTCAATATTTCAGTGTATGATCTTTTTATGACATTTTTGTTTGGTTGAATCCAATTAGATTTTTGTGATCCAAAATACAGTATGTGTTTTGGCATAGTGATCACTGAGAATCATTTTTAGATCCTTTTGCAGCAGGGCTCCTTTCATTGACTGGTGACCAGTCGAGAGTGTAACGGACCTCTCGCCAAGTGAGTTGGAATAGGGTGAAGTTTTTCTGTGATCCTAACCCTAAAGCAGTGTGGAAAACTATTTACACTCACATTCACACCCATGGAAAATTTACAGCCTTCGGTTAAGTGAACAAGCATGTTTCAGGAATGCGGGGGACATCCGAAGTGCCAGACGAAAACCCAGGCAAGCATGGGAAGAACCCAAAACCAGTTTGCCTTAATTTACTTACATTACGCGCAGTACAGAAGGTGTATTGATTTCTCCATAAATGGAAAATAGTTTAAAAAAAAAAGACATCTCCCTTCCTTTTACAGTAGATATAAAAAGTATATCCTATATGTGCTGCGCGGTTAGGGTGGGAACGTTGCCAAGAAAAACTTCCAATTCTGGCCACATTTTGCAGAAACAGTTGCCATCTCTCAAACACATCTAGGAAATTGTGTTATGGTCCTATGAAATCAAGGTTCACTTTTTTGATACCAGTTCCAAAAGGTTAGTTGTTTTGCCACTGCTCATCACCATAGTAACATCTCACTTATACAGAAGCATTGGGGAAGCAGCAGCATTTTTTGGAGCACTTTTTTTCCCACCAGCTGGAGCTGGCTTAGAGAATGTGAAAGGGATTAGAAATTATTCCAAATATAAATCAGTGTTAGCTCAAAACCTTCAGGATTCTGGTTTCCAGTAAGGTTTAGATTTGAAAGTTCTTCTAGCAGTCTATAAATTAAAAAATGGTTTAGGTCCTGAATACATGAAAAGAAATGCTAATGGAATATAAATCCAGTCGAGCTATCATCACACTCAGGTCAAATAGTGGAACATGAGTTCCGAAGCAAACACGGTGAAGCAGCATTTAGCCGTTATCCTGCACACAAATTGAACAAGCTGCCAACAGACCCAATTGTTTTGAAGTTCAGGTTAAAATTTCCTATTCTCATGCTTTTTGGAGCATTCCTGCTGTTAAATTATCTTTCTTGTACTATATGATTTTTTTTAAGTTTAATTTTATTGTCCTCTTTGTTTTAAACATTTATTCATAATTTTTTTAAATGCTTTTAATCAGGCAAAGCACACTGTATTATCTTGTGTATGAAATCCACAATATAAATAAATTAGGTTTGATGGGAAGTAGGGAAAAAAAAAAAAAATATCAGGACGATGAGATGCACATTAACAATTTGCGTTTCTTTTCTTTTCAAAATAAAAAAAAAAGTGCCTACTAGAACTGCTGAACTATTTGGGGGTGGGGAGGTGATCAGAGGCACTTAAAATTGTGCCTGATATGTACTGACCTCTCTTAAATAAGTTTATTATTGTTTTGATTGTGAAGATAGCCACATCCCTACTTATAAACTTTTAATTTAGTTGCATAAGGGGTAGACCGGTGGAAGACCGGTTAGCACATCTGCCTCACAGATCTGAGGACTAGGATTCAAATAACCCCCCGGCCCCGTGGAGTTTGCATGTTCCCTGTGCCTGCATGTGTTTTATCCGGGTACGCTGGTTTCCTCCCACATCTCAAAAATATGTGTGGTAAGTTGATTGAAGACTGAATTGGGGTGTAGGGGTGAACGTGAGTACAAATGGTTGGTTGTTGTGTCCTGCAATTGGCTGGTGACCAATTCACCGTGTACCTCACCTCTCACCCAAAGATAGCTGAGGATAGGCTCCAGCACTCCTGCAACCCTAGTTAGGATAAGCGGTTCAGAAGCTAGATGGATGGAATTGCATGGGTTATACATCATATTAATGGTGAACCAAACTTTTGAAATGATTTATCTTAGTGTCATTTGCTCTCAAAAGCCAGGAATAGCATTTGAACAGGGTTGTGTCTACATTTAATGTGTACTGTATCTCAGGAAGAGCAATATCTTCTACTGTGTACTCTGCCCCAAGTGCAGTGTGTGGACTTTGTCTCCAGTAGCCCTACCCTATGATTATGTGAGCTAGAAAAATTTTATTATTAATGAAGTCAAACCACTCCCTGAAGTTAACATGGGACACCCCCTGTTCAAATGACAGATTTTCGTCATATAAAAAAACACTCAGAAAAAACTATTTAAAACCTTTTTTTTCATCAATGTGACCTATAACATACAACTCACTAGATTTTTTTTTTTTGCCAAAGGAATTTAAGGGGTAGGGAGAAAAAAAACAATATCCAAAAGCATACAATAACTAAGTTGCATAAATATGCACACCCTCAAACTAATACTGCCTTTTAACACCTTTATCTTTTATTACAGCGCTCAATCTTTTTGTGTGAGAGTATCATTGTGGCAGATTTTGATGTGTGTGATGTACAGATGTTAGATTGGATTCAGGACTAATAATTATTTTAAGTCTGGACCCTGGGCAGACCATTCCAAAACCAACATCTTGTTGTGGTAAAGGCATTCTTTTGTTAATTTACATGTATGCTTTGCGTCATTTTCATTTGTTTTGCTGAGTATCTGAGCATGAGTACTTTCTTTGTAAGATAAGGCTTCCATCTTGCAACCCTACCAAAGAACCCAGACGTATGAAGAAGACACATGCTTGTCGTTGCACAAACTAAAGAAGCCAGTACTTCCTGGAAATTTCTTCAGCTCCTTACACGTTTCTGCAAACCACTTGGCAGCCACTCTGACTAGTTTTCTTCTTGTCATATACATTTTGGAAGACTATCCAGTTCTTGGTAATTTCACTGTCATGATATTTCTCCACTTGTTGGTAACTGTCTTCAGTTCTTTCTATTGTATACTTCATTTCATGCCTTGGAAATTATGTTGTATCCCTCTCCTGACGGATACTATTGAACAGTGAAATCCCTCAGATGCTGTGGAAGCTCACTGTCGACCATGACTTGTGCGACAAAAGGGAATGACAAAAATGTCAGGAAAAGCCGACAAGAATATCTGAAATTAAATTGGAGTTGATCAGAGGTGGCTGGTGTGTGCTGTCTCCAATTTACATAAGTATGAATGTGATTGGTTAATTGTAAGCACAGCCACCAATTACAAGGGTGTTCACACAACAACAACATTATCTGTTCATTTTTACTTCCCTTCTTTAAAAGCCTACAAGTTTTAAATTGTGTTGCACCGTAATGGTGAAAAACATTGTGAAACGATCTAGCCTAGTCTCCTTCGTCTGTATCACAAAAAACTGGCATTTGTATAGGGGCTGTATATCATAGGGAAATATTTCCTTTGCAAGACAGAACATTGTCTGGTTATATAAAAATACACTTTCTCACAAACGTTTCCCAGGATGCAGTGACACAATACAAGCATGAGTTTGATATTAGTTGTACGGTAATAATAATAAGTATATCTTGATTTTTGCACATGTATTTCAGGTTGAGTGGCAGCCTCCAGGCTCCAGCAAGCAGTGCCTTCCCAAGCCTGCTGTCCTTTCCAGGTGTTCCAGGCTTTTCGCCCGCTGCCTCCCCTGCCACTCTCAGTGGCCTCCATAATCCAGCCATCCAGCCCGCCGTGCTGCAGGTACATACGCCCTTATATCCATGTACACATAAAACATTTTTATTTTTATTTTTTTTTTGGAGGCCATGAATACCATCGCTTACATTTTGTGTGTGGTGTACACAGACTACTATCTCTGGTGGTTTGATGTGTCTTTATGTTAACTTTGATAAACGTTTCTCGTTTTCAAGGCTCATCCGACATCCGCTTTGGAGGGTTTACCTCCTCAACCCAATGCCTTCACCAACTACCCTGCAGGCCCGGGAAATCCCTTCCCCCTCCAGCCAGGCCTGCACCCCCAGTTGGATTGGCAGTGATACCCGCCTTCATTTTGGCTCTCTCATCTACTGTGATTACATACTGACCTCCCTTTCAATGCCCTTTCTGGACCTTCAGCATTTTTTTTTCTTTTTTTTTTTTTTGTCTCTGAACTGAAGACACAAGACTGTGAAATGAAACGAGTAAATAGTACGTGTTATTTGTAGTCAACAGACGTAAAAGCATTTAGTAGATTGTGAGTTCTTTTGTTTTTGCCAATTTCACCAATATGAATTATGGTAAGTGAAAATGAATTTTCTACAGATACATGATGACATGTAATGATACAAGTATTTCATGTGGGAAATGCTTACTACTCATTTTAATTCATTGATGAAATCAAACACTGTATTGGCATGTATTGTTTTTATAGCGTAATGAGTTTTGTAGATTTTTTTTTCTTTTTCAGCTGTGGAGTTTTTAAATTATTTCAGTGAGTGAAACACTTCACTGCTGTCACAAGTACATTTTGATTTAAAGTTTTCTAAGTTTTTGTCCCTGTACATACATTTTAATACCTACTGTTACATTCAGGGATGTTGTCCTTTTGTTAGTCTTTTTTGTTTCATTGAATATGAATTTGTTTTATTAGTTTAGCCACTAAACCAACTGGTGCTGTGACTCTACACTATTTGCGTTATGCTGTGTGACAAGTGTACCAATCCCCTTCAATGAAATGAGGCGGACTAATGCGCAGAAGAAACAATTTTGGGACAGTTTATAAAAAAATATTAATTTCTTGAATGTGACAAGTCAGAATAAAAAAAATTAAAATTGTTGCTTTTGTTTACGTGGTCATCAGTCGTCCCTAATGTATTAGCTATCAGACTAGCTGAGCTTAGATTGGATTGTAGCTCAGTGGTTAGAGCACTGGCTTGATAAACCAGGGGTTCTGAGTTCGTATCCCACTGGGGCCTCCACTCCCTGAGAAGGGTTGTGTCAGGAAGGGCATCCGGCGTTAAAATTGTGCCAAACATATATGCGTTCATCTGAGATGATACACTGTGGTGACCCCGAAAGGAAAACAAATTTAGTATATATAGCTTTGATTAAACTTACACACCGCTATTTTACACAGGAAATTTTAAGTTACAAATTAAAATATTTACAAAACCTTTTTAAAAAGTTGGTTGTATAAGCATACTCACCTATAAATCAATATGCAAGGTTGCCATTAATATTTCACTCAGTTGTGATTTTATATATATTGTATTTCACTTTTGGACTAGTGCCACTAAAAATTTTGTTTTCCATGATACTCTTAGTTTATTGAACCTGTTTATGGTACCTAGTGGTTTTATCACAGCAACATAGCGTGTCACCACATAATATGAACACACCACCAAATGCAGCTCTGTGATTATGTTGTCAGGAAACTGTTCCTTCTGGAATGTAGCTGAAGATCATCATGATCTTCACTTTGTCCCTTGTAAACAACTCTTATTGTTAGCGTATCATTTGCGCACACCCCATGGATATTCAATTGGGTCGGCATCGTCTGATGAAGCCATTCATTTATTTTTATGCCACATGATTATCCATTTTCTGATCAGCTTATCCTCACAAGAGTGCTGGAGCCTTTCCCAGCTGTCATCGGGGAGGAGGCAGGGTACACCCTGACCTGATTGTCAGCCACTCGCAGGGTACACAGAGACAGACAATAGTTGCGCTCACAATCACACTTAAGGGGCAATTTAGAGTCTCCAATTAATGCATGTTTTTGGGATGTGGGTGGAAACCGAAGTGCCTGGAGAAAACCCACACAGGCACGGGGAGTACATGAAAACTCCACACAGGAGGAGGCTGTGATTTGAACCCCGGTCCTCAGAACTCTGACGCCAACACTCGACAGCTGCTTCCACCGTGCTGCCCCTTGTGAGGATAAGTCGCTCCAAAAATGGATGGTTGGCTGGAAAAGGGTCCATCCATCCGGTTTTCACTATAGGGTTGCAGGCTTACTGGAGCCTATCCCAGCCATCTTTTGGCGAGAGGTGGGGTACAACCAGAACTGGTCGCCATCCTATTGCTGGGGACATAGAAACAAACAACCATTAACACCTACGAGCAATGTTGACTCTTCAATTAACCTACCATGTTTTGGGGATTCTAACATGCCGGATTTGAACTCTGATCCACAGAGCTGTGTGGCAGACGTGCCAACCAGTCATTTACCGTTGCCGCCCTGAAGAGCCGTCCAATTCTATAAAACGCAGGTATTGTTTGCATTTTGGCATTCAGTCACAAATTGTGCAAACACTGGAAAGCCATTTCCCTGTCTCAATGACTTGCTGATTGTCCTCTGTCGATGATCAACACACAGCCACACCTCCACCTGATTTCAGCTGTACAATAAAATTATCCTGTGGCTTTAAGGCTTTCAGAGGTCCGGATGACTTTCTGCTGATTAGTTCCCTCACTTAAGTGACTCTCTCACTTGACTTTTTCTCAGTCATATGGAAATGGAAGACCAAATGGAAAGTCAGAAGAGGACGGGGATGAGCAAAGAGGCCTTAATATGTAAGCTTTACATCATTTTATTCCTTTGGTTGATTTTAAGACTATTACAAACTTTTGGTAGCTTTGTTGCTGTACACTAGCAAACACTCCCACTACCCATAAATTGTTTTGAATAGATTTACATATCTTAATGCACAGAAGAGCAAGTTTATTTCGGTGTACTGTATATCGAGACACACAACTGTGTAGGTAAGAAGGTGCAAGGCAGCCCAGGGCATTGTATTGCACCATCGTCATAGAGACACACTGAGATAAAGCATCCCCAAAGCATGTGACCCTGGCTGTTTGTGCATCTAGTTCCATCGACGTTGAGCAGAGAGATTTATCATCGCATTATCATTCACGGGCGTTTGCTATAACAAAAAGAAATACTGTAAAACAATTAAGGTCTTGATTTATGTTCTTTTTCATCGAAATTGGATGTCGAGAGGTTTCAGTTGTCTGTATTTCTCTTGTTTTTTCTTTAATACCTTTGATTAGGCACTGACATACAACTTTTTCCCTCTGATAATGATGCTTTACTATGCAACCAGAATGTGGATATTATGTTCTATTCTAAATGTATATAATAAATAATGGTAAAAAGAAGAAAATGTGTAATTTTTTATTGTGAGATAGAGTACTTTATTATAGTGCTGATAAACTAAAGTTTTCCCCAGTGTGTGTCTATAAAGATGTGTGCCAAATAGAAATATTAATAGAGAAAAGATAATACCAATACAATTAAAAATAAAAATATACAATTAAATAATAAATAATATTGCTTGATAATTCAATATAGTGCTTCATTTATTATTACGATTCCTATTGTGATTTATCGATACACTATGACAAAAAAATCATCAAATAATAATTCTAAAAATTCTAAAAAATATTTCCCCTCAATGATTTTTTCAGGGGGGGGGCATAGACTCTATAAAAGTATACACAAGACGAAACAATAACATGTAAGCTACAATACATAGTATGACAGTACTCCTCGTGCCCTAAGATTAACTTTTGTCCCGTGATTACGATCAATCATATGACTCAGTGTTGCAATGCAGCTTTGTGATTCATGGTGAAGTCCTTCCTTATAATCAGCAGTAAAATTTCCTTTAGTTCAAGAACAGGGAAACTACAAATCATGTGGTCTGACCTCAAAAAAGAGAATAATGCTGATTTTCTGCACAGTTAGATTGTAAAAAGAAGGTGGCCACTAAAGGTCATTTCTTAACTGTTCTACTATCCATGTAAGGATGCAGTTGCCAAAATATATCGCTGTAAGCTAAAACCCTCCTGTTTTCAGGGTTAATGTGATATTCTAAATTGACTAACTATGACGCATATTGACAAACGAGCCATTCATGGGCTATCTTTTTATTTTTTTAATTAGGAAAATGAGTGATGAGAAAGCTCAAGTCAACATTTCGCTGTTTACATTTTGATCAGGTTGCGGTTCTTTGTGAATAGAGCTGAGTCACATTGCATTCCAAAAAAAAATACTAGATTACCACAAGGTAAAGAATGATGTAATCCTAGTAGTGTCCCACTGTTGCTCTACAGAGTTCTTTAATGCAGCACTTCAACGTTAGAAAGTTTAATGATCCCTTTTTTTCTTTCCCTTGTCAACGAATGAAATCCCGTTTTGTCTGTTGTTACAGCTGAACGGACCGGGTCTTTGGGATGCTGTGGGTGGTTTATAGTCATCTTGGTTGGATTATTCACAGTGTTATTCTTCCCCATCACCATTTGGTTCTGTTTGAAGGTGTGTAAGAAAGAAACAAAAACGACCTTTGTGTCATTTCCTCTTTAATTGTGGTTTGCGCTCATGGCACGATTCTGTTTTGCAGATTGTTCAGGAGTACGAGCGCGCGGTCATCTTCAGACTGGGCCGCATCACAGACAGGAAGGCAAAAGGCCCAGGTATAAATCATCAGTGTGCCTAAACTTTGATTTTAATCAAAACTAAATGTTTTTTTTTCTTGATTAATCTGCAGGAATTTTCTTCATTTTGCCCTGCACTGATTCATTCATTAAAGTTGATCTGCGAACTGTTTCATTTGACATCCCTCCGCAAGAGGTAATGATGGCTTAAACACTGCAAAAACTTTACCTAGATTTAGTTTTACAAATAATAATAATAAACTAATTAAAGATCGCATAACATTAGATACACTTGCCAAGCCCAACAAGATGACAAAAATAGTGCTTTTAAAATCTAGTCGTCATTGATGCTGTCTTAATAATTTAACAATATGAGTGTCATTATAGTTGTGGTATGCAGTACTGTAGATTTGAAAAACACTGTAGGGTTCAAGATCAGCAATACAAAGGAAACATTACATTATTTCGTTAAAAACTCAGATTGTTGTTGTTTTTGCCCCCAGATTCTGACTAAGGACTCAGTCACTGTGAGCGTGGATGGTGTGGTGTACTTCCGTGTCAATGACCCCATTGCTTCTGTGGCCAACGTGTCCAACGCTGACTTCGCTACCCGTCTGCTAGCCCAGACCACCCTCAGAAATGTCTTGGGCACCAAGAACCTGTCTGAAGTCCTGTCTGACCGCGAGGGCATCGCTCACAGCATGCAGGTCCGGATAAACATATTCATAAATGTATGAAAGTGATAGTTTAGAATTTAGCATATACACTTCCTTTACTGCAGCATTTGCGTCGTATTTGTTTTTTGCAGACAAGTGATCGGGGTGAGGGCACGTTCTCTAAGTACCCACATCTCAACACAGATATTTCTATACCTATCTTACTTAGCCTTATGAGGTCTGCTTGAAATTCAGTATATACATACTTAGCAAGCTTTGACCTCCTGAAATCATTCCTTCTTCTGCCATGTCAAAGACTGCCAGCAGGCTTCTAATGTGCTGTATTTAAAGGGAATGAGAAGAGCCCCTTTGATTGGACAAGTTGGCTTTGATCAAGCCCTCAACAGGGCAGAGAATCCTCTTTTGGATCTGATGGGGGTGTGCTGGGCCACAACATTACTGTTATCTTTATCTTTAAAAACCAAAGACCAAGTCCGAAATCTTGGTGTTCAGATTAATTCCGACCTGACTTTCAACAATCATATCAAATCAATCACAAAAACTGCCTACCATCTGAAAAACATATCTAGAGTCAAGTCTTGTATGTGTCAAGCAGACCAGGTAAAGCTCATCCATGCTTTTATCTCAAGTAGACTTGACTATTGTAATGGTCTTCTGACTGGACTCCCCAAAAAGAGTTTTAAACAGCTGCAGCTCATTCAGAATGCTGCAGTTCACGTTCTGACCAAAACAAATCGGTCAGAGAATATAATGCCAATCCTAAAGTCCTTGCACTGGCATCCAGTGAGCTTTAGAATAGATTTTAAAGTTCTGCTAGTCTGCTGGTCTATAAATCACTAAATAATTTAGGTTCTGAATACATGAAAGAAATGCTTGCAGAATACAAACCCAGTTGAGCTCTGAGATCGACTGACTCAGGTCAAATGGTGGAGCGCAGAGTCCGAAGCAAACATGGTGAAGCAGCATTTAGCTATTATGCTGCACACAAATGGAAGAAGTTGCCAACACGGGTGAGGTCAGCCCCAAGTGTGAATGTTTTTAAACCTAGGTTGAAAACTCTTCTTTTTTCCTCATGCTTTTTAGAATATATCCACTTTTTGATCATATTACTTGCACTGTATGTGGTTTTAATTGTCTTTTTTAAAATATTTTGTTTGTCATTTTTATCGTTTTTGTCCCATTTTAGATGTTTTATCTCTTTGTTTTCAAATGCCTTTAATCATGTAAAGCACATTGAAATGCGCTATACAAATAAATTTGCCTTGGTTTGGTTTGCTTACTGTCACTATATCAAACTCACAGTAATGGCATGCGCTCCACTAGATTTCTCCTAGTCATGAAAATCAAGTGCTGTTTTTTTAAAAATGGATTATTGATATGTATATATATATGTCTATCTAAACTGTTTTCTCATTTTTTTTTTCAGACAAACCTGGATGAAGCTACAGACAACTGGGGCATCAAGGTCGAGCGTGTTGAGATTAAAGATGTGAAGCTGCCACATCAGCTGCAGAGAGCCATGGCCGCTGAGGCGGAGGCTGCACGAGAGGCCAGGGCCAAGGTAACATAGCTAAACAACACAAGTGCTTTATCCATCCATCCCACCGTGCAATTCGAGGACCTAATAAAACATCACCGAAATTGTCCCTCCAATGCTTATATGCACTGGTGCTCGCACTAAACTCCCACGTACAAATCCGCTTCGCATAGGTGATAGCTGCCGAAGGTGAGATGAATGCATCCCGTGCCCTGAAGGAGGCCTCGCTGGTCATCGCCGAGTCTCCGTCGGCCCTGCAGCTCCGTTACCTCCAGACGCTCAACACCATCGCCGCCGAGAAGAACTCCACCATCATCTTCCCCCTACCCATGGATGTCATCTCACACTTCATCCGCAAGTGACTGCAGTAGTTGCCGACTTGGTAGTCTGCTGACTTTGCGCTTGAGCACATAGCCGTTGTTGAATAGGCAATATTTTACAGAGGATTTGGTTAATATAGTCAAGATAAGCGTCATCAGAGTCAATGCCTTTTTGCTGAGACTTCTGAATGGAACCATTGTGTATTCTGAGACATTTCAATTTTAAAATGGTAATTCATGCTGTTGCAACCTCAGTGTTTGACCTTTATCAATTGCATCGAACTGTAAAGCCATCATATCATCATTTGAATTCCCTGCACCTAATGAGGAACGTCTTGTTTTGGGTCAATATCAATGTCAATACTGTTATTTAAGGATGTATTTCAGTTGTTGTCTAGAAAATATTTCGACATACAATTGGTTTGTATGAGGCGTAATGGCTTACAGTTATTATTTTTTTATGCTTCAAATGTTCAGACTTATCTATTAATAAATCATACAATATGATACAGTGTCACCAACATCGTGTCCACAAGCACCAAGTAACCCCCTCACAACTTCACCAGTGATGCGACATTTTAATTTCCCAAGAACGTTGTAGAAGTGATCATTTGAAAATATAAATACATTAATTTTATAGAAATAACATGTTGAAGATCATTTTTTATCTTCGTAGCTGTAATGCGTTGGCCTACAGTTCTGAGGACACGGGTCCAATGCTGGCCGTGCCTGTGTGGGGTTTACGTGTTCTCCCCGTGTCTGTGTGGGTTTTCTCAGGGCACTCCGGTTTCCTCCCACATCCCAAAAACATGCATTATTTAGAGACTCGAAATTGCCCCAAGCTGTGATTCTGAGTGCGACTGTTGTCTGTCTCTGTGTTCTGGAATTGGCTGGCGACCAGTTCAGGGTGCACCACAGGACTACTGGGATAGGCTCCAGCACTCTCCTCGATCCTTTTGAGGATAAATGGCTCAGAAAATGTTGGAATGAATAAATGTTATGATAGGATAGGATATTGTCGTATAATTCCAAACTGTACAAATGTAAATTAGTGTACGTACTTGTGCGACTGGAAAAGACCGAGCCGAGTGTACATGAATGCAACAACACTCATGGCGCAGACTGGACGCATTGATAGCTGTGCGTCAGAATCACGTGATTCCTCTTCACGGAGTCGCCCGTCTCCCGCAATGATTCAAATTCGCAAGTAACACGATACAAACAATCAAAACGATTGAGTAATAAGCAGAAATAGTTTTCATGAAAGTTACAAGTGACGAAGTTAATGACGACGTGGTCGAGAGAATCAAGAGGGAACTGGACGTCAAAATAATTGAAGACACCTGTAGAAGTGTTGCTTCTCCAGGTGAGGAAAAAAAATGTGTTCATTCAACAACAAAAAAGCCTTTTAATATAGAAAAAGAGCCGCACAAAGACAGACATATGTTCAAGTAGACTTTAATTCCTGTGACGAAAATCTATTCTATTGTCTAACACAAGTGATAAGTGGAAGTGCAGGACCAATTCCTAAACGAATACATATTTGCCTTCGTCATATCGCACAAGTGTCAATATTGACCAACAAATGACATTCATCATTCTTAAAATCGGTCGGGCACACTTTACAACTACATATCGACCATCACAATGCAAAGAGTTCCAAGAAGAGGAAATAGCAAAGATTGACAAAACATGCTTCTATCAGCTTGTTGCTGTATTGTTAATATATTTACATTCAAGCATACAATCAATACCGGAACAAACACATTCATTCTTTCTGGACCCAAAGCCACAATTTGAGTAAGTGTGTCATTAATGGTGTGATCAATTTTTTTTTTTAAAAAAAGAAAAGAAACAAAATCATATCGCATTATGTAACGTCATTTACAAATGTAATCGTTGTGTAAAAGACAATGCCTTATCTCATTTGGGGACCAAGTGCTACATATTGACATATTAAATGGCTGCTACAAATGCAGTGTTATTCAGAGAAGAGGTCCTTTTGTGTTTTGTCAAATCACATGAATGATAGAAAATACAGTCATTACATTTTTTTTCCACATTCAGAGCGAGATACAGATGTCCACAGGACACACTGGCAGGGTCATTGGTGCTATTTGAATGATATCCAACTTTATCCTGTTATTTATTGGTGCATCCTTCTAAACTGTGTTATTGTACACCTGAAGTGACCCTGAAGTACAATTGTAAATTTCTGAAAACACAGTGACTGAGTGACTGGCAGTTTCTTATCATTAACATTCTCAAAATCATCCAAAAGAATCAATCAAATGCTTGGTTCTACTTGACATTCTTTTCTTTAGCGCATTTAACCCTGTCAACCAACCGTAGGAAAAGAAAAACCCTTGTAGTTCTTCACGTGATACATTTTGCTTTTCATGGCCATCGTAAATGCTGGTATGGCTATTACTATTTTGTTACTCAGAAGGGAAAAAAAACCCACACAAAAACAACATTGTTGCTAAATGCAATACAAGGGGCGGGGAATCTTTTTCTTTCTGGGTACAATTTCATTCAGTTAATTTTTACAGTAAATACATGGGGGCGGGTGAGGTCTTTAGTCTTTTGTTTTTAGCATTTCATGGCGGGCCAAGTAAAATGCTCTCATGGACCATACAGTATGGTGTTGGTTCCCCACCCCTGGTAAGTGAACGCGATCAATGTCCTTACTCAACTCTTATGTTCCATCTTTCTCTCTGACAGTTTATTTACAGAAGTTTGTTTTCATGCAAAGACCTGATACCTGTTACGCTCTTCAGCAGGACACCATTCAAGTGTTGTAAACTGACTGAAAATCAGGACGTTGACTTGGTCAAAGCATCCCCCGGGAGTGTCCTGAAGTGTGAGTACATTACAATCCTGATTGGTTTCTATTGCATTTTTTTTTTTTTCAAGAAAAAGGAAAACAAGGCTTAGTAGAAGCTATAAAATGAAATTTGAAAGCGATTATTGTAACATTTTCAGGAGAAATTCCCTGATTACATTTCAAACACTTGAAAAATAGGTTATTTGAAAATGTTTAGAACACATACTAAATAGTCATCTGTCAAGGATTATTTTTGAAAGCGTTTAAAATCATGAATGTTGCACAAAGAGGTAAACTGAAGCTTAACATTTAGCTAGTGGAACCCATAAAGTTAAACGCTGAAAATTTACAATTTGGAGATTGACCTGATCTTTCAGGAAAGATGTGCCTCAAAAGTAAAAAAAAAAAAAAAAAAAAAAAAAAAACCAAACAAAATTTTATTTCAAGCATATTTTGATTTTTTTGTGTAATGCCACCAGTTAAGGGTACTTATATTGGCAAAGAAGAAACCCCGAAATGGAACTTACTGCAACATGAGCTACAAAAGGTCTGGCGCCTCAGTACAAAATTGCAAGGCCTTTTTTATTCCAGCAGTTACTTTATTGTATTGTGGTTACCCTCTCTTACTATAAGAGTTAGGAATGTTGAAATGTTTAATATTCACTGCCAATGCATGTTTTATGATATTGACGGTGTCAAAATCCCTTTATAAGTTTGAAATTAAAGTACAACAACTTTAAAGTCTCCCAAAAACAATGTGTTCGATTTTGAAGGTTCCACTGTACATTATGCATCTTATTGAACATTAAGTTATTTCAAGACTGTCCCCTCTCCCCTTCATTTACTTTCTAAAGCTAGCAAAATAAATAGACAAAACACAACAGTAATAAGACTGGAAGACATTCACAGTGCATGCGTGCTTGAGTAAAAACCTAAGTGGAACAAATAGGTCTGAAGCCTCTTTAACACTGACTCAGGACTAAAGGCCTCTTTATACTCCTGCGCGACCAACACCCCCTGCGTTGCATTACATGACTGACGCATTGAGCCACGCGCCTCCTTTGCGTCACTTGATGCGCACACGGTGAAAATTGCTGCTGCGTATTGAATGCCTGAGAGATCGTGTCTTGTGATTGGCCCGTTTTAGTCACATGCTGTGATGACAAACTCAGCATTCCCCTTGGTTCTGCATACCATCTACATTGCCGCTTTCTTGATCGATTTTGCAGCATAATGAAAAATATCATCTGGTCATCTGAGCCAATTTGTTCAAGCAGACACTGTTCCATGGTCGCCATTGTTGTTGCTTTGTTCCTTGTTACAGAAAGGAAAGTTGAAAACGGCTATCGGAAATGCAGAGAAAACTCCACCCTGTGGTGTCCTAGGCCAACCAACTGGAGTGAGAGCCCGATTTTGAGGAGAGCTGCAGAACAATTCGAAAACTGAGTGTGTTGGTTGCGCTCGAATATAAAAGACAAACTGGGCGCGGGACAGTCGCAGTGACATCAGCGCGGTTGCCTCTCGCATGAGTATGAAGAAGCCTTAAGTCAATCCGGCAATTATCTCCCTTTAGAGGTAGTATCAGAGCCATAACGGAGGCCGAATGACATCAGAGGTGTAGAGAATTGACATTAGTGTGAAATTTAACCTCTTATGCACACCTTGACTGTCCTGTTTTGTTGAAAGCTTGTTTCGAGATACCGTGTTGCTGTATCTGCTGTTATGGCTCTGATGTGGGCATTTTGCAGTTCTTTTCTGGATTTAGTTTAAAAACTGTATGGAATATTAAACAGTTGCTATGTTCTTGCAGAGTCCTTACAAGAATGCACACAAAATAGTAAGTCCTGGTGTGGCATCCTTTAAAATAAAAACCTGTAGGACATTTTCAGTATGGCCTGAAATATGAAAACGTTAGTTGCTAATTGGTCATCATTTTTTTTGTACAATGACAATGTAGACGTCATTGTTTGTTAACATACTATCAGTAGAAATAATTGTGTGCAAAGGTAGTATATACATTGGAACCTCTATCATCATATGCCCCTGAGGTTATATAATTTAATCGGAATTGGACAGAAATATTTGGGAAAATATGCCACCAAAGTTGCATAACTACAGTGAAGGTAAACATTACTATACCAGAGCAAAATATTTCCTTAAAACCAATTAAAAATGACAAATATTGAATACAAATTGATTGACCTTTGCTGGTGAAATGGCAGAAGTAAGGCGCTTTGTTGGCGATTTTAGTATTGTAAAACAACTGCCAAACTCATCCCAGTGGGAGTGTGTAACATTTAATTGAATACGTTTCTGTTGTAAACGCATGAGGATTTTGTTCTTGTGTGCTGCTTCCTGACTGTGGGACTCTTAAGGAATTCATGCTGACGCGATTTGTGTCACTATCATCCATAATATATGCAACAACCATTTCAAGAGTGAGCCGAGTCATCCTGCATGTTTTGGTAAAAATTACCTACATGTGAACAAAATGGCCAGCAGTCAGACTCAAAACACAAGTTTAAGACTTTGATGTGTCATTCTGGACACAACTTAATACATTTCACATTCAGTAAGGGTCAAGGAGAGTGTAGTTTTGAGAAGAAATGTATTTTTTAATATAAAGAAAAATTTAGGGTTTTAAAATTTCTATCTCTGTAAAGCGAGACAAGCTGCCGAATTACGATTGGCTGTTACCCTATGAGTGGGTGTAGCAGGGCCCGGGGAGTAATTCTGATTGGTCGCTACCCTGTGGGTGGGTGTGGCCGGGCCAGGGGAGTAATTCTGATTGGCTGTGTGGAAAGGGGATGCGGACTGTGGGTAATTTCCATGTAGCTGGGGGCAGCCTTGGCAGTGGGTGGGGGAGTGGCATCCCAGTGAAGGAGCAGGTGAGGGTGAGAACAATGGGGATGATGGGATGGGGGAGGTAGGGAAGGAGCGGTGGAGGGGGGAGGATGAGGGAGACATCAGAGGGCTGGTCTGGAGACGCCACAGCAGCTCCTCGTTGTTCCGACTGAGTCGTTTCTTCTCCGTGCTTTCCTTCTCGACAGATTCCTGTAGGTTGGCGTTCTCCTCTGACAGTTGCCTGGAGGTGGAGTTCCACAATCAAAGAAATGTTATCAAGCCGAGTGTACTTGTGGTCCGGCACTTGCTCATTCATACATTCGGGGATTCATCCAGCTATCCATTGTCGAGCTGCTTAGCCTCAGTATGATTGCGGGCGTGCTCCACCTTATCCCAGCTATCTTTGGGTGAGAGCCGGGCTACGCCCTAAACTGGTTGCAGCCAATCGCAGGGCACATAGACACAAACAACCATTTGCACTCACATTCACACCTACGGGCAATTTAGAGTCTTCAGTAGACCTACCACGCACGTTGCTGCGATGTGTCAGGAAATCAGAGTAGCCGGCTACTCTGATGGTTGTCAGGATAACATGCAAACTCTACGGAGGTGAGACTGGATTTGAACCCGCGTCCTCCGGACGGAGAGGTAGATGTAGTAACCATACAAACCCCAAAAGGCATATTGATGGTTTATCTCCTGTTATTCAAGAATTTTTACGAGTTAAGAATTATTATTTTATTTTCTCCAATGTAGTAAGGATGGGTGTCAGTTATCAGTGGATTTTTTTTTTTTTTTTTTTGTGAATAGCAGGGGTCCACAGTAAACACAAGCCATAATTCCACCAAGTACCTCATCTTTGTTCATCTTTTTTTTTTTTTTTTTATGAGAAACCCTTAGCTGATGTGATTTTCCACAACTGGCTACCTAGCTTACTGTATGTACTGCAAACCTTGTGAAACGGGAAGAGGAAGCAGAATTATTATTATTGGCTGTTTATTGCGAAAATCTTTGTTCCGAACGGTTCTTTATGTCTTACAAAATTGATGATTGCGAATGGACAGATCTGTGTCTAACTTTAGTCTATACCATTGATTCTCAGTAATCAGTATTACCGTGATATTGAATATTATTTTGGGGATTTTGTTTTTATGAATCCTTAGCTGTACTCCGCTACTGTGTTTTGATGGTGGTCGTGACCACCGCCTTTATTATGTTGTTGTTATTATATTAGGGTTATTAAAAATATTAATACTAAGAATTAAGTCACGAGATAACGTTTTCAAAATTGTCCGAGTATAATACGACTACACTGTCAAAGCTGTCAGACAATGTCTCATCAAATGGTTACTGGAATAAATTGTATTTTGTGTTATGGCGCAACAGTACAGGATATATTTTTTGTAAGTTTGGGATGTAGGAAGAATCAGCTTTCCGTTTTTGAGCTTTGGGGAAACTCTTGCAAGGATTTGTTCTTTTTCTACGCTTCACAACTTTTTATAAACGAAATGTCAACATATTGCCTACTCTACTGAAATGAGCTGAGCCAAACCTTACTTCCCGTTTTAAAAAAATATATGGCTATTGATGCTAATCTCGTGAAAATGATCACAAGTGTGATACCTGGATAAGGTGAGGTTTCTTTCAATCCGAGCTTTCAGATCTTCATTTTGTTGCTGCAGAACCTGAACCTTCTCCTCCAGGAACACGTTCTTTTGAGCCTGCTCAAAATTAAAAACACAATCAAAGCAACGTGATTGTCATATTGCCGGCGGACAAGCATGCATGTAGTGATAGTAAAGGTGGCCTATTTGGGGCTACCACTTTCTCCAGATCTGAGATCTTCTGCTCTTGCTGGTGTATTTGCTGGTTCTTCATTTCCACAACCTCCTTTAAGCTCTTCAGATCCTTCTCAATATGCTGGTACGGAGCTAAGGCATCCTGTTGCATGTAAACATATGACGTCACTCAAGAGGTAATTTAATCTCATGAGATTTAAGGATCTATCAGTTGTATACACAAATGTTATGGAACAGGTGATTGCGTAAGTATAATAAAACCAAACATTGATTCTTGCGGGAGCTATTAAATGTGCATTAATTGGGTGACACGATTGCTCTGCAAACACCTTTATGTTCCTGCTTTTGTACTAACCCGCATGTCAGGTTGAAAGTAATGAACTTTATTTTAATTGTTAACTTGTAGCTGTACCTAAAATTTTGCCTATAAAGTTACCCAATGTTTTATAGTGGCAGCGGTTTGAGTCTGTAATGAACAGATTCACCTTGCATTGTTTTCTGTGGGAAAAGTAGTTTTGAAATGACAAACTTTGACAACTTGGAAGTCGAGTGGCGTCACGTAATGGTTTTTGACATTAGGGTTTCCACTGTTGTCAGAAATAGGTGGAAAGCGGTGAGTTGTTGTAGGCGTGGCAGTTCCTGTTTTTGGAGTTGCTAACATGTGGACATACAGTCTGCGATATTGAATATCATCTGACCAATTGGTAGAATTTCTGCAAGAGTGGACACAAACTTTCTTTAGTAAAAACTCACAACTATTTGTTCGTCAGTGCTCTTTCTCAAAGCTTCTTCAAAGCGCTGGGCTTTGTCCTGCAGACTGCGGTTTTGAAATGTGAGCGTGTCCACTTGATCCTGGATGAGAGGCAAAAACACTGTTTTCCACCAATTGTGGCGTCCAAAGCATTTTTATATTGTTGGATCATACCTGAAGTGAAAGCCTTAGTTTCTCAAAGTCCTCCTCAAGAAGCATTTTCTGTTGCTCGTGAGCTTTCCTTAAATCTACATACGCATTTGTCAATGAGGGAGAATAAGTTCATTTAATAATAAGTTATTACTGTACATTCATACCTCTCATGGTCCGGGCATGCTCCTCATGCAGTGTCGCCATGGTGATATTATGCATGTCTCTGAGCTCCTGAATGGCTGCCTGGTGGTGAGCTGTCATCTCCTCCGCCTGACACATAACACAAACACATTTCCAATAACTAATCACATACACACTAATTCCAAGTCAGCAATATTTTGCATTCAGGTGAAGTTTTAGTACGACATTTACAAGTTCACTTACTTTGACCGTCCCTAAACTCCTAAATGCACCTGTTCTACTGTTTGTTTCAGTACTTTTTGCACAACTGTCTTTCCTCAAACAAGGAATTGAATTACAAAATTCATGATAGTTGCTTGTTCATTGAAACAAGCAATCAATTAAAAGTTCACTTGTAAAAGTTTTTATGCATTTTAGGTTCAAGCAAAAATTAGACTATCCCTAACTTTTTGTGAAGTATGTGAAAGTTTTAGCAGCTCTTTATAGAGAGGAAACAGCTGATGTGCTGCTGCCCGCTTGTCACCTGCTCCTGCTGCTGGGTCCTAAGCTCTTCCAAATCGGACTGATGCTCCGCCTTCAGGTGTTCCATCTCGACAGAGTGGCACTTCAGCAGGTTCTCCTCCATTGCGGACAGCTCAGATTCCTGCTGCACCTGCAGCTCCTGCAGCTGACGTTCAAATCCTGATTCCACTGCAGACTTTTCCAGCTTGAGTCTCTCCCAGTTTGCAGAGTTGGAAACTGAGCACGAGTGATTAGTTCAGAGTACGTTAGTTTGCATTCTGGAAAGACTGTGCTTTGATAAAATATCATCATAGAATGAGTTTTAGAATTGTTTTTTGAATTCATCTGATCTATTCATGGTGGCACGGTGTCGCAGCTGGTAAAGTGTTGGCCTCACCGTTCTGAGGACCCGGGTTTGATCCCGGCCCCGCCTGTGTGGAGTTTGCATGTTCTCCCCGTGCCTGCGTGGGTTTTCTCCGGGCACTCCGGTTTCCTCCCACAACCCAAAAACTTGCAACACTAATTGGACAGTCTAAATTGTCCCAAGGTGTGATTGTTATTGCGGTTGTTTGTCTCCATGTGCCCTGCGATTGGCTGTCAACCAGTTCAAAGTGTACCCCGCCCCCTGCCCGTTGACAGCTGGGATAGGCTCCAGCATTCCCCGCGACCCTCGTGAGGATGAGTGGCAAAAGAAAATGGATTGATGATCTATTCATGAAGAGTAATATTCATAGTGGAACCTCTCAATCATGAGATCTCAAAATTTTCCAGGGCCTCCTTTCAGGAGTGAAATCTTCCCAAGTTATATATTGATAAATATTTTAGAGAGGTCACCTTTCCTCACCTCTAACTTCACATGAGAGAATGGTGAGCGAGAGATGTGAGTATGCAGCGATTTCAGATTTATGGTGCGTTATAATCACGTCAGAGCTTTTAATTGCTGCTAAAGTAGAGAGGAATAGTTGATATTAGCAGCTGTATGTTTTATGGATTCTCCAGCCCCCCATATCATTATCATAATAGCATAGTGGCCCAAGTCACTTTGAATGATTTCGGAAAACAAGGATAAACTTTTTTTTTCTTTGTAAGCACATTGCTATTATTTGTAATTTCGATCTGAAAATAACAATTGTTTCAATAATCGATTGATTATTCTTAGGATTCATCAATGAAAAACATTTAAAAAAAGATTAAAATTCCAAGAGCAAGAGTTCAGTGAGCATCAAGGGAATAACTTAACTTGTTTCTTTTTCCTTGGCTTACTAATGTAACGCCAATAAGATGGTTATAACAAAATCATATGCCCACTGTCACGCTTGACTTTTCCAAGATCTCAGCATACATCATAGGAGCTCAGTTCATCAATTATAAAACAACGAACTGTTTTTTTTCTCTTTGTTTGTTTTTGGCATTTTCATGTGACATCTACTCCAAAAGAACCCAGACAAGAGATGTTAAGAGGAAATGTGAGAGGATAACATGAAGTCATGAGAAATGTAAACTCACCCAGTTGCTCTTTGATCGTTTGTATTTCCTGGAATAATTGTAGTTCATTCGCTTCTGTGGTTTCATTCTGAAGGGGAAACAAAAGGTGCAAGTTGAAAGTTGTGGTATGCAGTTTAACCTCACACTTGTACTGTCAAAATAGTGCGCAAAAACTAAAATGTGCATGATCTTATTTTCATAGGTGAGGGAATGCAACGGACAGTTTTTAATTTACAGTTATAAATTGATGAAAAAGTGAAGAAACGGGTCCAAGCAGGTTGGAACAGCTGGCGAAAGGTGTCTGGTGTGTTATGTGACAGAAGAGTGTCTGCTAGGATGAAGGGCAAAGTTTACAAAACAGTGGTGAGGCCGGCCATGATGTACGGATTAGAGACAGTGGCACTGAAGAAACAACAGGAATCTGAACTGGAGGTGGCAGAAATGAAGATGTTGAGGTTCTCGCTCGCTCGGAGTGACCAGGTTGGATAGGATTAGAAATGAGCTCATTAGAGGGACAGCCAAAGCTGGATGTTTTGGAGACAAGATTCGAGAGAGCAGACTTCGATGGTTTGGACATGTTCAGAGGCGAGAGAGTGAGTATATTGGTAGAAGGATGCTGAGGATGGAGCTCCCAGGCAAAAGAGCGAGAGGAAGACCAAAGAGAAGGTTTATGGATGTGGTGAGGGAAGACATGAGGGCAGTTGGGGTTAGAGAGGAAGATGCAGGAGATAGGCTAAGATGGCAAAAGATGACACGCTGTGGCGACCCTAACGGGACAAGCCGAAAGGAAAAGAAGAGGAAGAAAGAAGAAATTGATGACTATGAAAACAGATGCATTTGAGGAATGGCTGGGACAAAATATCGTTTGCTTTATATTAGAGGTCACCAAAGATTTTTTGGTACCGTTTAATCCGACAGTTTCAGATACACTTCTGAAATAACTAATTTGGTCAAATGACCTTAAATGATGTTATTCATATTCATTGTTATTGAAGAGATTGATAATGTTAATGGTTTCTTACATTATTTGTTAACAATGATTTAGGAATCAGATAACTGTAAATACCCAACACTATTTCTTAAAATCTCTGCAAGTGCAGGACAGCACTGTCACATTTTCATCGCCACTAACTATGTTTGTATAAATTCAGAATTATGAAACACAAAGATCTGCTGTCAGATTTTTAAATCTTATCCCTTCTTAAACTTGCAACCAAATCTGAAGAATTTTAAACCATGTTTCAGTATTTCAGCCTTTTGTAATGGTGCAGTTCCAATCTCCACCTGTCCAACATCCAAGCTGAACATTGATCTTCATTCCTCGGCAATGTACTGTATGTCGCGTCCACATTTACGAAAGGTTTGGAAATGAATGACACACAACTCAAGCTGACAGAGGTCATGTTTGTTTATGACATGAGTTTACTTTTGTACAACTTTGTCAGAATCCTCAGGTTCATCCGGGAATGTCTTTAAACGCTATCTGCACAGATGAAAAGTGGAGCACCTTTTTTTACCCTCTGTAAATGCACAGAGAAAATGTTCAGCTAAATCTTCAATGCATTTAAAGGGCGTAGGATATCAGCAAGACTTACCTTTGCCTTACAACTCACAGTTCACATGGTTCAGTTTAATAGTAACACCTCTGGATTGTATGAACTCTTTGATTCCTCTCAAGAGTGGGGGGGGGGGGGGGGGGGAATATCCCCTGCTTAGCCAGTGTGTAGTAAAAGGTCACCATATTCAGATGGCAGCTCCTCCAAAGCATGTTGAATGTTCTATGCTGTTTAACTCTGGAGTGGATACTACAATATGAGCTTTCAAATCTACATTTTTTTTTTTAATTTATATTTTGATATTGTCAGTTCCGGGGGCACAGTGGACGACTGGTTAGAGCGTCTGCCTCACAGTTCTGAGGACTGGGTTTCAACTTGTGGTCCCATCTGTGTGGAGTTTTCATGTACTCCACGTGCCTGTGTGGGTTTTCCTCTGGGCACTTTGGTTTCCTCCCACATCCCAAAAACATGCAATAATTGAAGATTCTAAATTGTCCCTATGTGTGATTGTGAGCATGCCTGGTTGTCTGTCTCCATGTGCCCTGCGATTGGCTGCCGACCAGTTCAGGGTGTACCCCGTCCCCTGCCTGATGGCAGCTGGGATTGGCTCCAGCACTTTCGCGACCCTTGTGAGGATAAGGGGCTCAAAAAATGGATGGATGATTATCATTTCCAAATTTACACCAATTTAAAATGAATAGCAACAAAAAAATGATAAATGCAGCTCGCTGTTCAGTGGCACTCCCCCCGCCCCCTTTTAGAATAGCAACAAAAAAATTAAGAAGCATCGCAGTGGTGAACTATTTTTAGAACAGGTTTGCAGGCAACTCACAGGGCGCCCGTTGGCACCACACTGGTGACTCTTGCTATATATTATAATGTTATCTCCTAAGGTGCAATCCTGATGCTCCAAAATCAGATATATATAATCAGATATAGGTATCGCTGTCCGACATAAACAATGTCCCTATGATGAGGCAGTCTGCAATTTCCTCTCTCTAAAGATGGTTGAAACTGCAGCTGCCTTGGTACAAACAGCAGGTGGCGCTAATGGCTCCTCTAATGAGCCAACAACTCTTGAAATTCATTTGCACCGAGAGGGTAGTGATAGATTTACACAAACACCAGCCATAAATATGTCTGGACATCTCACGGGTTAAATCATTCCAGTGGACCCAGGAGACTGCATGAGAGAAGCTTGGTGACACACTGAACTCGCCCAGAACCTCCCCCGCAGTCGCCAGCGCGCTTGCCCATCATAATCAGCGCACTCGGCAACCACGCTGTGAATCTCACGTCATTGTGTTAAATACTGCATGTGCTCTTGAGTGCGTGTGCAGCCTACATTTTTTGTAATCTCTAAGGCTTGGTTGATCAAGACAATGAAAATCACCATGGAGGAATTTGTCATTCCACAAATGACACTTGCCACAACACTTAGTGTGATAGTGTAATGGTGTCAATTCAAATAGCACTCTCACCTTGAGGCAGTAATGCTGAGTGGTGACAATGAAGGCTTCTAAACCCAAATAGGTCTTCCTCAGTTTTTCTTTAAGAGCTTTCAGTTGCTTTTCTTGCTGTTCACAGCGTCCACGCAGCCTCTCCATCTTATGTGACAAAAAACAAAACAAAATTAATAGCATCAAAGTCTTTTGACTCACTGGAAGGGATCCTGAATGTCACCTCCTCACGTTGCTCCTCGGTCTTTTTCTCCTTTGCTTTCCTTTCTTCTTCACTCTGCTGATCATCCTCCTCTTGCTGCAGCCTCGAGGGGGGCACAAAACGAGGGGACCCAGGTGGCACTGATGCCCGAGGTGGCCCTCCTGCAGGTCGCTGGCCTGAGTGGACTATAGGGACGGAAGTAGAAACACTTTGACAATTGAATGGCATGTATAAAGATCAAGAATTAAATCTTCCATATCATCATTCATCCATCCACCTATCAACCCATTTTCTGTATAGCTTATCCTCACTTTGTTTGCGGGTGAGCTGAGGCTTATCCCAGCTGAATTTGGGCGACTCCTGGAGTGGTTGCCAGCCAATTGCAGTGCACACTAATCATCGTATACTCTTAAATATTTCCAATGAATTTGCATACATTTTTTTTCATCAAACTGATGAGTATCGACTAGAGAAATCTGATCTGACCTACTGCTAATGGCAGTGTTCATCTGACAAATGACGCTAAGTTAATTGCGTCATTTGAAAGAAATGTTAATGGAATACAAACCCAGTAGGCTCTGAGATCGACAGCCTCAGGTCAAAGAGTGGCACGCAGAGTCCAAAGCAAACATGCTGAAGCAGCATTTAGCTATTATGCTGCACACAAATGGAATAAGTTGCCGACAGAAGTCATGTCAGCCCCAAGTCTGAATGTTTTTAAATCCAGGTTAAAAACGCATCTTTTTTTTCCCGTTTTTTTTTTAATAGTATTTCCATTTCTAAATGACATTTCTTGCACTGTACACTTTCTTAATTTCATTTTTTTCCCTTGTTTTAAATGTTTTATTTGTATTTAAATGCTTTTAATCACATCAAGTGCAATGAGTTACCTTGTATGAAATGCGCTGTACAAATACATTTGCTTTGCTTTTGTACAGAAACACACTTAAATTTGATCTGTTCTCAAGATAAATGCAACCATTTGAAAGTCAGTAGCTGAAAACCAGCTTTCCATAAAATCCTATTAAAATTCAGTAAATCTAATGCATATTCCTACTGTTTTTGAGGGGGAAAAAACATACTGCACATTTAAATTATTTCATTATTTTTAAAGATGGAGATGATGAAAACTCAAATAATTAAAACCATTTTCCCACCACGAGTGAGTCACCTTGACACATGACCATATTAACAGGTGGAGTGGTCTCTCTTGGCTGAATTAAATTGATTAGCTTTTTTTACTGTGGCAAAAAAACAAAAAATGTAAATTATTTTATTACAACAAAAATTACAGTCCTAAATGAAACAAATCAAAATGCCCAATCGTAAATTAGCATCCAACACACTGCAGCACCCTTTGACACCCATCGACCTTATCATCGAGCAAATTATTCGCATGGGAAGGGGGGTCTCCATGGCAACCCGGGCCCGAGGTTGGGGAGCAGGGTCCCAGATAATGAGTGAAAAATCTGTTAGCGGGAGGTGGGGTGATAAGAACCCTGGGTAAAGAAGGAAGGGGGAGGGGGAGCCATTGTAAAGGACTTTTTGGTAAAGAAGCAATTAAGTTTAGACAAAAGAGTGAGGGGAAAATGCCACGTTGCATAAAAAAGACAAAGGAAAAACAAAAATGTCTTTACTGGGACACATCGGAATGATACTTGTGAATACCACATACTTGATTAGTTTATATGGGTAATTTTCTTATAGTTTGATCAATATTTGTACAGACCTAAATTTCTTTTTGAAAATCAATTAATTTTACTGTTGTATTTGAATTATTGGCAATTGTCCATCAAAAGGTCATCCTAAGAAAAAAAAAAATAACTTAATGCAAAAATGTCTTTTTTTTGTCGCAAAAGATGTTTTATGATATGCAACATTTTATGAAGATAATAATTACATTTTTGAATGTAAAGGATTTTTCTCCGATTGGGTAAGATGCATTTTCTGTTTAGAGTTCTTTTACAAACCGTACTTTTTTGTGACTCAACTTGTCGCTCCAGTTAATGGGACTGGAGAGAGACCCGTTTTGTGAGCTGAAGTGCCAGAATGGGGCAGCCATTTCACATTCACACAATACCTGACAGCGAAATGAATGGGTTTTAATTCTGAGATATAAATGAGTTCGTGAGTTTTGAAACTATTGCATGTCTTTACCGTTATTCTGATTGTATAAAGACAATTTAATGTGTAGTTAGGCTCGTTTCTGGACTTCTCTCCACAGAGTTCGAAGGGCAACATGTTCATTGCGCAGCTCACACAATGTTTAAGAAGCCCTGCACTGTATGTTTTTACCATTATACAGTTTTGCATTTAACATTATAAAAAGAACTGTATTTTACTGGGCCACCACTGTTTGCTCTTTCAAAAAATGCCTTTACTATGAATGCATAAATTCTTAGTAAATCATCAATATCTTTTGGAAAATAGGACTTTAAGCATGTCTGTTTCAGTGCGGGAGACATGTACCCATATAAAATCAAGACGGCAATAAAAAAAAGAACCTAAATTAAATGATTATTTTTTTTTACTTTACCATTATTGATCAAGTTAGTACATGAAAATAACCCATAAGGTGTGTCATATGCCATTGGAGGGACAGGAATGCAAGGAATAATGGGAGTGATAACCACTAGTGTGGCAAGTTTAAATTTCACATTCTGGCATTTTCAGCTTCATTTCAACACAATTTTGCATTTTCCCCCTTCAGACTATACCCACATCCGCCTTCTGTGTTCTGTCAATATCTGTAAATCCCAGTAAGAAACAGAGAATGCTTACTATTAATTCGGAAAGAATGTGTCAGCAAATTTGCAGTAAAGTGTAAACACAGGCAACTTTTGCAAGAATAAAATGCAGGCAGGCCCTTTCTCCCAAATTGGGTTCACAGAGTTCAAACTACAGGGAGTTGAACAGGGAAGTTAAAAGATTCTGATTTGTCGATGAAGAATAAGTAAACACTGAATAGCCACTAGCTTCTTATGGTCACTTTTTTAAAGTATGCAATCTCACCATCATCTTGTTTAAGGAGTGTTTATCATCATCAGCAGGGTGTTTTCTGATTTATAATTTCGGGTTACTTTTGGCAGCTATGAAATGGAGAACTGACCTGGTGACTGAGGTTTGGGTGGAACAACTGCCAGCCTCTTTGGGGAGGACGGGAGGGACCGTGTTACCTCAGAACTCCGCTGGAACTCCTTCCTGCCAACTGTTAAACAAATAGTAGTAATGCAATGACACTTGACAATATAATATAATTCATAACATAAAAAGAAAGAAAGCACAGATAGTTTTGAGACCGTTGTGAACTAAATAACTATCAGCGTAGATATTAGATATTGCATTAATAAAGTATTCCTACAGCAAAGACAGCTGGAAGGTGAATGGAGGGATTTATTGCTAGCACATTCGTGTTTAGATTTATTTTTATGTTATGTCTAAAAGTGTTCCATATTTCATATGATTCTGGGTCAAACCAAAGTCAGGCACACTGAGAAGGATAAGACGGCGCTCGTCTGCTCTCCGTGACTCTTACAAACTTCCCAGACAAGACGGAAAACAATCCTAAACAGTGCGTGATACTCAGGATGACTTTTTCCATCTCAAGTCTTCTGTTGTGTATCACACTAGATCTGGTGTGGGAGCTGGTACGATGTGTGGGTGTTCAGAAAGCGTAGCTGGATTTATTTTAAAACAGTTGTGAAGTGTGCTGCTTTGGAATGTGTAAAAGTCAATCCTAATTAAAACCCCAAGAGAGTCTGCAGATTTGTGGAAGATTTTTGTGTTCGATGAGATTTCAGTTCATTGACATTATCACAGCACTTAACCTTGTTTCTACCCAGCAGTAAAGTACAGTACAGCACTGAACACTATCCCAATTTTCAGCACCCGTTTGTTAGGGTACTGGTTGCAATAATCCAAAATTGTGTAAGGTGGTGCTGAAAATAACGCTATATGTATGAGTGGTCAACAGAGAATTGTCATCTGGTAACTCACTACACTGAAACGTAAAAGTGAGACAGGAAGTAAAGAAAATACTCTATATAAAAAAAAAAAAAAAAACAGAACAATCGACTGACCCCCAGGGGAGCTTTTTGGTTGGGCAGGCAGGTATCGGCGCGGCAGTGCTGGTGTGGATGGTGGCTGAAGGCTGTTGCTGCGACATGGCGCACCTCTCTTGTGATCCTTTGTTGGTGAGCCAGCGGTCTTCCTGTGTACAGACGGCTCTTCGCCCACACTCAGACCTGGAACAGACACATTTACATTGATGACCTTGGATCAAAATGGTGACTTGAGGAAGATACAAAGGAGATGCGTCACATTTTTTTATATGCAGGTACAAAGCATATATGTTTGCAAACACATAAACATTCCCACACTGCATATATCCTGTTTATCTCCTCATACCCGATCTATAACGACACAACGCCCGCACTTCAACATTGTCTTTTGTGTGCCACGCAGGAATAAGCAAGCCACCGTGAGTTGGCGATTTGCCCATAACGTGTCTTCTTTTGGCCTACATTGTTAGCGATCCATGCCAAGTAACAGAGACTCATGCTCATACAATGTATTGCCCGAGGTATTCAAACACCTGCTTTGACTCCTATATTAATTTAGATGATATCCCATTTGTAATCCATAGGGTTAAATATGACAAAGGCTCCAGTCCCCCCTGACTCTAACCAGGACAAGCGGTGTTGAAAATGGATGGATGGATAGATTATTAATCGCAATCATTGTATAATATAATGTAATAATCACAAACTGCTGGAAAGTGAATAGGCATGTAATAATAATGTGGTAAATGGAATGGTAAACCAGCTGAAGTTAACATTCACATTTTAATTCTGACCGGTGTGATCGAGCTGAATTTCAAGCTAGGGCAGAGCAAAGATATTTACAATGACAACACTTTTGCACATACAGTATTGAGGTGTGATTTGAATGATTAAAAAGATGAGATTAGGGGTAACATAAAGACATCCAATGATAGATTTCATGAACATAAAGGCAAGTTGATTGAGAATAGCGCTGCTTGACAAAATGGGATTCGATGTTGGACACACACACACACACACACACACACACACACACACACACACACACACCAGGATAATATGTCGGAAGGAACAGAGCAACTAGGCTTGGGAGAAAGCAAACAATGTGAAAAAGAGATATGAAGATCGATGAGCTGATGGTGCTTGATTGGAGCCGGTGGCAAGCTTCTGTTATTATAACGAAAATGAAAAACACCAAAGATAAGGAAAAAAAACAAAACAAAAAGCAAAGCCCAGTTGGAGATTGATTTATTGGCAGTCTTGCAGGATCATCTTGGGTCCATGCAGTCCTAATTCTGGAAAAAGGGAGCACACTAAGGCATGTGCATTTACTTGAACCCAGAAACAGAACTGGAAGTTTAAAGTGTGTAATTCTTTAAATCCACCGTATTTTGTGGCTTAACCCCACTGCTGAATGTGGAACACAGTGGGGATTCTCAGAAAGATGTCAGCTTCATTCTGCGCTGTACTTCACACGTGACACGTTCTGTAATTAAACTGACGGATAGAATTCATCAGAGCCTGTAATTTGTTCTGCCTACTAGTCAGTGCTTCCTCTTATTTGTTGGACATTTTCAGTTGAATGATGAAATATGTGACAATCCCTCAACTTTCTTCATCAATAACCTTTCCTGTATTTATCAAATACTGTACTACCAACTTACGATTAGGTGACGATATGATTGATGCTGAGCAGATTCGAAATGTTACTGTTAATGTATTTTGTTGGAGAAATGGCAGTTAATGTAGCAAAGTTTGCAGCTTACAAATCTGAAAACGTAATAACTGGGTATATCTTCACAATATATCTAGGAAATGCTTATGAAAGCAAACTACAGCATGTCAGCAGGGTATGTGTGTGTGTGTGTGTGTGTGTGCGTGTCTTTCTATTTGCGGGAGGCCAAGGTTAAAGCTGCATACATAAAGCACAAAGTAATGGCCCTGCAGAGATGGACCTCAGTAGAAGTCTGTGGGAAAGATTAAATGTGTGATGTCAGGAGATAAGTCTTAAAATGTGTTTCTACAAAATTCCTGAGAAGTCACACAATTTTTTTTTTTTTTTTTGTTAGAACATGCCCGTAGGGTACTCCTGCCTGAAGCCCACAGACACTATGTTGTTGACCCCTGATTTCAGAATTCTGTCCTCTTCCCAAGGTGTAAAATAGAATGGTGTGATAAGTGACAAAGATCGTTAAAAGAAAGTGTGAGCTGGAGGCATCAACACCGTCACGGCTGTCATGATAGTTTTTCTCCCTTTTGCTGCCAAGTGGCATCCGTATCTAATTGCCTATCTCAGTGTGTATCTCAATACGTGTATGTGTGTAGCTACAATATGCGCACATGTGCCACAGAAACCATCTGGTCACAGTGAGTTAGCATGAGTCACACACCAGATCTGAGCTCGGAGCTGCGGCATCTGGGGTGCAACATCCACTCTCCTCCCGGTGCCAGCCTCTCTGCACAGCTCTCACAGCTTTCCCTCGCTTACAGTTTCTTCCTGTGACTCACCTTAGTTTCCAGACCTATTTCACTATTACAGTATCACAGAAATAAAAGAGTGAGTGCAGCAATAATGCTGCATTTGTTTTGACCATTGAATTTCCATTATCCAAATGGACCCTCCTCTGTAGCCCCCCACCAGCTTTGTAAACAGAATCTGTCAATCACTGTGGAATTAACAGCGTATTCCCAATGTAGTTGACATGCGTGGATGCATTGCTTTCTCTCATGCACAATGAAACACCTTGAGGACGTCAGCGCTCAGATGACAATAGGATTGCATTAATGGGTTGTCAATGTTTCCTCGTAACATACACTTCCACAGGTGATAGAATTTAATACTTACATACAGTTTTAAATGCAAACAGGCAGTCTGTGAACTGCATTCGATTGCTTTCCAGTGATCTATAACACATGTTGAGCACTGCCGTTTGTGACACCCGAGGGTCCCAAAGCAGAGTGTTCAGCACGGCCAACAAAATGATTTTGTGACAGCTTTAATGATCGAGTCTGACTTGCCAAAACAACAAAGAGGTGATGAACGTGATAGTTGTTAATCGACTGTCTTTGATCTGTATTGTCCCGACGCGTTTCCCGTCAAGACATTTCCAAACTTTACCTTCAGAATGGCCAACGGGTGAAGGTAGAAATAAAATATGCGTATGAAATGTGAACAATTTTGGATGAATTTCACGCCAAACATCCTAGAGTCGCTGCTCATTGATCACAGCAGGTTGATCAGCTGTGATGCTGGGGGGGCTTAAACTCGGGGAGCTTCCTCTAACCCACTTTGCTGAGGCTTGGTATCCCTCGCCTCCATATCTCTCTATTCCTTAATGATTCCTCCTTTCTGGATCATCCAGCACCCAAATGGAGCCTGCTTTCCTGTGGATCAATCATGCGACTGCAACTGAGCCCGGTGTCTATTCTTTTTGTTTCAGAATGAGGTTTTGAGTTGGTACCGCTCCCCTGACAAATACGAGAAGGATGTGTGAAAATTCATCTGTCAATCTGACTGCTCTTTGATCGGATTTTGGATTGTGCCGTGAGGGGAAAAGATCCCTGCATGAAAAACGAAAATAGGGTATTGCAAACTCTCATCTCGACAAACACACACACACACACACACACACACACACACACACACACGCGTACACGTGTGTAAACATGGTTGAAAGATGCTCCCGGTAGTCAGAAACCATGATTACTAGTGCAATGTTCTTCTAATCGTCATGTTACCATCTCACTCAGCCACTGAAGCTTGTTATTTCCCATAACACCTAGGGCTACATGCGGATTCTACAATGCAACTATTTATAGGCAGAAGTGGCAATATCTAAAATTTCAAGGAGGATAAAGCTTCAAAATCCAATTTCCCATGTCTCCTAATTGCTCCAAGAAATAAAAAGGCAGTGTTTGTTTTTGATTACATGAGCAGATGGCTAACTGATTTTGTTTTCCATGGAACGAGTAGTAAAAGTCAGCTGAGGTGTTTAATGACTTAATTAAGTTCCAAGTTGTTCAAATTTAAAGAAAATAATTAATTCTGTGGTTGACCTCAACTCACACCTTCAATAAATGTTTTATTAACTGTACAAGCAGTGTTTGAAGTGAAGTTTTTACATTCCCGTCACTCAAAACTAAAGCGATATGAGCCACTGTGAAACAAAAAGTACTGTAAAACTTTTCATCTGTTTGAAGATATCTGACAAATTTGAAATGGTGAGAGCACTAGCATTTTTTTTTTTCAGATATTGATAGTCACCAAATTATATTTTATAGGTATTGCTGGAATGAATAAGCATCGTGTTATAATGTTTTAGAAGTTAACTAATAGTCAGTGCAGTATTAGTATTGCACAAAAAAAAGTGTTTGCTGTCATTGTTCACAAGCTTGACTCCTTGTTCACAAGCTAGACTCCCAGATGTAAATCTTTTTCTACATACGCAAAAGGCCACTTTCATCTACATCAGTGTTCGTGACCGTTTCTCCTTTGTCTAGATAACCCATTCCACCTCAAAGGTGTGACATATGAAGATTCTGATTAGATTAGATTGAATATTGCACAAGTGTGCCAAAGGCTGGTCACAATAATAGCTCACTCTGAAATGTGCTGTTTTATCACAGAATGTACCACGTATGTTGCAAGTTCTGGGGGAGCATGCAGGTCAGGTGCTGACTACAGGACTGTCCACCAGAGCTGTTGCCTGTGAATTGAATGTTAATTTCACCATAAACCGTCTCCCAAGGCATTTGAGACAATTGAGCAGACGATACAACCGGCCTCACAACCACAGACCACTTGTAATTTTACCAGCCTAGGACCTCCACATCCAGCATGTTCAGCTTCAAAATCGTCTGTGACCAAGCACCCGTACCGCTGCCGCAACAATTGGTTTGCATAACCAAGGCATGTCCTCACAAACGGTCAGAAACTGTCTCAGGGAAGCTCATCTGCCCGCTTGTCGTCTTTGCTGGGGTCTTGACCTGACTGCAGTTTGTCGTCGTAACCGACTTGAGTGGGTGAATGCTCATATTTGATGGCATCTGGTATCTTGGAGAGAGTGGTTCTCTTCATGGATGAATCCCAGTTTTCACTGTTCAAAGCAGATGGCACACAGCGTGTGTGGCGTTGTGTGGGTGAGCGGTTTGCTGATATCAACGTTGTGGATTGAGTGGCCATGGTGGTGGTTGGGTTATGTTATGGGCAAGGAAAACAGGTTCATTTTACAGTATTGATGGCATTTTGAATGCACAAAGATACCGTGACGAGATCTGAAAAACTAAAACTGGGTGAAAAAACAAAAGTCTCATGTTTATATTGTCTTGTGTGCATGTGTGTGTGTGTGTGTGTATAGAGTGAATATATATTGTGTGTGTTTACATACATACACATGTTTTTGGAATCATTAGGTGCGTGACTATCTTTGACAATGCACTTCAAAATAATACGAATATGCTCATTTTCCTCTTTTGGTACGGAGATGTGACATTCCTCCCCCTTTTTTCCTTACGGTTGTTAACAAGGGGCGTCCCCCACATTGGCACACAGCTTGCACTCAAGTTCAACCAATGGAAGTACGACGGGAGCGATGAAACAAGTGCTCAGAAGAAACAAGGGCGAAAAAGGGATTACGTAACAGGGAACGGTGACATACGCGAGAGCTGAGGTATTTACGTCAGCTGTAACTGGGAGAGGGAGAGAAATCTATGTAGGTCACATTAAAAACGCATGCCGTTATTCTGAATTCAGCCAACTAACCAGACCAGTGTACACTTCAAGTTCTGGTTCTGCACATTTCATGCAGCAGCCTTGAAAATGAGTAGGCACCTATCTCTATTAATGATGTCTGACTCTAGCTGAATAATTGGTCTCTAAAGATATATATGTTCAAATAAATTCAGGCAAAAATGTCATTATAAAATTCACTGTTTGGTGAGGGTCATGTTTCAGCTTGGTTTTAATTCATTCATTTAGAAAAGTTGGAGAAAATCAATGGCACAAAAGTTGGGTCGAATACCCAATAGGAGAGGCCCTCATAAAGCTGCTTTAGCTGTAAATATGACATAATGAATGTGGATGGGGAGTGCATAAAAAGGGTGGTAAAAAAAGATGGTGATGATCATGACACTTTCGCGTAGTGATAAAACTGGCTGTGCCGTTTTTTTTAAATGTATCTTTATGTGCCATTAGCACTGAACCTGTGATTTGCTACTTTGCTGTAACTGCATGTGCTTTCAACACAACAAAGTGGGAGAGGTGTGAAAGTGCACACCTCCATCTTGACATTACGATGACTCTTGTACACAGATTCTACGAGTATCACACCATTCATGGCACAACTTAGCCAAACCATTCTATGTTGGTGGTGGTTTTACAGAAAGCATCCTATAGTGTAGGGGGGAAATGTTGAGACTTACGGTGAGCGATCCTGGTCGAGTCATTCTGTGTGCTGTCGGCAGAGTGTGCAGAGGAAACAGAGGACACGCTAGAACTCCTGACGAAGCCAAACGCTGCCAGGCGGCCCACGGGGAAACGGTTGGTGCTGAACCCAGGGGCGCGAAGGCCTGAATGGCTTGCTTTGGGAACCAGGGACCTGGAGGTCATGGTCTGTGCATGTGCTGATGCTTGAGCCTCAGGAGCATGATGAGTGAAAACCTCATCATCAGCTAGAATGGCGCACACACACCAAAAAAATTCAGTTTGTTAAATAAAATCAGAGAAAAAAGGTAGAAGCTAGCCCAACCATCAGCTATGGAAGTGCAGTAAACCCCTGTAATTTCCAGCTTGATGGAAACCCAGCCTTACTGCGAAGACTGCGGGGGGGTGGACTTGTGGAATTTATGCCCCTCTAAAAGTGTTTACAATTTTATTTATTAAGAGTTTTAACCATAAATATAGCATGATCCAGAAACACTTTAATATATTTTAAAAATCATCTTGCATCAGTCTTAAAAATAAAAGGCTTGAGCTTTTTAATAGCTATTCAGCAGACCAGAAACATACACATGCGGCAAAGACTTTCCGTATATTCTCCCATCTCAGTCGCCATCTTGTTGCATCTTAGGAAGTTACAGAAACTGCAAATAGTTTAGGTCCTTTGATGCATTCAATAAACAAAATTCTACTTACTTATTATAGGACATTCTTGCTTTTTTTCTTCACTGTATTGTCACATTATCAAAGTGACACAAAGTAACCCTTTAATTAATTTCATAAAATGTTCTTCTACCCTTTTGGCAGAAACTTTTTATGAGACTTCCCTTTTTTCTTTATTGACAAATCAAGAGTTGTAGTGTTGATGTGTTTCTAGACGTAGGTACCTGGATGATTATTTTTGGTAACCAGTGGAAAGGGCTCCAAAATGTGTTAGGATGTTCTTTAAAACTTGGAATTCAATGGAAGTAGGGCATTATTCAGTAGTGTGAACATGATTACAGAAGAGTAATTCTGCACAGCTATGATATTTCATTCTGTGCTGATTTTGCTCTCCACGAACTTCTGTGTGTTCTAACTCTGCTCAGTCCACAATTTTAAGAAATACCTAACGTTGTGAACAGCTACATTTGGCTATCCTCCATGCAGGCTGAACTAATGGTCAGTACTTTATCTCATGCCAACATTGTCGCAAGGTTGAAAATACATGGAGCACTTTCTGTCTTATCTTGTTTTTACTATAAATCCTTCAGTTAGCCAATCTATCAGGAAAATACATGAGGGAGGCAAAAAAAATCAGTAATTGCTGTTGGACAAGCAGGAAACACGGACACTCACATGCAACCACACTCCTTTGGGCTTTGCAAGGTCTATTCAGGGTAAAACATTATCCCCTGCTGGATGCAGAGATAAGGTAGAAGGCCCTCGTTTCCTCTCCAATTGCCACAACTCCCCACTCGGCGCTCCAGAGCTCCCCATCACATCAATCCGCGAATGAAACATTTTATGAGATGTTTGGAGCTAGCAGTCGGAAAAAGTGGGGACTGAAGTTGCCATCATTGCTGGTGCTCTGCCTCTTCCCTCCTTGTCAGCCATTTGGTCTGAGTATTAGATTGGAGCGCACTGCTCTAAAGTGCGCAACTCCAAATCATTAAAGATAAATGTTCCAATTTCCCTCCTCTCCCTGTTTCTGGTCCTCCACCTTAAAGTGTATAGATAGAGAAGATTCTGATAAATATCCACTTACACCTGAACAACACAGATGTTCCCTCCTGTTGATTGAAAAATTTTCACTTGAATCTAAACAGGAAATGAGGATAGGGATTTGGTAATATGTCAGTGCGAACTAATGCTGTTCCAAATTTTAGATTGCATGCAGTGTTTGTTGAACTGGAAGCAGCGGGGGTAGAGATGGATTCAGCAGGAACAAAGTGACATTAATTTAGAGTTAATTGGAGTTCACTTCAAAGCCTGCAGGTCCCAGAAGACCAAGCAGCATAAATTACCAAGGGTTATAGTAGAATAAGATGATGAGGCACAGTATAGTGCAATGATGATAAAATTTAGTTGTGTAGAGATGATATACATTTGTACATCTGAGATGCATTACAAGCCTGTGTTTTCAGCTTGATGTTCATGTTATTTGACCCGGGAAGAGAGCAGTTTAAATATTTATGGAGGTGATAAATGGAATTTCCATCCATCGTTGTTAGGACGATGGGCAAATTTCTAGCTTCAATAAGATACCAGTGACAGTCACACTGCAACACAAATCAGACTGCAGGTGCCAGAGGTGGAAAGTGAACTGTCCGAATTGGAAATTAAATGAAAAGAGGGAAAATAAAAACAGGGCGGTGTTTATTAATTTTTTTTTCACAATGCAGCTTTTTGGCGCAGGATGTTTCTCCTCAGAGCAGAGTGCATCTTGCAATCCTTCAGTCGGAATTTGAGCGAATGCATTTTCATGAGCTGCTTTCATCTCAGCCCAAATTTGTCAGAGCAGTACCCCCCTACTTACGGCTGCAAAGGAACAGACAGATAACAGTTTCCGGGTGTGTCAAATTCCTGATAGATTAAAAAAAATTGGACAAGTTTTTCACCTGGGCTATCATGGCTTTTCTGGCTGGCTGTTGGGCAGACTTGTTGGATTGGTTGGCTGATTGTTGACATCTGACTTTGACCAGGTCCTTTGCCCTTGACTGGACCTGAAGCTGTCCTGGTCACAGCGCCCAGGCCTAACCGTAGACCTCTGCCAGAGCGCAAGAGACTGCTGGTCCCTCCGGTCTGAACAGCAATCCGAAGCTGTAATGGAGCCTCGGCGGAGCTCCCAACCTAAAAATGGTTCATGAAACACTTAAATTTGTACTATATAACCCTACCCATATAACACAAATAAAAACGAGCAAACGTCAGTAACTTGCATACATGTCAAAAACTGAATCGCTACCTCTAACTGTGGTCCATAGAAGTCTTCCGTTTTATTACTCAGCTTTGGGGGTGCTGTATAACCGTGGGTATGTGTAGGAGGGATTGTGTTTGTATTTCCCGGAACCCTGATACTCCTGCTCAATAGTCCTGTTGGAAGGATGTTTGTTTGCATGTCTTTGTGGTACTTGCCGTAAAGCAAGTTGGTTGCACTGAGTACTGGTGCTCTTCTGGTTTCTTTTTCAGACTTTAAGGAGTCTATAGGAGTATCTTTGTAGGAACTAGGTGTTGTACCTGCACCGTGGATGTATGTGGACAACCTTGCTGGTAAAGAAGATACCTGATAAGGTCCGTCAGCAGCCTGAGGTTTGAACTGAGGATTTTTCCGAACATAAGTGATGATTTTTGGGCGTACTCCTTTAGGTTTAACTTTCGGTGAAGGAGAGCTCTCTTTGGGGCTTGAGTTATGGCTTGAGTTGGGGGTGCTTTGCTGGTTGTTGAGAGGCGCTTTGGGTATTCCAGTCGGTTTTATGTTGGTTTTTACTGATGCTTTCATGCCAGCGCTGTTATGCTCCTGAGCTGATGTTTTGACATCAGAGCTTCCTCCGGACTGGCTGTCTTGAGCTCCTCTCCGTGTATCCTTCGAGGTGAGGTACGTTGAGGCCTGCCTGTTTGGTGAGCCCCGGGGTGTCCTGAGGAGAGACTGGGGAGGTGTAAATGTCCTTTTGGGACTGGAGCAATTACTTCTGTAGGGGAAGTGATTCTGGGGTCGCTTCTCTGTAGTGGAAGCTTTGGGGGTATTTGAAATTGACTTTGTAATTAAACCTGGCTGTTTTTCTGCTAATAAAACCTCTTTTTTGGCTGCCTGGTTGGGCTCTCTGGATTGGAAGACTCCATATGTGTTGTACAAGTGTGAAAAATCAGATGGTTCGCGCAAAGATGATTTTATAAGCTTTTTGTTTGACCCATTGTGAGAGTGACTCGGTGAAACTGTTGTGCGATTGTCAGAGGCTGGTTGTTCAACTTCAGCACTTTGACCACTCCACTCTGCTAAATTTTGCGCTCTTCCCATCTCTGTCTGACACAGGGGTCTGACAAGCTGTTGCCGCCTTAATGGTATTACCCGTTCCTCAAACCCAGTTCTTCTATGTCCAAGACCACCATCAGAGGATGATCCATTTTTGCACTGGCTTCTCGCGTCCTCTCTGTCATCCTGACTGTGGCGTTGTTTCTCCTGATAATATAATGGTTGAGGGTTGTTATGTACAGCAGCTGCCCTTCTTACAGCTTGGGCTGAGGTAGTGTTGTTGGGATAACAAATGTTGGTTGGAGAGACAAAAGTATCTCCCTTCGAATTCAGGCCGCTAGACAGACTTCCACTAAGATTCATTGTGGATAGATTGGAGACAAAGACATTTGTTTCTGACTTTGACTGCTTCAGCACTCCTCTACCTATTTTGGTGTTCTCTTCCTCTGTTAATGTGTCTTCCTCTGCACCATAACAGCTATTCTTTCTCCACTCCTCTTTGTCTATCGGAGTTCTGCTCTCCACTTTGTTGCTGTCGTTGTCATTCCTCCTCACCCCAATTGAAATAGAGCTTGCAGTTGAACTGGAGGATATTGACATTGGACCCTCGTCTTTTCCTTCTTTCATGCTTCCTCCATCGTCGTCATCTTCTTCATTTGGGTTTCTCACGAATGTATGTATGTCAGGACACTCCATGAGCTCAATCTCTCTGAGTCCAGGTTGTGGACACTGCTGCTCAGAGACCCAGATTATCATTTTGTCATGGGATTCACTTTGAGATACCAAAGGTGGGAGCGAGCTCTTATTGCACCCTGTGTCTTCTAACAACCCTCCGTGATCAATTAAAGAAGACAGTTGATTGGCATTGTCATCATCATTGTGAGAGAACTGAATCTGAGCTTTATTTGTAATCTTGTTCGCTCTTGAAACAACCCCACATTCCTTGAAATTAGTTGGGATGCTCATTTTGAACTGTTTTGAGTGCTCGAAGATATCAGGCAGATACCATATCTATCCCAAAAGAAATTCTAGAGCCTAAGGCCATCTATTGATTTATACAACACACGGCTTTAACTCTATTCTTTTTTTGTTTAGGTTTCTTTGTACTGCAGTAATGTGGTCCTCCAAAAATAGAATTCCATGAGTCTTTTTTTTTTTTTTACGTCAGCTCAACAACTCATCTTGCATTCCCTTTGAGCAAACAGTCTGTGATGACGCTGCATTGAGGTTTACTCCATCTGAAAGGAAAAAAAGAGTGCATGAGACAAACTCCTTTCATTTGAAGTATAATTTCAGAAACAATTGCTAAATATCTGCATGCTCCAAGCAGGCTCGTGTTGAGGAGTAGAAGTACCAGCTCAGAGCAGATCCATATTGTAGGCCCAATTTCTATATGGGGGTTCACACTCTCTTCAAGTGCACCTTATGGCTGATTCTACCACAAATCACTTATTTTCAACAACAGAACAAACTGCTTTTCATTCGTTCTGCAGCATAAATACAAATATATGACTGACTGTGTGTTACACTGATTGACTGTATGCGGTATAAAAGAGTCCAAACATTGTTGAACCTCATAATCTGTGTGGTTAGTAACTAAGACTAAAACAGTCAGAGATACTGCTGCAGTAATCCCTCCATCCATGTTCTACAGTGCTTGTTGTCATGAAGGTTATGAGTGAGGTGGAGCCTGTTCACTTTAGGCGGGACGCATAGTCCACTTTCTACGCTTCCAGCCAATCACATGGTATGCTTAAACAAATAACCATTCGCACACGTTTTTATACATGAACAGGTAGTCTTTGATTTAATCTAATGCGTGTATTTTAGCTCGGTGGGAGGAAGCAAGAGAACCCATGTGGACAGATCATGCAAACTCCACAGAGGTCGCGACTTAGATTCAAACCCAGGAACCTTAGTTCATCATAACTGTGAACTGTGTGTGCACTGCATGACCAGGATAGTCATGCTTTCAGAAAGTATGTTTTTCCCATTTCATCCTAATGAATATTTGAGTGGATTCCACATTTGCAAACAGAGCACAAGCTGTTTAATTGTAGGTCCAGCAGGAAGCATCAGTGCTCATAAGCAGGCAGTTCCACTTCGTGGGATCCTGATAGATTGGCAAAACTCCGAATGCCTCTGGCCACTGTCAGGCTACTTTTGGCCAAATGTATAAACCTAGGTCATCTCAACAGAGAATAGAAATAAGAAAAATGATTCCCTGAAGATAGATGGAATAGGCTCTAGTGCTGCCGCAACCCTTGTGAAGATAAGCGGCTCAGACATTGAAAGGATGGATTGCAATTCAGCCAGAGTGTTGTCAAAGGTGTGGCGATTTTGAAGATGAGGTGAGGGTTCCAACAAATAGCTGATCCATTATTCAGTTGTGGTCTGGCGGATTCCCTTGATTAGTGGCCAGAGAACATTTCTTCATTTCAATAGCCATGTTTCACTTCTCTTGTATATTGTTGGTTTATTTAATAAGACTGTGGTAGTCTAACATCACAATATTGGTACCTTACATACCTGCCAAGAGGTATCACTGTCTTGCCTACACATCCTCTCATTGAAATATTATACATACCAGATGTTGTTTTTCACAGCCAGATGCCATACCAAATCGAACAGTCCTGCTTTGTAGAAATATGGCTCACCTTAACACAAAATGTGGACTTTGGTATTTCTCCCACTTATTTCTAATGTTATTGCCACTTTTGCGCATTATTTGGAAGAGAAACTGCTGCGAAATGAGGAACAAATTATGCCCCTATTAGCATGCTCTCTGCTCCACTGTCCCTGACTCCTTATATTTACCTGCAATTGGTGTACACAAACAGATGATTAGCTAATTATAAGAAGATACACAAAAATAATTTGAAAAGGCAAGGGACTAGAGGGATATGTGGGAGAGAGAGCAAGTTAGTTAAAGATTTACTGAGAAGGAATCGTGATGATAGCAATCTTCGGATGGTGAGGCCAAAGACTGGATCAAATGGCAAAAACCATTGGCAAAAAAAAAAAAAATTAAACCTGAACTTGCTATTTTGGGATAGCACTTTCATGGTAGTGTTAGACTATCACAGGAATGGTCAAGGGTAAGTTTGGTTTAATTTACATTAATTTAAAACTATAGTGTTTTCTACTCTACTGAAAAAAATGCTTCAAATTAATGGACGCACAACTTTGACAGATGCCCCTTCCCTGCAGTAGTCCATTAAATCAAGGTTACACTGTATTGTATTTCATAAAAATCTGTGACATGTCTACGTTTCACACCTAAGCCCCGTCAGGGCAAAAATATTGAAAATACTCAATGTTACATATAGGTACTGAATATGTAAGCTGTAAAGGTTGCATTGTCTTCTGTGTTTAATATGGTTGACCAATCACAGGGGACATATAAACAAAGGACCATTGCCCTCACATCCATACTTTTTGGGAATTTGGAGTCTTCAATTAACCTAGCATGAACGTTTTGGGGATTTTGGAGGAAGCTGGAGTACCCGGAAAAAACAGGCCAGGCAGGATTTGAATCCGGGTCGATCAGAATTGTGAGGTGGTGAAGCTAACCAGTCATTCACCGTGCTGTCAAATTGACGGTTACTTTACAGTTATGAAAGAGGAAAAAAATACAACAACCCAATGCAATGCGGTATGAACAAATGTTCTCTTTTTCATTTCACGCACCATGTTCAGTTCTAGTGTGGAAAAATGGATTAAGACCGATTGAGTCATGAAGATGAGGTAACTAAGGTACGAGCCTATGGAAGAAAGATTTTCTTTGCTTCGGATGACAACTGGAACTCCTCTGGGAGAAATATATGATGTAAAAAAAGAGCGTTCCTGCTTCTGTTGTCATGGCAATACCATCCATGAAAATGACAGAATTGACCTATGGTCTGCTATAAGCAAGAAAGGTCAGCGCCGGAAAGAGACCGTCACTTCTGAAGGTTAGCGAGATGCGTTTAAACCAGCCGCTAAACGTACTGTACATTCTTTTGTGCATCAATGGTGACTCACAATGCTATACAAGCACAACTCACAGGTTCAAAAATAACTGAGTGAATGCCTAGACTGTGAACAAGAGGTTCTGTCAACCTGTCTGAGAGCAGTTGTGTCCATGTTAGTAGTCTGAAACCACAAGTCCAACTAGTAACAGATTGTGAAATAAAGAGACTGTTACTTTTCCTCTAAATATTTTTAAATTCCAGCAAGAATTCGTTTTTGTTGATGTACAGTATGTGGACATGTAGATAATTATATTGGACATTTATCACAGAAAGGCTACAGCTACTATTGGATGTTTATATAGGAATAGCTATAGAGCGCCGTTTGTGAGCTGCATATCGAAAAGATCACAAGAGCAAAGTGAAGGAATTAATGAAGCCAATCTTACGTATAAACTGCTAATTGATATATAATAGATGTCACTGACAGGACAACGACCTTGCATATTTTGTTGTGCAATGTGAGCAGAGTTTTATTTTTATAGCACCTTATATCATTTTCAACCTTAGTGCTGTAATCAATTCAAGAAACGCAATTGCGATTCTGTTTCCACAACGTTTTGCTGGTTGTCAGTCATGTAGGGTAGATTTACATTAGAACACAAACATTTCATTTTGCTTGTTATATTTCTCAATTTACATGGACCTGAACTATCTGCAACTTGGATGAAATTGTTTTAATACCATATGTCAACAATATCTGAACTGTGATATCTGAACTTTGGGTAGCAGTGTCTGTCGTCAATACTTTGGTGAAGAGGTGTTGTAATCTATCAATACTGCTGTTCTGCCATAATTGCTTTGACAGCAAACTCTGATGGCTGGCTGCTTTAAAAATGGGTATTTCGTCACGATTCTGTTCTGACGTGGAGTGCAATTACTGTATTCTGATTCACATAAGTTACTCTTCACAAAAGCCCATTGTTCCACACAAAGTCAACGACTACCTGCATGTTCTCACTCACACATGAACACATTTTCTCCCAAAGCCTTTGTTGTGGGTGCTGTAGCACATGTGGATATTACAGAAGTCATTTGTCTTTGGCAGTTTGCGTTATTGCTCTCCTACCCCCAATAGAGAGCGGACATATTCTACACAGTGTGGTCCCTTAGGCAACCCCCCCCCACCTTCACACACACACACACACAGACATTTACGGTCACAGTCCTTTCCCTTCTCCTCTGTTTCATCCACACTCTCAGCGTGTGAATTCCAGGAGAGTTAGGCAGAAGCGAAGGAGAGGACACAAATGGCGAGAGCGCCGACATGAGCATAACCATAATTAATGGCTGTGGAGTGGTTGCACATGACATAATTAGATTTAGTGCTGAGCTTACATAAAAATGCAGTGTAGCAGTTATCCCTCGACATGAACACCCTCTACTCTGCTACTACATAAACAGTACAGTACAGTGTATTTGTGTTCTTGTAATTAATCTCCAATGACGCCTTTTTCATCTATGTGTATTTTTAGACCATTTCCCACGGCTCGATGGTGTGCGAAATGCGTGTGATACTTTGACAGTACGGAACCAGTTGACTGTAATCGAATTCTACACAACAAAACATGCTTGTCTTTTCAAATATAGACAGTAGAAATTCCCTCCTTATAGAGATTCACTTTCTTTCATGTTCATAGAAACCACCAGTAGGATAATGCCGAGTGAGAACTTCCATTGAGGAATAAGCGAGGCTTAATCATGCAGCCATTCTCCTCCACTTGTCTCTTTCAGTCCTGGGAAAACAACAGAAAGATAAGCTTGAAGAAGCCATAATAGAAACCCAGAAGGGTACCTATGGGTTTTGTGGGTGTGAAATAAGATATCTCAGCAATGCATTGGTTTGAAGTGAACCTCAATATTGAAATCGTACAATATAAAAGTCATTTATTTGATATTTCAAAGGAAGGATCGGCCTCAAAAGGTGTTGAGAGAAGAATGTTGAACCCTGGTATCAGATTTTACAAAATTACAAAATTTTATTTGGTCCAGAGAGGGTTAAAGCAAACAACAATATGCACCAGAGATTAAATTCAATATGGAGAATGCAAAACAGGAGACTGTAGGGCAGGGATCTCAAACTCAATTTACCTTGGGGCCGCCGGAGGCAGAGTCTGGCTGGGGGCTTGGCCGCAGCCTCGGCGTACATGCACGCATCTAAACTAGATTTTTCGTTTTTCTAAATCCCATCTTTTCAAATGTCTTTTAATTTTTTTTTTAAACACAAAATAAGATAATGCTGCTAGTGTAAATGTGTTGTGTGCAAATCTACCAATAAAAAACCTGGGACATGATAGGATTTTCCGGTACATAATAGAAAATTTACATTCTGAACTAGAATATTTCCTGAACTCCATGTTTCAACATGATAATACAGAGTTCATGGGGGAGGCTGACATAATCAATCCCATTTTCTTCCATAAGGAAATTCCAATAATACACCCTCTCCCCTGTCTTCCTCTCTCCTTCCCCTCACGCGTACATTCTGATGCTTTTTGTACCCCAGGGAAATTCATTCGTCATCACAGGGCAGGCTCTAACAGGATTTGGGGTGAGAGTAGGTGTTCACACCTTGATGAATGAGGAGAAGGTGCAAATCGGATCATCTGTGATTAAAAACTGATTTATTTCCACCTTTCTCGCGGTGGGCAATGGTGGCTAGCTGCTAAGAATGCATGAGAAAATACTCATAGACCAGTAATGGGCCCAAATACTATGAAGATTGGCCACTTGTTTCCCATGTAGACGCAGGCGCTCTCACAAAAGGTTTGGCTCTTTGCCATTTATGCATCTGCTAAAAATAACCCACTCATTAACACAATCAATACCTATAAAAAGGTAAAACTGTGAAGGATACATGCCGTTAAATCAACACGTGCACAGTTTTTCGAGACGCCACCTACGCTCTCAGTTGGTGACCAGCAAGAAAGGAGACAAAGAAGAAAAGAACCAATTTTACACTTTGCACACAAACGCTCTTTTAATAAACAGGCCCTTATCCTTGATTGTTTTGTGATGTGTTGCTTTTACCAAGTACAGCAATTAATTGTGCTTGTGAGGATGGACCAGGTTTCAATGCATACATGAGAATAGCAAAGCCAACAGAGAGGCAAATTAAAGTAAAAATAGAATGCAGTCCGTGAGCTGATGTCAGGTTTGTGCTCATGGATTTATTGAGACCTGCAGAACACCATACAGACAGGCCTAAAGCCCGACAGACGTGTCATGGGGAGAAGTTATCTGTTCTTGCATGGTGGCTCACTATTGTTATTAGCAAAGCCCCTCCGCCCCTGTAGGAAAGCCATTAACTCTCACATGGCTCTCAGAGGGTGACAAAGAAAAGGAAAGAAGGGCGGTGATTCAGACGAGGATGCCATTATTGTGTGGGATTGTGTTCGGGACTGTGAGGGAGTTTTTCTTTACCTGTGCAAACGTAACAGTCAGACATAAAGCAGGAAATGTGCAGACAGTGTGGACAAAGAGCACAAAGACTCTCTTGAGCCAGATGTAGTAGCCTAAGTCACATTTATTATTCTTGGAAAATATCAAAGCGTGAACCACAGGTGTTAAGAGAGAACAATTTTTTTCCTCTCGCCTTTTAATATGCAAGTGTCTGTATTCAATAAACTGGCAATGGAAGCACTAGGGAAGTGGGGGAGGGAGCGCCGGCAAAGGATCAGTGAGAGGTGAAGGCAAACCAGAGTGAGCTGAAGGTGTTGGTGTATTGGTGGTAGAAAATAAAATATGGTAGTGGGGTTGAACTGGCTGTCTAAAGAAATTATGCTATGTCGTGAAGGTGCTGCAAAAGCATGGCAAAGTCTTTCAGAAGAGCGCTGCTCACTTATTGGATAAGAAATCAAAGCTGAGAAAACTCCACTTGAGTTAAATTTACATGACCACAGTCGATTAAGAACATACACATTTCTTTTGAGTCTGATTAGTACTTCTGCATCCCATTTTAGAAGATGCGTATCTGGGCTCCAGCTTTTCTGTGTGAAGCTTCCTGCGGCATCCTTCTGCTTTCCACCTATTCATCCATTTCCTGTACCGCTTATCCTCACTCAGGTCACGGGCGTGCTGGAGACTATCTCAGCTGTCCTCAGGCGAGAGAAGATTATATACCCTGAACTAATTGTCAGCAAGGCACAGAGAAACAAACAGCCATTAACTTTCATATTCACACCTATGGCCAATGGACCTTTCCGACTGGCCATCTTCACCTCCGCCCCCTTTAGCAACATTTGCCATCTCCCACAATCTTCCAAAATGCCGACTGAACAGAACATGTTTGAAGTGGATTCTCTATCGCGTATTCCCTGTAACATTGCGGTATATTTTTTGCCAAATGCGCCAGACTTGTCCAGAGAGGTCTCAACTATTTCATGCAAGGATATGTACACGGAGTTAATATTTTGGACGGAGCAGGAGGCAATGTCAGACTGACAGCGAAACGTTGGTGATCGATGCAAAAAAGTTTGACGCCTTACAAATTTCATGTTGAAATCCAACAGGATAAAATTGTGGAATCGTACTGCACATGTAAATCAGGGTGAGTACTTTTTACTTGGAAAGATCCCGAGTAATATCGTTGTAGTCTTTATAAGTGAGTGGGTGTATTTATTTGACTTGGCTCGTAATGGAAACTAGTGCTCTGTCTTACAAGTCCGATGTGATACAAATAGGCAAATAAACATTTCTCTTGCATGACATTTGTATCACTAACCCGGCTCTTCGGCATAAAACATTCCACACTTCGTTCAGCAGATCAGTGATACGCTAACAAAGTGAAAGTTGTTTTCCTGCAATGTATAAAGCACTGATAATAATGAAATCAAACTCATACTTCTCCATCACTTACCTTTGAACATACAACCTTGAGTTTGTTGATATTGTCCACATTTAGTTGTACATGCGGTGTTGCGCAAGCCTTAAGCCATCGTAGACGCTTGTTATTTTAGGCTTTGGAAAATGAATCAACCGGGCCCCTTGTAACCTAGCAGGATATCTTTCATCAGAAGTGCACGTTCCCCAAGCGCATCTGAGGACCATTTTCTTCGTAACATTAACTTTTCCAAGCGCACACTCCTGTCAACCAGCATTGCTTGTGGGTCAATACGGCGAGAGGGGCGTGTCAAGCCAGGGGTTAAGACAATGCGGCTATCTGATTGGCTATTATTGTACAAGTGAGTGACAGGTTAGAAAGGTCCATTAGGAGGCTTCAATCAACTAACCACACATGTATTCAGGATATGGGAAGAAACCGGAATACCCAGTCATCCCTGGAGGTCTCCTCCCAGTGTTACGTGTTCACAAGGGTGGCGTCCAGAGGCATCTGAATCAGATGACCCAGCCACCTCACCGGTCTATGAAATTACCAACATCGGTCAACCCCCCTACATACACACACACACACACACACCACACACACACACACACCCAAACCCCCAGCCCCGGTACATAAATGCACCACTTGCTGTGCCGGATTTGCGCTGTTCATGAAAATAGGAGCCATGCTGTTGACAATTTGTGCCCTTCAAGTTTTACAAGGAGACTGCAGGTTTATGCAAAGCAATGTTTTTTTTGTACAGGAAATTAGGCATGTGTACCCACTTGTACTGGTGATACACACACGAAAACGCACAGACATGTGAACACCTATGTGTGCAGACACGCATGCACCATGTTCAGTGTAAACTGTGCACATGCGTGTGTGTATTTATGTATGCTGTGTGAAAGAACGAGAGGCAGTGGAGGCGTGCCTCTCTGTGTTCAACCTGCTCATCCAATGTCCTGGCTGTGACGGTGGGGAGGAGCTCACGCAAGCCACCTTCCAGACAAAGGCAGTATGGAGTGTGTGCATGCTTGTGTGTTTGTACCTCACACTCATGCACACAAAATGCGTCTTTTCACGATTCGGAAAGTAATTGCAGCCCTTTCTGTTCTTTCAAAGCCATTTACAAATCATGCTGACGTGCATTTGAATCCTCGACATAATAGCCACTCCACTACCAAATAGTTTCCCTTATTTTTGTCAAAGCAAGCGACAAAAGCGCCGCCGCTTAATGACAAGACAATAGAATGAGGGGGGGAAAAAAATAACATTTTCTTTCTACTTAGGAGTGTCAGGGCCACGTTGAACGTAAACCACCCAAAAAGTAAAAGGGTCATGAGATATTCTTGTAATAAGATTAAGTGACGTATCAAATAAATTTAAGAATTAAAAATTAAGTCTTAATTAGACCAAAGTAATGTAGTAATATGATTTGAAAATAAAATATGGTGAGACTTATGCTGTAATACATGCATAATGATATACATTTAACTTAATTCTTAACTTAGTCATGAATATAATTTGTATGGTGGCTCTCTTCAGTTGATCCGACAATGCTAGATTTGTGTGATTTGGACGTTCTTGAATTAAAACTACATTTTTACAAACATTTCTCTCATAATTTTTGAAAATTGTCCTAAAATGTTTTTTAAAACTTTTTTTTTCAAAACACATGACAACTTTTATTTTCCTTTTTTTTCTCTTCTGTGTGACCTAATACTCTTTCATGTAGACCTTAAGTTAACCCCTCCGCCCCCCAAGTCTCTTCCTTCTGTCCCCCTTTTGTTCTGTCCTATAAATTGACCTTGTAGTCATACCAGTGTGCGACACTCAAAATGCTTCCTGTACACCTACACACATACACGGGCATATCATACTGCAAGCCGCTGAGCTACAGAACTCAAAGGCACACGCTTCCTACCCCCCAGGTGACTTCACTGGCAGAGATCAGCTGAATTGATCGTTGTTCAGACATTGCAGAGGTCAGACGTAATGAATCAATCACGCATGCATCAGCATCCCCAGCAGTGCAAGCCAAGGCCACAGGCGACCAGACTGATGTAGTGTCAAATCATTCATCAATGTAGTGTGCAGATATTGGGAAGAATAAACAAATGACAAGGCTCTCAATGTGGGTTCTATAAACAGCATGGAATTCAAACAAACGGCAAAACAAATTTCCCATGTCATTTTCGGAATCGTTTGGCTCAGATGTTATAAATCAAGAGCGGTACTGAACACATGAATGCCCTACGTTGTGCACGAATGCAGTTCAATGACAACCGGACCGTCAGGCAACACTCAATCAGGACAAGAGATGGGCGACATGCCCTCAGTGTGGTCACCTTTAGTTGACCCCATCCTCTCCCTTTCTCTCCACATGCCCATGCCGCCTCCAATATCAACCTCATACACATTTCATGCAAATGACTGAAAAAAGTATCTAAAACGGCTTTGCGCATGTGCACTTATTTGTGGGAAATCCCCGTGAATAACTTTAGAAGCCAGATTTTTGTGGACCAAAATAGAAAGGTGTTCCCAAAAGAGAGCTCCATTATTCATGCTTGATGTACCCATCTTGTAAAACTCATCTTGAAAGAGATAAGTCAGCACCACTGTGCATCAAATGTGCTCTTTTCACATTTAAATTTTACATTTGAATGTCAACAACCCAGGCCCTTTGTTTATATGTCCACAATGATGCCAGAGATCCTACTTGGTAATATCCCACACCCCCCAGTGTCATTCATCCCTGCGTGCAGTGTGTCATCACAGGAGTTCGACCTAAAGCTCAGATAATCTACACGTGATCATTAGAGACTTGACCCTGCTGCATCCATCACAGCAGCGCGATGTTTGCCGTCTGACCTCACGTCACTCCACTTTACAGTCTGGTCTGCAGCCCAAGTTGTAAATATAAGCACAAATATACACATTGACGAAATAAACAGCTCGCCCCTTCAAATAAGCAATACAAATGAAGGAAAATCTGTATTTATGAATGTAAATTTGTCCCTGACAGGGCACAGATTCAATGGGGGGGAAAACAATCAAAGCAAAATACTACTGCACTGGAATTGAGATGTTCGGAGGAGTCTTACCATCATACGCTGCCGCCAGAAACACGCGTGTGCCTCGCGCTCTCCTCTTTCTGGATTAAATGGTGCGAATAGGGAGGAAGAGAGATTCTGCGGACAGGAGGAGGAGGAAGAGCTGATGATGCTGATGCTGCAACCGCTCCTGGCAGTGTACCAGATTTTCTATATCTGCACCACAGCGCCCCCTGCCGAATCTTGTCGCGAAAAGAAGTTGAACAGATATCTACTCCAGTGTTTTCCAATCTTGAGTTAGCTAAGACATGTATTTTCCACACCTACAAGCATTTTCCTGAAAATTGTTCACCGGTGATGGGACATTGTGATTTCCCACAAATGTATACGTGATCATTTGACAATGTAAAGTAGTACTTGAGAAGTACCTCAACGAGAGTTGATGAGGCCCGGTATCTTTAGTATAATTCTTTTTTTTTTTTTTTTTTACAGACAAAGTAGATAATGATGACGGTGATGACACAGTGACAAATTATAAATGCATGATAGTAAACTAACGCAGCGTGCGTGGTCACCCTCTAATATTGTGAATCAGATTTCATGGCTAAGTATGTAACAACACACAAAGAATTTGTCTCCCGCAGTAGGTGCCACCCAGGTATGACATTCATGTTTGAATGACAGTACCTGGAATCTGTCATGTTGAAAAATTGAGTAATTCAAAGAATGGGAATATAGTATTGCTTTATTCTTCCAGACAGAGAACCAGCAAATTTCCCTCTGTAAGAATTGAACAGGTTGCAGCAAATTAAAATTACAGAAGCATGCGCAGTTCAAGGACTTTATAATTACTGTACAATAGAATGGTGAGTTTTTATTTTTCATCTCCTGTGATCGATAACAGAACCCAAGGACCTACTGACTGACACACAACCCTTCACCTCACAACTACTGACTTTTGTTAATACCTAATTCATATGTCAAGTGAACTCAGTGATTTTGAACACTACTGAGGATACAAGATATGATAGATAGAATGCAGGTAACTGTGCAACACAAAACCCGCTGTAACCAAATCATCCACAATTTATACACCAAACACAAAATAAAAACGCACCATTCCCACATTTACAAATAATTTACTTCAAGTGGTATAAACAAAATTATATACATATTCTTTTATTGTACTGTTTTAGTCACATTGTTGTGGGAAACTTCCGAACCCACACAGTAAATATCTTGTCTTAAAAATAAGACCTCAACTGCAATCTAAATAGCTGTGGCTAATGTAATTTTTCTATTTAAAATTTGTACAAAGTTAAAAAAAAAAAAAAACAGTTTTGGATTCAATTTGATTCCATTTTAAAATAACTGAAACTTAGATACTGATCTGAAAAGAAAACAGCCTTAATGATGCATAAATGTATAGAATGAAAAATTGGTAAAGCCTATAATAAAGGAAAGGAGAATATATATATATATATATATATATATATATATATATATAATATATATATATATATTATATATATATATATTATATATATATATTTTAAAGCCTACAAGGCAAGGCATTGTTTCTTTCACATTACGTCTGGGAAAACGACAACAACACAATGTAACAAGCACACGTGCTAAAAAGGACACAGCAGCCAGCACTGTGAAAATGCTCAAATGCAATGCTCAGCACTAGTCATAGATTCATCAATGACATCCAAACTAGAAGTACTACTAGAACTAGAACTCCTACTTGTGACCTTATTTTGGACACCTGATCCTTGTATGACCTGCATCCTCTGCTGCTGCCCTAACAGGTGGCAGCCATTTGTGCTGCAAGTGAAGGACAGCAATATTAGAGATGAGCTATTTGTGTTGGAGTGTCCTGCCAGAAGTGGGAGAACATTTCAACATCACTTACATAAGTTTTGGCAAGTATAGCATGTACTGCTGCATGTCAGGAAATGTGTCCACAGTGTTGGAACCCAGCAACGTGTGACAGAAGTAATCACATTACAATCACTATGCATGTAACAATGCACTGGGGGTGACCAGAGGTTGCTTTTCTTGGACATGTTCAATTGTTGGACCAACATTTTTTTTTTATAATCTGGGATTATAGTATATCTGTCAAAATGAAAGGCGGTTTAAATCCCGCCCATCCGACGGACTTTTCAGTTATTATTCATACGTCATTGCATCCGTTCATCGGTATTATCGGCATCAAGTTTGTTTTTCTAATGGCTGGCAGATTTATATATTTTGCTGTTGTTTTAAGGCCCAATATTTGAAACAAAGTAAATACGATTTTTTTGGGGGGATAAGATTTCCCCTGATGATATTTCCACATTACAAAGGGGAGTAGGCTTATTAAAATTGTTTAACAAATATTATGGTCTTGTTAAAAGCTATTAAAGATTATTTTCATGCTTTACAATTCTGTAGTGTTTTTGGTGAAAGTAACTCAAATGTACAAGTAGTGTAATGTACACCTATTCAGAGCCCCTACTATAACATTATGTTCAATTGACAATAACTAGTAACATTTTGGAACTTGTTTAACACTGTTAATACACATAAAATTGGTTTCATTGAAAGGGAATAAAAGAAGTTGGTAATTACTTGCTTGTGGACATTATCTGACCCAGACAAGCAAATACTATGGTAACCCAGGAACTGTCAAGCTCCATAATACCAATTGAACCCTCATATTTCAGCACAATATTCAATACATCATTGTGCAGCTTCACAAATCCTGTGATTGAATATCTTAGTTTAAACATTCCCAAATCGTTACTTGAAGGACTGGCCGATACGCCAGCCGAATTATACAGACACACCGTTGCCAGAGCAGGTCGTTGTGTATGCAAAACAAAGATCCCTACACGTCTCCGTCATCATCATCCATGACCTCGATGCCGTTGTGAAGGAAGGCCTCCTTTTCGGGTGTCGTTGATACGGAATCTCGGTCACGCTTGAAGCCGTTCATTTCCGTTTCTGGAGACGAGCGGGGCGCCGTCGCCTCGGCGCTGTGATGGATGCCGTAGCAAAAGTAGATCAAAAAACCTGGGAAGTGGGGGGTGGGGGATATGCAGAGGTCACTGTTGTACACAATGTTGTAAATGTGATTTAAGTCGTGCATTTGTTAGCTCTTTCATTACATTGCTATCCAGCACGGCCATTCCAAGAGATTTCCATAAACAATGACCAGGAAAATTTAAATCACTTTTCAATGTCAAACAATGTTTATCATGATTAAAAACAAACATGAAAGAGAAGGGAAACGCACCCTAAATTTAATCATAATAAAGTAACTCTGGACTTGTGATTGTGCCTGTATGTCAACATATAAAAGCAGCCCAAATACGGTTGATGAAAAGAGTGATCTATCGTCAGCTATTTACTTAAAAATCTGCAGTTTCAACCACTTTAAGTAACACAAGTTTGACTAACGAGGAAAATAGCACTGTAACTTGCGTCAAGGAAGTACAGTACGTTTAAGTCAATCATCTTGACTGTTCTAAAATTTTCGCATGTTGGGAAAGTGCTAAGTAAAACCTTCTCTAAATGTGTATGCTTTTGTTCTGCTGATGGGCTGGAAATAAGATCGATCTAACAAACGACGAGGGTCTCTGTATTGCTTGACAATTGGACAATTGCATCGTTTAAGGGTTGCAACGCCACCCTGTGCAGCCACTCGTAGTGCACATGTCAGAAACCGCCACTGCTTATGCCAACATGGCAACCCATAATATTGCTGCCTGCAAAGGAGCAGTTTACCTAAAGCCATCCAGATAGAAAAACGTATCCAAGTGCCCCTGTCTAGCTGCATCATCAGGTAGACGTTAACAAACATGCTGATCACAGGAAGAATAGGGACCAGTGGAACCTAAAAAGGAAAATATCACAGATGCGTCACAAATGTGCAGGGTGTCTGGTTTCATTTCACTGAGTGCTCATTTATGGCTGTGCAAAGACACAAACCTTAAAAGAGAGCTTTGTTTTGCTCTGTGGCTGTCTCCAGACAATACAAGTGAGGAGGAGGCAAATGATAAAGATGATAATGAGGAATACAATGTTCAACAAAGTTGAGCCTCCCTGGACAGCCAGTGCACTGAACATCAGGATCAGCAGGCCTGCATAGCAACGAAATAGTGAAAAGTTGCATCGCTGTTAAATCTGAGCTAACCCTTGATTGTAGGTTTCCTTGGTTGTGATATAGATTGCACATGTGGCAGCAGTCATAATTTAACATGAAAAATCCAAAGCAACGTGTTATCGGCTGTCAGATGTGCATACTTGTTGGGTTTACTGCACATGGATTATGTTTTCAAATGTCTGGATTAAAACTTCCTTGGATCTGTGAGCCCTAATTGAAATACCTACATACAGTATAGGGGCTCGGCCGCCAGTGGGCTATTTAAAACCGGTGATATAATTGTAGTGTTTCACATAAATCAGACATCTCTGCATGCATACAGAATTTCTAGAAGATTTCCTTTTCAAGTAAGGATGTACAGATGAAAAAAGGAAACCCCGACAAATTTTTTGCAGGCTCAGAAGGACATGCTTTGGGTCAAAAAGTCTCCTACATGATGATAGATAACTTCTTTTGCAAAGTACTTTAAAGTGGGGAATCAAAGAGAGACAATGCATCCACCACCCCCCCCAAAAAAATCACTTTGTCTTTCTTTTATAATAGATTTTATTTCATAAATATGTGTAAAAAAAAATCACCCATTTCTGGCTCCATTTTATGCAATCTAAAGAAAAAACTATTTTTTTTTTTAAATTACAACCCCCCCTTTAAAGGTCATTTTCCCTGAATAGTCACTATTAGATTGCTAAAGTCACCCAATAATATATAGGAATCAAACCACTAAATGGCAACACTGACTTCCTATGTTAAAACTTCCAAAAAATAATTTCATTACACATTTAAGGGTGCAGGTGGTAGTTCAGTTTAATTGGAGTTAGGAATTTGAGGAGGGCCTTTTGAAAAAATTCTCCCTTCCAAGCGGTTCTTGAACCCATAAGTTTTGCGAATCCATGTCCTAAATCATAGCCAAATGTTTATGCCTTGCTTAAGATCTGATCTTGGTGTAGTCTGGATGGAAGTAAGATTAGTGCATTAGCATTTTGCATACCCATGACAGAGGCACAGATGTTGACCGTGAAGCCTGAAAGGGAGGTGGGATCGAGGTTGTCCGGGAAGAACAACGTCTTGAAGCTGAACCTCTCCTCTATACCGGGTAGGATGCCCATACTGCCCTCATTCTGCTCCAGCTCCTCCTGCATATTGGCCATCTGATAGACCGGACTGGGCTGCTCGGGCTGGTACCTGGCAATCAAAGATGTACACCAAGCCGAATTCAACTCTGAAATACAGTAGCTGCAAAAACCAGCTTGCTCACAGTCATCCACTGTCATACTGTATTGTTAGCAGGCAATAATCCCGCTTATGAGTACTGTCAATCACACTGTCCGCAAGCACAGATGAAGTCAGTCATAATCTGTGCTGCAGTTTAAAAGACGATGAGGTGTGAAATTACATTGAATATGGATGCAGGGCTCAATTTCCATGGTTGCCTGAGAGCAGATGTGGCATTATGGGGGGGTGGTGACCGAACTGATGAAGTGCCTATTACCTGTGTAACTTCTTCATCTAGGGCAAAATACCCAGGATTGACTTTTGACAGTGAAGTATGTCCTGCTTGTGTGACATGGAGCTGAATAGACTGACATAAGCACCTCTAGTTAATTCTTGTTTGAACAACTCTCTGACGGTTCTGACAGTGCTGCACTGACCTTAGTACCAAGACGCAGGCAGCCACTAATGTGTAGGCCAGCAGTGTGCCTATGGACATCAGGTCCACCAGATCCTTCAGGTCAAACAGAAATGCCATGATAGCTTGAAGGGAAGAAAAAGAGAAAGTGACAATAATTGTAAGAAATTTGGTAACAAACTGGAGAAAGATCTACTGTGTGTTTTTACCGATTATTAATAGTCAAGGAGGCTGATAACTGATATGTGTAGCCGATAATCATTTGTTGTAAAAAGGAATATTGGTGTCAAAATCTGAAACAGTGCAAACGCCATCATTTAAGTTTGTTTCAAAGTCTTTAAACGTCTTCATTCAAAAGCTTTTCATAATTTGAACATGTTCACGTTTTTTTTCAAGTCTTATTTTAAAATTCTAAGAAAAAGTGCAGAGAGCTCCCAGACTCAACAGGGTGCCTTATAAAGTCAAATAAAAACTCTTAGGAAGGAAGAAAGGTTTTGTAAAATGTAAAAATAACTGAAATGTTAATCTTTCACTTATCTTTGTTTTAATTTCAAACAAAAAAAAACAACAAAAAACATAAAAAAAATAATAATCAAGGCATCCCCAGGGACAGCAGCATCTCTTTAAAGTTAAATGAAAAGTCCAATGAAAAGTAAATTAATAAATAAATCCCTCACATTTACCCAGTTTTAAATAAATTTCTTAGTGGTCCTAGGATTTTAAAAAAAATAAATCATGTCGACATCCGTCTAAATGCCGATTATCACTGCTGATAATCCTAGCAAATATTTGGTCTATCCTGATTACAAAGATGACTGACCTTTGAAATTTGGTTCACGTTACGCATAAATTGTGGCATCGTTAACGCAAGACGGCATTTGTGGGGAAAGCAAAACATCCAAAACAAAACTGATGCATGATGAGTTGGCCAGATCTGTGTTTGGTTGTATTTTTACATTTAGCATTTATCTTCAAGATAAGTGAAATCATCTTAATATGTGCTCTCCTATTTTTGTTTTTGAAATGCCCAAGGCTCTCACAAGATTGGTGCCAAAACCCTGTGCTAAATTGGAAAGCGGAACAGTATTGGCTTAAATAAGATTAGGCTACTTAATATGTGGGTAACGACTTCTGTTACCATAGACCCAGACTTATAACTGCAATTGATCATTCAGCAAAGTCGAAAACAACACATGTAGCTATCTTTGCGTGCCCTATTCATCTTACCAGACAGAACCCCGGCAGTCACAGTGGACGTTATGGGGGATTTCCTCTCGCTGACGTTGGCCAGGAAGGAGAAGAGCAGGCCATCCCGAGCCATGGCAAAGATGATACGTGGCAGAGGGAACATGGAACCCAACAGACTGGGATGGCATGGGGAGGTAAATAACAGATGGGGGTGACAGGCATGAGAACAGGGCACGGGGGGGAATTGAGAAAGGTCAGTAGGAGGAGAGAAGGAAATAATTAGTCGATAAGAAACAAAAAGTTGCAGACTAGCCACAAATGGAAAAAAGCGGCGGCATGCAAGACCGACCACACACAAGCGACAGGGGCATGCCGGTGGACTTAATGTTTTGATGGCTGCATGCAAAAGGTTTGTCTCGGATAACAACTGATTCCACTTGTTTGCAATCTGCGTTCCAAACTGGGTTGAAAAAAGTCATGTGGTATACAAACATCCTGCATTGTATCCTCAGAATAGAAATGACATGAGATTAGAGAGGATTAGTGAGTTCCTTTTGCATGCTTTGGGTACTCGTTTCTCCCAGGGCTCTCTCATTCAAATAAAGTATCAGCTAATATACAACCCAACCTCAATGAGCCCAGTAGTATGAAAAAGGAAAACTAAGAAACCACGTATGGCCTTTTAAACACATGCGTGTTAGTGTCTCACCTGCCACTATGCCAGAGGTGAGGGTTGCAGTTAATGGGGTTTTGCTGCGCGGGCTGATCTTGGCCAAGAACTCGAAAAGCAGCCCGTCGTCAGCCATAGCCCAGATGACACGGGGCATCGGAAACATAGAGCCCAGCAGGCTACCAGAGGTGGGGGTAGTGGGGACCAGGAAATATAGTATCCAGACATATGTGAGAAGGCAGTACACAAACACAAGATATTATCTCAAATCGTCAACAAATATGACATTGCATTCATAGTGACATACACAACATAATGACGTAAATTGGGTAATACAGTATTATGCATGCAGTGAGAATGGCAGTTGCATGCAATTAAAAACATTGTTAACATATGTATATCCATTCACGTCATTACAGTTTCTTGCTTGGCACTGTAAGGCCAGGTCACATCTGTTAGTTACTGTATCTAACTTGGCAGTAGACCCTCAGATGTCAAATGAGATTTGGAGAGTTCTAAAACATTGTCCGACGTTTGATTTGTTTGGATTTCAAACTAATTATGCCCCTTCCGAATTGATGTAAATTTCAAATCTAGAGCACAGTGGTTAATTGATTTAATCGATGATGTCATCTGTAATTCTTTCAGGTCTACAGCATTAGACAAAGAGCAGCGAATATAGTCCTCCTCCTTCTTTTCCTTTTGGCTTGTCCCATTAGGGGTCGCCGCAGCGTGTCATCTTTTTCCATCTAAGCCTATCTCGTGCATCTTCCTCTCTAGGACCCGCTGTCCTCATGTCTTCCCTCACAACATCCATCAACCTTCTCTTGGGTCTTCCTCTCCCTCGTTTGCCTGGCAGCTCCATCCTCAGCACCCTTCTACCAATATACTCCCTCTCTCGCATCTGGACATGTCCAAACCATCAAAGTCTGCACTCTCGAACCTTGTCTCCAAAACATCCAACTCTGGCTGTCCCTCTGATGAGCTCGTTTCTAATCCTATCCAACCTGCTCACTCCGAGTGAGAACCTGAACATCTTCATTTCTGCCACCTCCAGTTCTGCTTCCTGTTATTTCTTCAGTGCCGCCATCTCTAATCCGTACATCATGACGGGCCTCGCCATTGTTTTATAAACTTTGCCCTTCATCCTCGCGGAGAGTCTTCTGTCGCATAGAACACCAGACACCTTCCGCCAACTGTTCTACCCCGCTTGGACCCGTTTCTTCACTTCCTTACCACACTCTCCATTGGTCTGTATTGTTGACCCCAAGTATTTGAAGTCGTCCACCTTCGCTATCTCTTCTCCCTGTAGCCTCACTCTTCCCCCTCTACTTTTCTCATTCACGCACATATATTCTGTTTTACTTCAGCTAATCTTCATTCCTCTCCTTTCCAGTGCATGTCTCCAGAACAGGAAGATGTTTTGAAAATATTATTCAACTAATTATTTTTGAAATGACTAAGCGTGGCATATAGATCTTTGTATTTACTTTAGCAGCAGTTTTGTAATATAATTTGTATGCAATTATCTACTGTACTTATGTACTCATTTTCTTCTGTGCAGACAGATTATTTCCATCTCTTCTCCCTGGAGCTTCACTCTTCCTCCTCCGACCCTCTCATTCATGCACACATATTCTGTTTTACTTCAGCTAATCTTCATTCCTCTCCTTTCCAGTGCGTGTCTCGATCTTTCTAACTGTTCCTCCGCCTGTTCCCTGCTTTCACTGCAGATCACAATATCATCTGCGAACATCATGGTCCAAGGGGATTCCAGTCTAACCTCATCTGTCAGCCTATCCATTACTACCGCAAACAAGAAGGGGCTCAGCGCGGAACCCCGAAGCAGTCCCACCGCCACCTTAAATTCTTCTGTTACGCCTACGGCACACCTCACCACTGTTCTGCTGCCCTCATACATGTCCTGTACTATTCTAACATATTTCTCCGCCACACCTGAACTCCCGCATGCAGTACCACAGTTCCTCTCGTGAAAAAGTGCAAAAGGCTGTTGGAACTGCCACGGCATAACCATAGGTTAAATTTTGTTTGACTGTTGAACTGTTTGTGTACTGAGAGTCTATTGTATTGTGTTGCGAGTCCATTGTATTATAATCATCTAGCAAAACAGCCGAGTTGCAAGGTCAATCGAGGTTACGGACACACATTCAAAGACACGTGAACTTCTCCTGTCAGAGCAGATTTTTTAGAAAGGTTGCAACTTGCAGTGACCTTTGCTGATCTCATAACTGCTCATGCTGTCTGTTGGCACAAAATTTTTAGCAAGCCAAGCCTTAAAAAGACATCCATACACAAATAAACTGACTGAAAGCATATATGCATAGTACGAGAGGGCCTACCTTGTGGACAGTGCGCAAAGGGAGCCGACAGCCACGGCATATTTGGCTCCTTCCCAGCCCACGTACTTAAAAGCAACGGGCAGGGGGCTATTGCTGTCAAGCAGGTAGTACGGCATCATGAGCGTGAGCGCGCCAGAAACGCAGAAGTACGCCACAAAGCAGATCAGCAGCGATGACACAATGCCAATCGGGATTGCTCGCTGGGGGTTCTTCGCCTCTTCTCCTGAGAGGATCATGTTAAAAAAAAAAAAATTGCACACTACCTTTAGTTACACTTGTGACCTTTTGTTTGTTTTCAAGTTGTCCAGTTTTGAGTTTTTATTCTGTTTATCTCTTCCATTTATTAGACCAAGGCACATATTTCACATAACTCTAAAATTAGACCTAAACCTTCCATCTCTGAAATGATCACTTTTCAGGAAACCAAAAAATTAATAAAAATTTAACATTTGTTGAGCCATTGACGCTTCGTTGCTGAGAGATGCATTTTCAACTCTTTAGATTGGTCAGTAAAATTAACACACGTGTGGGTAGACCAATAGTGTTGCTTTGTGAGAAAATATATCAAACGTGATCAACATTTGGACATACCAATTGTTGGTTTTGGCCCCAGACAACCAATAAGAAAAATCTTAGAATTGCCACAAAACAAAAATGTCACCAAAAGTATATCTTGAAAAAAGTACATTATCATAATCGGTGTCATAGATCATTCAACTACAAAACAATACAAAGAAAGCATTATTTGTTTTTTAATAACTAAAACCAAAGAGCGTAAAACTGAAATTGAATGATTTGGAAATGACTGCTCTTATCGAATACAATCAAATGCAACAAATGTATTCTTATCTTGCTCAGTTTTTATCAGCACTGAGGAATTTTGCTCACCATTTTTGGGGAGATTATTTTTATTCCCTTCTGTTTGTTAGCAGTAGCACACAAAATTGTAATATAAGCATCTTACATCTTTTCTATACCTTGTACATCACTGTTTGGTGGAACATGGTGGAAAAACAGGGCAAACTGATTGATTTAATAATTGTTTCTGCTGCATTTTGCAACAGAATTGAACAAGGAGCTCATTTAGCGCGCGTAAGACCGAAACACCCGACTATTCAACTGCTGGCCATTACGTAACCGCGTTCCTGAGACGAACACTCAGGACTTGTTGTGCAGTTAAAAATCACATTGCAATGATGGGAACGTGCATAACGCCGTCTGGATCCTTTCACTATTTTTGGCAGGTCAAAGCCACTGACTGACCCAGATTGTACATACTGAAAACTGTCTGCAAACTGTTGGACTGAAGCGCCCTCATAAATAAAACTCAGATAAATGCTCAGGGTTAATGCCACAGGAGCCAATAAGAATTCAGGACATAGAGGGGTGGGACACGAGGACCGAGAGGAAGCTTTTACAGGCTTTTTGCAGAGTGAAGAGATTAGACGACAGTACATAAAAGGAAGGCTTGTCCGGGTGATTCTTTTTACCTGCGTCACAGTTTGTATTGGGCCAAGCCCTCGAAAACTTTAGTGTTTCTCTTTGCCCTGCTTATGTAATGAGGGTAAATGTTTGGACAAGCTTTGGGTACATGATCTCCGCTCGAGATCTATTTACACTCCCCCAAAACTATGCCCACTGGGTGATAGTCGGCATGGGGAAATTAGAGGAAGACTTCGGGGACAACCCAATCAACACTGACCTGTTGTTGCTATGCAGTCAAATCCAACAAATGCATAGAAACAGGTAGCAGCTCCAGACAGGACGCCCGTGATACCAAATGGCATGAACCCACCGGCACCTAGTTCTTCTGTAGTTGGCATGACATCTGTAAAACTAGACACACGCACACACAAGGAACTTGGATTATGTGCAAAATAAAAAGTATATATAAAAAAATGATCAATAGAAAATGTAGATATGAAGGGTCAACAATTGCAAAATATTCCAATCACGTCCTGTAGGTAGTAGTAACTAGCAAAGTAGCAATAGTAGGAGTAGAGACTAAGGCCTGCTGCACACCAAGCAATGGGGCTGAACGTAACAGAACTTACCTAAACCATATAGAAAAGTGGCTACGACCAACTTCTCACTGCATATCAACCCGTGCGTAGCAGTAAAAAACAAAAAAAAAAGTGACATTGTATTGGGTTTTGAGGCCCCACATAGTAAAACATGTATCAATGTTTTTTTTCTGTTATTTTTTTTTAAACTGAACCACAAAAGCATGGCACGTTTGTCGCAGAAGAAAGATTGCCACAAAAAGAGGGAAGATGTGACAAAGGCGAAAGTTTGTATTTTTGAGAATGTTTTGTGATTGCACCAGTGAATTTTGGGAATAGAGATGAGCCGTGCTTCGCTTTCTAGCCAGAGCTGTGTATGAAATTATGAATACAGTATCGATAATTACGATTGTAAAATGCTATATGGACTAGATATACAAAATTGGTATGTTTTTCGAATGCTTAGAACCCGGAAATACATTGCAAAAGCTCATGTGCATTTTTCATTGGGGGTTACATCTGTGACATTTTAGACGCAGTTCACCGTCAATCACGCAGCAAAAACCAATAGGCAACATTTAGCCACTCATAAAAAATCAATGTCGGACCCCAGATGAGTTTTTCATATTTCATGACTTCACAATAATTGGATGTGGATCAACATGAAAATTGAAGCTCTGTTGCCTCATGCTTCGTGAAGGAAGTAGTTAGTGTTAGTCTGTGTGTGTGTGTGTGTGTGTGCTCTTACTTGTGGGTGTAGTTACTGCTGTTAAATGCACGCAGGATTTCATTGGGGTCCAGGTACCAGTTCTTCAAAGTACCTTTGACCAGGCCAGAGATCACCATGAACAACAGGACTAGCATGTTGATACACGTAAAAACCTTGTTGACCATTGCAGACTCTTTCACTCCAAATGCCAGCAGACCTGCGATGTTATCAAGGCGGGTGAGAAAAGCTCATGAATTCACATGGTCAGAGGGGAAAACAAGTTATGAAAAACTACTGTTTATATTTTTTCTCTTCTTACCGGTGAGGGTGATAATGATGACTACAGCAAACAAGTCAGGGTATTCTGCCAGGACTCCCGGTGCATTCATGTGCATGTACCCTCTGCAGAACTCCTCTATCCGCTTTCCTATTAACTCATCAAAGGTAGCACTCCATGCTCTGGCCACACTTGCAGTACCTGAATTGAAGGAAGCTTATTAAAGCTTATCGTTTTTGTCATAGCTGTAAGTTTTTATATGGGTAACACAATTCTAATTAGATTTGTCCGATATAGACAATTTAGCTGCACATTGAGGAAACATTCCATTGAACATTTTCAGACAGATCAGGTTAATAAAGGATATGTTGGATTTTACCGGCTGAATAGAGAGAGTATTTCAACCAGCCAAATGGAAGATGCGGCTCGGGGGGGTGCTCTATTTTTTTTTTACAGTAGTAAACGTAGGCTTACCAATGATATAGGCAAGGATGAGGTTCCAGCCAGTTATGAAGGCCCAGAGTTCGCCAACAGTCACATAAGAGTACAGATAAGCTGACCCTGTCTTGGGAACACGAGCTCCAAATTCAGCGTAGCACAAGCCGGCTAGGACCGATGCTAAAGCTGCTATCAGGAAAGACAGCACTATGGCGGGACCTGGGAGGGCGAAGCAAGACTCGGATTTAGAAGCATTCGACGGCATTTGACCGGAGTTTTAAATCATGTTTGGAAATACCTGAATTCTCCCGTGCAACAGCACCCGCAAGCACGTAGACGCCGGCCCCCAGCGTGCTGCCCACCCCCAGCGCCACAAGGTCTAAAGTGTTCAGGCATCGCGACAGCCGAGAATCATCCGTGTTACAGTCCACCACTTTGACCCTCAGCAACTGCTTCCCAAATCTCACAAGTTTGTCCAGTCCCATTGGTCCGATGGAGGGAAGGGAAGGCTGGCGAGCTGGAGACGGTTGACCGCGATGTGGGAGGTCAAGGGGGAAGAGCGGCACACACCTTCAGAGGGCGCAAAAAAAGAAAATGCAAGAGTCTCTGTCGCTGGTGGAAATGAGCTCAGGTTTGAAGCGTACAGTTATATACAGCGGTTAACAGAAGAAGCTTGATCCACTGGCAGAGAGGCGCATTTCTCTGGGAACACTTTTAGCGGCCACACTTGCAACCAGATCTACACCGTGGACATAGTTGACAAACCTATGTAGAACAGTTTCCTCTCTTGCATAACACATCCCAAATCCGCAATTTCTGACAAGTGTCCAAAAAGTAAAAGGTCTATATGGATAATCCAGTTTATTGCTTGATGTGTTGTTGACATGTGTTACACAACACAACTCACAGGCATGGAACCAAATCCCCCTGAAGAGATTTTAGGATATGAAGAATCATAACTCTTCTAACTCTTCTAACTAATCATGACTCAACGACTGTGACAGTTTTAGAGTCTATTACACATGCACGCGCACACTGACACACACATCCACAACAGACGTGACTAATACTGACCGCTAATTGTCATTATTTAAGTTTAGGAAAAATTTACCTCACCAATTTCCATGGACTTTGTACTATTGCCCTGATTGATGGAGGTTGGACAATGTTCGACAAATTCAACTGATGCTTAATGAAAGCTGCTCCCGCTAGAAGTTAGCTTGCAAGCGGCCAAGCAGACATTTTATTTTTACGATTTCCTCGTTTAGCTGTTAAACACATTAATGTTACACCAGTGGTATCCATCAATGCTTGCCAAGTGACTGACTGGTGACTAGTCTAGAGTGTATCCGCCTTCTGTGCCAAGTGAGCTGGGTTCGGCATCAGCTTTCTGTGACCCCGAACAAGATAAGTAGTATAGAAAATGGACGGATATTACACTGGTTAACTTTTAGTTTTCACTATCAAAATCAATCATTTTAGTTTTAAAAAAGGCTTGCACTGTTAATCAAGATTTTATGATGGTGACAGTTTGATAGCGGAGCAAATTATTTCTCCTAACATTGTGTCCTCTAGGATTCTCATTATTTTCTTCTTCTTCTTCTTTTTTTTTTTTTTTTTATTTGAACAAATTGGATGTCAACCACTGTCCAGGGAACAGATTGTGTTCAGCTTTTCAGACATTGTGCCAAAGCCAGTTGACTGTGCATAACACCACAGCTGTTGGTGGAAAATATTCCTTGGATGATGATAAGGAGCGCTCAGGCATCTCTTCCACATTCCTTATCATTGACTTCATACAAAAATAGTAGATTGACGAATAAAATGCGGGACAGGGAAATCACTACAGTTTTTCTGGAGTGTTTGGGGAGGAATCCAGTGTCACGTCCCATGGAAGGCAGGACTAGAGCACCATCATGCTAATGGTGGCTCATTTCCAGAACTGACTGACATGGTGACACAAACTCTAAAAGGTCATGCGGGCAGTGATACAGTTATGTCACACCCATGGAAACTACTTAAGGTTATTTACACATTTTTTCATCCCTCTTTCCACAAACTCATTCAAATGTTCCAGGTGATAAATTATGCATGTAGGAGATCACAGACTTGAAACTCTAACTCGTCACACTTGAAGTTGGTATTTAGCGTTTTGAGTGCATCAAGTGGGAATTAATGCAGGCCCATGCATTATATGCCAACTTTAACATTACAATTGTGAAAACAGAAAACAAACAAACAAACAAAAACTCATGAAGTATGTCAGAAAAGGTCCAAGTTTGCAGGAGCTTTGAGGGTCAGACTGCCAAGCAGCATGTCTACAAAGTAACCCTGCGACTTTAGCTGAGTTCATTGCACAACATCCATGAACATCTGACAGTTCCTGTCCAAAAAGAATGTTGTCATATTAGAGCAACCTCCATGGAAGACTGGACTGGTTACTGGATTAAAGGGATGCCACAGTTTTTTTTTTTATCCAAATCACTACAATACATTTATTTTTGCTTATAATATATGCTTTAGTAGTAGAGTACGCTAGACTGGGAGTGCATTGGGCGTGCATGCAAGTGACACGACCCCCCCCCCCCCCCGTTGTATTAATACGACACTGTCTTGAAATTAACATTTGCTATCAGATATGAGAGTTAGCATGTCTACCTCTGGGAAAATTATTACTCTCAACTACTTACAGCTACAGAGGCAGATACCATACAGTAACTAGGTAACTGTAATAGCTCACATCAGCTTGTTTCCGTTTAGATGATGACTTCGAGCTTGCACAGTGGATCCACGCTATTCATTGCGATAGGGACCAGTCCCAACCGCCGATTGCGCAAATCCATAGATAATCGGTGCCAAAAATGACGGAACAGCAGTATTTTGTTCCGGAAATCACTGAACACTGACAGGTTACGGCCGTAACACTGATTGTTCTGGATACCTGGCGGAAAATCCGGTATCTGACATTTCTGGCCAGTACAGCGCTGTGTCTGTCCACTGTGATGAAAATTTCACAAATGAATTTGATGAAATAACCACTATTGTATATTTACAAAACATAGAAAGGAAGCTGCTTGGTGCCTGTTATAAGTAGGACATTTTACATATTATATTATTTATCCTTTGTTGCACGGTAAACAAAGATTTCCAAACAATTTATTATACCTATTGATAAAAAACCATCATCTGGAAGAGCAATAAACAAGGTTGTGCCTGTTAAGCTTATTTAAAAAAAAAAAAAAAAAAACATCTGTGTAAAAATAGTATGACTGGAAGAGTGTGTAGAGATATACAAGCAGAAACAGTAACTCAAAGCTGTCTTTATGAACTCCATGAACTCCTCAGAGACTGGAGTTTGCGTTACTGAGTGCTGTTAGTACAAATAATCAGCAAAAATGTGTACTGCCACGAGTATTAGATGCAGCCTGCCATGCCATTCTTTAAAAAAAAAAAGAGCTAGAGGTGATCATCAAATCATCAAATATATTGAAAACTATTTTGAAATCGCATATTTGGTTTTGTTTAAACATTACAAAATGGCCAATAAACAACAATAATCAGTTACTCAACCAGAAAAAGATCCTGCACTTAATTTTCATGAATTTACCCGATCAATAGAGTGATTAATAGAATAGATTCTAAAAGTATATGATAGTGACGGGCCGAAAGTACAAGCTCAGAGGACCTGTAAAAAAAAAAAAAAAAATAACAAATAAACCCACAAATGCCAATGTATTACTTTCATTGCATATTTTCTCCCATAAATTTAGTATATGGAGGATTGTCTTAATTAGAAGAAACAAAGCAACACTCTGCACGTGGTGAAAGTGACTTACTTAACTCTTCTCCTGCTGATACACTGCGCGCCTCCAGAGAAATGGGATTAAATAGCACGTTGTTCTCTATTCTTTGAGCTACCGAGGGGACCGTGCGGTGACTTAAAGGCTTCCGAAATATGATCTGCGGGAATCACATGGTTCAGCTATTTCAAGCAGCGGTGACGTGCGGACGCACAGAAGGCACAGTCGTCGCGCAGATGTGGACACTCACGAATTCATACAAATTTGCTTCAATAAAGGTATGGGTGAATACGTTTGTCGGGGGTCAAAAGTGGTTAAAGTTGACAGATCATTTTTATTTAGTTTATCAAATAATTGTCGAGGGTGCGGAAGTAGTAGCAGTCGTGCCCTACGGGGGGGGTGTGTGTCAGGTGAAAAACAAGGGTGTGTACCTTGACAGCCAATCAAATTGGAGCACTCAGAACACAGTACTTGACATTTATGAGTTCTTTTCCAGCACTGTGACCTAGAAAATTTTTTTTTTTGGTTAATACAATTTCCAGTAAGCGGATGCGCAATTTCTCATTTTCACAGTTGGGCTTATAGGAGGAAGAGAAGCTATCAAAAATTTAAGTAAACAAGAAATAATAATATGTGTCAAACAATAGTTTTCCAACATTTGTGTTGATAGTGTGGTTGTGCAAGACTAGACAGGTTGCAAACTGAACCCGTCAATAACAACAAGGATGAACGCAACACGTGCTGACCTTGTTTTGGCGTCCAGATGGAAGGAGGTTAAACTCCTCATAAATTGCATGATGGGGCCTATGGAGAATACATTGTGCCCCGTTTATCACCTGCTTAAAATAGATGCGCTGGAGCTACGGTGCCCCCCCCCCCCCTCGTCACACGTTTTTTCCATTGTTGTGGCTCCATCCATCTGCTTTTTTTTTTGCACTTATAATTGATTAACATGTATTTTCATGATGTATTCTTTATTTAATGGTTATTTATTGCAAATTGTACAAAGTGCTATATAAAAATATATTTTGTGAAATAGATGATTAATTTGAATAGAAATGCAATACAAAATCTGAATAAGTAATTTATTTATTTATTTTCCTCATCTGCCATTGACGTGGATTATCTGACTGTTATAAAAATCTAATGTAGGCCGTGGCACAAAAGTTTGCCCACCTTTGGCATGAAGCCACTGTATGGCTGGGTTGCATGTGACGTCACGCTTGTTCATCCCGGGTGCTTGACCGGCATTGTTGCAGACAAGCAGTCAGCTGTCCATCGTCATCATGCCAGATTTTTGTCCCGTTTACGGATGTGGAAATCGCGGAAACAGACACATTGGGAAGCGATTTTTTTTTTTTTTTCCCCTCTTTGTCCCAAAGATTAGATTGCATGAAGGAGAAGATACTATGGAGTTATTGAAAAAAAACGGCAACAAAAGGGGCTTGCAAATATACGACGTGCAGATCTCAACGAAGCTCAAGTACACAAGGCAAATGGTTATTTGAAAGTCTGTTCTGATCATTTTGTAAGCAGTAAGCATGTGTATTTCTACTGTCCGGATATTCTACTTCAGGGAAGTCTTTCAGACCCTTTGAAAGTACATCGTCGTGGAGAGTATACGGATCGATATCTTCACAGAGTTGGACCTTCTGTACATATCTAGCTTTGACGATATCATCGAGTGAATTAAAGTAGGCAGAAAACACCCGCCGCTCGCTGCTTACACATGGGTCTGTGGACGTTGCCGTGGTGATGTCGTCTCCAACGCCTAGCTTGTCTGTAGAAACGGCGGCGATTATCCCGTGTTTCCAACCCATATTATGTATGAGGGGTGTCAGAAATGTTCCAGGACTGGTATCACAAAAGATATGCTTCAAACTCAAAATGATCAACCAGCACGTCTGCGCTGTTTGCTTTGTTCAGTGCATGATAAGAGGCAAGAGTTGTGGCAGGACAACTTGTTGCTGCTTACAATGCCCTGAGCATCTGACAGTTCCTGACCGAGAAGAGCGTCGCCGTGCAGGAGGTCTGTGTGATTCCCCCCCCCCCAAGCCCCCCTATCCCCCTTCCCCAAGCTTGAGGGCTCTATCATTGGGACCCATTTTGAAGCTGCGGATGACAAAGAGCTAAAGAGGATCCTGGAAAAAAAAATCATTCCAGGAGTGCAAGATGGCAAGGCAGAGAAGACCGGGAAAGCGCCACAGATTAAAAGACTTCATTGGTATGAGAAAATGTACATTTTTTTTTTTTGTTTGGATTTGAAATCTACATTTTGTGACACCAGTCGTGAAACGCTTATGATGTATATACATAATACACCTGCTAGTAACTTTACTTTACTTATTTTTATATCGAACAATTTATCTTTGAAAACAATACACTGATTATTGGTCAATTTGAAAGCCATTCGCAGACAGCTGCTTCCTGTTCAAACCCCGAAGGCGTCTCTTCCGCAGGAATCGATACACAATTTGTCTCTGTGAGTGTATTGGTAAAGTCGCTGTCTATAGTCCGTCGAGTTACAACACTGCTTTTTAAAATCCTAGTTTTGGTTGACAGTCTTCGTCTTACTGAGTGCGTGAAGACTTGGAGCGGCCCACGGGAGAGGTGAGCGGGTCTGATCTCGGTGAACCTGGAAAGCCGCCACACATTTGCGTAACATATACTGTGCATAGCTGAACATAGAGGATATGTCCCAGTCAGACCACCGGCGACCCACTTTCACGGCAGCTAAAGTTAGACTGCCTGGAAATAAACGAGATGTGTTCGGAGCGCTTCCAGTTGTGACAGCCAAAGAGTGAAAAAAGGGATACAAAAATGCAGTTGAAGGCAGGATTTTGTGCTTGTCTACACTAAAGTGAGGAGTACTTATGCTCCTCAGTGCTACTTGTACTTATTTGTTAGGACATTTGATTTGTCGCTGGCACGTCTGCTGTGTCCACTTGCTGCTTTCACTCCAGACCTCCCCACCCCCCTCAAATCCTGCTCACGTGTACCATTTGGCACTGTTGCATCGCTTCCAGCCTTAACTGCCCCACCTTCACTTCACACAGTGGCAGGAAATTAAAAAAGCAGGTCGGCAGAATATTCATATTGTGCGGCGTTTGAAGAACACAAAGGACAAGTTTTTAAAAAATGTACTTAGAGCGCTTTTGATGCACTTTCCCGAGTACAGATCAATTAGTAAATTAGTCCTTTTTTCTCCTTTGGTTACTTTTGACATGATTTTTTTTTAAAAAAGTGTCATTAAGTGTAGCATCATAAATTGAAGGCAGCACATAATACAATGCAGTACATGTCGTGTATTGCCCTTGTTTTCTCAGTGTTTTACTACTTGCCAAATACACTTTTAACAATATGTTAAGACCTTATAATAACTGTGTACATACTGTACTACAATCAATCTACTAAACTTAGTACGGGGGCGGGTTTTCGTTTTATGATGAAGTTTCATTCCTAAGGAGGAGGCAGAAGTCTGAACCCACCTATCACTAACCACTGTAGTAAAGTCATAATTCAGTAAATATTTCTGTGGAAAAAAAACCCAAAAACTTCTCAGACCATAAATCTAAAGTCATCCAGTCATAAGTGCTTAGTCCGCAAGGTGACTTGCTTTTTTGTGCCGTGGGAATGTATCAAAAGTGTAATGTAGTTTATTGTACTCCATTCGTATCTTTGAAAAGATTGCAGTAAATATTTACATTAATAACGTGTTCCATTATACAGTTATGTGAGGAGAATATGTAAGTAATGTTAAGAGAAAGTCATAATCTTATGGGGAAGAAAATCCGAATGTGCCTTTGACAAAAAAAAAAAAAAAAAAATCATATTACTTGATGACTACTGCTACTAGATTTGGTATGTAATTTGAGAAAAAAACTTTTTTTCTTAAACGGTTTGGTTTGGGCGGCAACGTTTACATTCACTTAAAAATAACTTATTTGCACAAAATTACTACACAAAAAAAATAGCTTTTTGATTTTTATTTTCCAGCTGTGGCTTTTCCTCCTTTTTTTAAAAAAAAAAAACTTTTTATATCATCTAATATTTGTATTAACATTTTGACTCCTTTTTTTCTCGATAAAAGAAGCCAAAGCATTTCCTCAACTTTTCTCGGGTGTTTCCTCGCACAGTTCTTGTAACCTAAATCTACACTGTAATTATTTTTTTGGACCATCCACCACATTGCTGATATCGGTGATATTTCTTGATCTCCCTCTCCAATAAAAAGTACTGTATTTGGGAAAATAATGTTTTTAGTTATTGACTAAAATCATATGGGGGGGGGGGAATAAACATCCGTTCTTTGATGGTATCACTCCTTAAATTCCTTTTTGAGCTGATTTGGTGGTAATTTTTCACCCCTCAAAACTCACATGAGATTCTTCAAGGAAATGCAATTATAAATAGTTAAATTCCAACATGAACAGTATCCGAGTATAAATGCAGAGCTGAAATGTCAGTGAACTCGAAACTATCACTTAATGGTTTACATTATGACGTGTGCAAGAAAGATTCGCCTATCGGAGTTGCTGCACGGGCGGATTGCAATGATCTTGGGTGGTGGGGGGCACATCAAGACTTTATTTACTTGATTTGAGTGCGTGTGTGACATGTGATCCGCAGTTATAACGTGTCCGCCACTTTTTCGTGGAAAGCCTGTACATTATGTCCACTCCCACGTAGTAACACAGCGCTATTGTGTGCGTGCACATGGTAGCAGTGAAGCAACAAGTCGCTTACTTACCTTTTACAAGTAGAACGAGAGCATCAAAACTTTCCTCCGCACACGCGCACACGACAGGGACGGACGATATGCAAGTCCAAACTGTTGTGATCCGCTTGAAGAATAGAGTAGAGGCGGTTTAGCGTGTTTTCGGGGCCGCTTGGTTTAAAACGTGGTCTCGCGCACGCAGCCCCGCCTGCCGTGGGTTCGACGCAGTTGCATAATACCTGGGGTTAAAAAGGAGCCCCAAAGGATGTGGCGCTGTTGTCACTGATCCGAAATCCAGCGGTGGTCATATTTCAGTTTACTGTAAATTAACTAACCAGTTATTAGATGAATTTAAAAAAAAAAATGTTGAATGTACTCTATACTGTAGCAAAAGTCACTTGTAAAGTTATCAATTCGTGTTTTTCTTAATGTATCCTCCATTATGTGATGAAAACTCACGTGTTTGCATTTATTTGAGATTTGTCTAATTTGCCTCAAGACTGGGGCCAAAGCCTTGTCGAAATAAGAAATGCTCTGAAGTCACTATGTTGATGTCTACTGAAAGGGAAACTCGGGAGGAATTTCGTTTAGCCTGTTTTTCAAAAGGTGCCGTCCCCCCATGTGATTGATTCCATTGGACATTTTGTACCTTTTTGTCTGACACCTTTGAACAATATTCCCTGATTCTGTGGAAAGTCTCCGCACATGATTGTCCTCTAAAGCCGTTGATAATTTCAGAAGGACTACGAGAACATCTAAACTTTACACTAAGTCTACTAGACCACCCGAGCTTTATTAAGGGTTAACCCAGTGATTCCCCAACTTTTTTTGTGCGTAGCGCCTGCTTTTGGTCACTTTAACTGTTGAAAAAAATATCAAGCTCCCAAGAATAAACCAAATTTAACATATTGAATTCCTGCAGTCATCTCAGTGGGTGGTATCACGTGGGCTTGTGTTGTCCATAGTGAAATTAGCTCCATCTGCTGGTGGTAACGTAATAATAAAGCGTTCATGGTAGCCCGCAACCCTCAGTTCGGAAACCGCTGGGTTAATCAATTGCACTTTAGTGACAGGTGTGTTCTGAGTCCCATTTAACATGAGTTTGAAAGTGATGATAAATTATTGCTATTTACAATTCTACAAAAAAATTATGGGTCTAAAAAAAAAAAAATGCATCAAAATCTCCTGACGCAGGTATGCAAGAACAAAATATTTTACCTTTTCCCAATTCAGGTATATAGATTATTCCAATTCACAAAAACCTGTCATTCAAACTACTTTTTATATAAAAGTTGTTTTCCCAATGCTCACATTTTAATGAAATTCTGCTACACCATTTAGTTGTTACGACGTGACTAGCATCCACAATTTGAAGTAAATAATTTTCATAAAATGTGAAATTCCCCAAATAAACCCGCCGATTTCATGGCAATTGTTGAGAATCACCAACCACAATGAAAATAAATTCATATATCAAATCGGTCTTTCTGAACACTGGTAGCCAACTAGCAAGGATACAGTATGTATACTGGTACTTTATTCACAACCAAACAAAACAAAGACTTCAACTATTTGACGTTTCATTCAGTGCTGGTGAGGATTGTGTGGAACAGCACGGAGTCACTTTTAGCACATACAGGAGAAAATTGAAAGGAATATCAATGCAGTTTTTACATTACTCAGTACGAACTGTTTTTTTAAGCCCATATTATCTTCTGGTTTTAATTATAAAATTCCCTAAAAATTAACATTTTGTAAATTGTCTTTTCCTCTTTTGGTTACTTTTCACATGATAGTGTCATAACATAACATCCATTTTATGTAAATTGGACTATTGTTGGCATGTAGTCAGTGTTTGTTCAACTGGATCATACAGGAGTATTACACAAGTGCATGAAGACAAAACCTTTCTATACATTATTCACAATATTTACACGTGTGTTTTATTCAGGATGCAAACTTGAGCTCAGTCCAATGCCACAATGAAGGAGGCGAAGTCTGTGCTGCTGAGCCTCTGTCTAGGATTTGGTTTCCAATAGAGACTTAATATCTTTAATGCCTTGCTCAGCTGCCACGGCAATGATGTGCTCCACAGCCTTCATGTGCACCAGCATCTTTACGATGTCTTTCACCTGATCCCTGTGGGCACAAATGACAGCGTCAATGTAACTCATGATGATGCAATAAAATCAGGTTGAAGCTTTGTCAAAGAATACTGCCAGTATTATTACAATACACACTAGGCCCCAATAGCAAATGGATATTAATTTTTGTACCATCAACGGTATATTTATTCTTTTCACTTCAGGCTAGTCAAATTGAGTGAGTGAAACAATAAAATACATTGATGCAAACATTGTGGAAGCTAAAAAATTAAATGGTGAGTCTTATTTTTGCACTGATTGTTTTTACGGTTTCTTTTCGTCTTCAAACGAAGAGCCAATTATTTCGATAAATAAACTTAGCATTGAGCTAAAACTGCAGAGCTCAAACTACCAACTTTACATCACAATGAATTGGGATGAAATTCACAAACGTTGTTTTCAGTATCACAAATGGTTTACTTTCATTTTCAAGAATCACCTGTCGTGTGAAATTATTTCTGTGCTAAAGTGGTGAGTTCCAGTGCGTACCCTTCTGCACTTAAATCGTTTGAAACGAAGAATATTAAAGTCAACTGACTTAGTTCCACACACACTGCCTGTTAGTTTATAGGTCTGATATTGATACTGGGTCTAAAGAACCGCAAGTCATGCAGCAATATGAAAATTCCCATACTTTCCTCCCACTAAATCAGAAAATAAAAATCGGGCTTAACTTTGATACGCTACTTAGGTAGCCTTAAGGGGTCTTACTTAGTCACACGTCGCTCGATATCTGATGCGCCCAGGCTGCTGCGGTATAATGAGTTGGCCAAATGGACGAGGTAGCGACACAGTGGCTCCAATTGAGGCAGCGTCTGCTGGCCTTTTAGCCCAATGAACCACTGCATCGGCAAACAGTCCACCACCTGAGGAAAAAGGCACCAGAGTTGAGCACCTGACTGCAACACCCGGTACTCATTTTATTTTATTTTAGTCTACCTTCTGGGACTTGCGAACATTGTCCTCACAGGGGTCGGTGGTCTGCAGCGCGGAGAGGATATACCGATTCAAAGTGCTGTCTAAAGCCAGGTCCTTTAGACAGGAAGTGGAGACAATCCCCTCCCACTGCAAGATGTTTCTTAACAGCTGAGGACAGAGGACAGTCATACTATCATAGCATATTCCAAAGTACATAACCCCCCAACCCAAAAAAAAAAAAAAAAAAACAAACAAAAAAAAAAAACCTCAACCTCTGCGGTTGAAACGCTGCCCCCCAAAATATAATTGCATATAATAAACTATAAATATGGTATTATATATAATTATTACATTTAAAAAATATTCAGAATCTTCTTACAATACCCCCTCCAAAAATTTGCAGAGAATTTGATTTTGACAAATATGTACATCCAGACCTCTATGATGGACACTAACAACCCGGGCATAAACTATACATTCTTTCAGTCAAGATGTATCACTTCACCGTACCATATTTTCCGCACTATAAGGCACATCTAAAAGCCTTTGATTTTCTCAAAAACAGACGGTGCCCCTTATAATCCAGTGCACCATATATATATATATATATATATATATATATTATATAAAAATCAATATTGAGCCTTTAGTGCAGCTCCATCTAATGGATGCATAACGTAAACCCAGCCTCTACTGTAGCGGCTCTTCTATGCGCCTTATAATCTGGTGCACCTTGTATATGGAAAGTTTTAAAATATAATGGGGTGCGCCTTATAGTGTGGAAAATACAGTATTTTCACCTAAATTACTACTTTCCTAATAGATGGATGCATAATATAACCCCAGCCTCGACTGTAGCGTCTATTCCATGCGCCTTATAGTGTGGAAAATACAGTATTTTGACCTAAATGACTACTTTCCTAATAGATGAGGCTTCGGTGCCATCTTACGTTAGAAAAAAATTGAAAAAAAGAGACAATATTTCCACTAATTGCTGAAAACAGCTATTAGCTTTGCAGGAGAGAAATGTACAATTTTGATTTGCAAACTGCAAGTAGGCAAGGGATTATCTACAAACCTTCACACAAGTCCAGAACTGCCTCTGGTAGAATAAATAGGGACCACCGTTTTTGTTTTCCAGCAAACTGAGCAAAAGCAAAAGCACAATGGTAGTGAGATGTATAATTATAGCAAATCTACGGTAAATAACAACCCATTGAAGCAATAGTGCAAAATACTTTTTGGGGTAGAGAGGTTGGAAGACATCTTCATCCAACGTCCGCCGCACCCGCATGACGACTGTTCTCAACAACTCCTGAAGAACAAAAAAAAGACGGAATTGATTTAGAATGTTTGTCATGGAATTAAGGAGGTGATGTTGAAAGTAGGTCTTACCCGTGTGTACTGGTTGTCCCCGTGCAGCACAGTTGGGTAACCTTTTATCAACCTGCGAATAAAGCTCACCAGCCGTGCCGTCTGACTGTTGGACAGAGGGTCCCACACTTGTTCTGACAACACTGTGTGCACAAACACAATTTTAGTGGGCGGCATTGCTTTGTCTAACAGTTACGGTGACACCTTAAAAGGCCAAGCACTGTTCATTTAAATACACACATTGCTTCATCTTGTAATCGCAACAGTGATATATCCAAATTTTACATCATCTGAACTTTCGGTAGCCAAATGTATTTGTTAGTGTCGATACCTGTTAATTTGGCGAGGACGACCTTCTCCACAATAGCTGGGAGCAGGCCAATGTCACTATCTCCTTTTAACAGTGTGCTGTGCTCCTCAAAACCATAAAAGAGCAGAGACTCGAACCAGAGCATGTATTCAAAATTTGCGCATTGCACCTGGAGAGAAGCACAAGAAGGGTGGGTTACAGATATTGTTCATAGCCAAGTTTAAAACTTAAGAACAGGCCTTGCCTCAAGAGGATTCCATGTGATGAGCTGAAGTCGAACTAGAGGGCTGAAGAGTTTGGGCAAGCAGAGGGCGATGTAAGCATCTTTATAGCACTCGGGGTAGTTTCTCCTCCACACTTCAAATTGGGATTTGATGTAGTCCAGGGAATGAAAGTCCTCCAGCACATCCTCAAACACTTTCTTACATTCTTTAGTGATACGATCTGGAAGGAAGGACATTTGTGTTTGGATTTTGATTGTCAAGAATTTGTCTGGACTTATCAATGCAACTTTTAATACCGCGCTCCATCCCGAAGCTGGTGATGTCCGTTGACGTCTCCTCGTCATCAGACGACAAGCCTTCTTTGTGCTCTGCCCGCTTTCCGTTCTGCTCTCGCGCTTGGCGCCGCCGAGCTCTGACAAAACCAGGATAAGCATGAGATGGCGTGTTCAGATGAAAACTTATTTTATTTCTTACCGTCGCGCCTCTCTTTCTGCTATCCTCCTCTGCCGACTGCTCTCTTGATACAACGTGCGGTCACGACCAAACGAGTCCAGATTGGGAGCCATGACTGCTTTATCTAAAAGAGACAAGAGCCATGTGAGGGCCAATTTTGTTGTTATAACGTCACCCTACAGCTTCACCTCACATTAACATTACTAATCATTTGTTTAATATCCTTTTATCGTCATGCCAAAAGTAACGTGTTTCCAACAATAAGCAGATATTTTTTTACAAATCCATATCGTTGAACTCAGAATGTATTTATACATGAACAAGCACTTATTTTAGATTGCAGAAAAATCAAGCACTGAAAAATAATGCAGTTGACAAATTAGTAAAAGCTAAAGCAGCAGCATGTCTTCTTATGACAGCCAAGTACTATTTTCATTATGGCCACATAACATGCGGTCCTTCATCGAGTAGTAAGGAGTCATAACGATAGTAAATATACCATCATTAATTGAAGACACCCAGTAAAACCTTTCCACCCAAAAGACAGAATTAATACTATTCATTTACTCTTATTCCCATCACTCATTTGAATCGATTACTCAATTCCTATTCACTTACCTGTTTGCAACATATTTGTTACACTCATATAGGTCACAAGATTTGTCATCTTTTAACCAAGTGACTTTAATGGCATCCTGTTGACAGCCAGTTTTGGTCGTGCAAAACCAGATGTTACATTTTTCACATTTATCCGTGCTCACTCACAAACACCCAAGACAGCTCACACTTTTTAAAAAGGGAATGGCGTGTAAATCCCAACCATACAGACAGAGCTCGCCCACACACAGAACTAACGAGGCCGTTCGAATGAATCATAAAAACCTTATAGATGGACTGACTTGAAAGACTTGCAAACTCCGCCGATTCATCTTTTATATCATCCTGTCTTCTCTGGACGAGTCGTGAGGCCCGTTGCCTTAGTAACTGGTGCATGGCAGCCTCCAGCTCTTCGATGGCAGGCACCTGAAACATATGACGCCTTCTGTGACCTCTGAACCACACAAAAGCAGGGCTCCGAGTCACAGGAACGCCTCGCTGCTGTGAGGGAATGGAGGATTCCGACGCACAATTTAACAGTGGAGCTGGAATATTATTAGTGTGGGGTAAAAGCAAGTAACTTGCCAATGCTGTGAATTACAGCAAAAGGGCAGATGTGCTTTTTCCTGACATGCACAATATTGCTATACAGTACTTTTAGGGATCCATTTAAAGTGATAATGAGTAAGGTTGGTTCCTATCCCACACATCACCGTTTAGTGTAATAACCTAGAATCAAAACAAACATTCATGAGTTTAAAAGATGCAGGTTGCGCCATGCAGTGAGTGCTGCAAGACTAAAACTTTTGAACATGCATTTATAAACCTGCAAATACAACCAAATATGATGTGTTGCATTTAGGTAGCACTGTTTTCTATTGTATTCAATTTAGTTACCCTTACTTACACATTAAAACTATCGATTTTAACTATATGCACTGACAAACAGCAGTGATGATTTACTTTGATCAACTAAGAGCTTCACAAACTCCTGCAGGCTAAATGTAAAGGGAGCTGTATTTGAATTAAAAAAAATATTATTGTAATGATTATTGTTCCTTGTACAGCACCTTGTTGGAGCAGAATTTGTTAAAAGTGGCTTAAAAATGAAATTTAATAAAAGATAAAGGGGTCCTCTGTTTAAGAAGAGTTCTGTTTCGATGGCAACAAGGTAACCTGAATTATTTGATTTGGAATTTGACAGTCTGTCAAAAAGCAGGGGTAAAGTCATAGTTGCCACTCATGAGTATGGAAAAACTATGTCAATCAATTAAAGAAAAAAAATAGTGGGTACGGCATAACTGAAGAGTTCTATGTCAGGACCGTCGTAAACAGAGGACCTCATGTAGCCCCTTTTACAGCGCTGAAAAAAAGGCTGTTTTCTGCCCTTTCTGCTCACACTATGCTGTGTCAACATCAATGTTAACCTGGCAATTTTCCAATTTTGAGATCTCAGAGCCATCTGCCAATGTGCAGGAAAATGTCAGGCCAGAAATGTTTAGTTTGTCATTTCACACTCCCCACCACGTTGTGTTGAACACTTTTTTTAAATCATTTTATGCGTCACAACAGATGTATAATCACATCAAAATATGTGTGAAAGGGCACACGGTTACAGCAATCTCTCTTTTGCTGAGTTCTGTGTAAAAGGGAAAAGTGGATAAATGCCAGGTGTTCTTTAACTATGATGCCCCAATTTTACAGGCTCTTTGTGTAAAAGAGGCTACTGTTAGTACCACAAAAACATTTGTAAAACTGACCATGTTTTTCTCAAGTATTTGGGGTAAACTCCTCTTGTAATCAAATCTTTTGGTCACTTAATTAAAAAATAAATCATGTGCTTAGATTACAAAGACACAAAACAGCTAAGAGCAAATACCAATCTCCCTTACCTTTTCACCGAAACACTCAAGCAAGTCTCCAACATACCCTCGCATCTCTTGCAAGAATTGATATTGATCTGCATTGTCATTGGACGAGCCGTCCAGCTGCAGTATGGCACTCTCTGAGGCAGCTAGATGATCTTGGATCTCTGTGTAGCGATTAATGTTGGCGTTGTGGCTTGTACGCATATGACTGAGCCTGCAGACACAATGAGTGGAGGGAAAAAAAAAAAAAATAAAAAAAAAAACGAGAGTAGGAAGTAGGTGATGTGGCCAATCACTTTCTATTGAGTAATTATACAAAACAGAAGTCTCAAATGCAGCTGTGGGGTTTCTAAATAATTTCTGACCAATGCAGAATATGTGGTTAGCACTGTAGGTAGCTTTATGGGGTCTCTGAGACCAGAGCACAGAGAGATGCCAGCGGCCAACATGACAGGGCTTGTCTTCTACGTGACCTACCTATCCTGCAGGCGTTTCTTTACCAGATCAATGGACACTGGGGCTAAGTCACTAACAGAGAGCCCGAAGTGAGCCGAAGCGCCGTCTGCCGGGCCAGGGGGCTTGTTGGTGTGCGGTGGCACCACGCTGTAGGTGAAAGGCATATTGTAGCCAGCTCCGTAAGGCTGAGTATCGTAGCTGTTCTGGTAGTAGGCTGTGGTGTCCTCCGGTTGGCTGCTTTGGACCTGTTCAGGGAAGACGAGACGATGTGGTCACCATGACTTAGGGATGCATAGGATTGCTTGAGAACTGATTTAAATATCATTTCTCATTATGTAAAGTAAAACTATAAAAAGAGTTACAGTTGTGCTCATAAGTTTACAAACCCTGACAGAATTAATTATTTCTTGGCCATTTTTCAGAGAATATGCACACTAACACAAAAACCTAGTTTGTGCCCGAGTGAAGCAATTTGTCATCAACCAATTTTATATATGTACTCTTTAATGACAACAGAAACTACACAAATGACTGATCAAAAATGTAAATATCCCAGTTTTTAATCATTCCCCTTTAACATCAATGACATCTTGGAGTCTTTTGCGGTAGTTGTGGATGAGGCTTTTTTTTCCCCCACTGATGGTAAAGCTGCCCATTTTTCTTTTTTTGGTAAGTTCTTGGGCAGTCTTGTACGAACTGCATGATTGAGATCTCCCCAGAGCGACTCAATGACAACAAAAGCAGAAGACCGAGATGACCGCCCTGGAAGCTTCACTTTATTTTCTGCAGCCAATGAACTTGGCTTTGTGTTTTGGATCATTATCATGTTGAAAAATCCAAGTACATCCCACTTGTAGCTTTCTGGCTGATCTGTGCAAATTTTACTCTAATATTTGATAACATACTGCATTAATTTTTGCCTTTGTATTATCATTCACATTCTCTGAAAAATAGCCGAGAAATTACAAATTCCGTCAGGGTATGTCAATTCATCCCTACAACTGTATATGAAGAAAGTGCCATAGACACAGCAGCAATCATGAGAAGATTGTAAAAAAAAAAAAAAAAGTCACCCATCTATAAATTATGCATTCATCAAAGTTAAAATGGAATAGTGACATTTTCTTCTAGTTCCTTGATTAGACGGTTGAAAATGTTAAGTTACTTAAGATGCAGGCAGGACAATTTGACATGGAGTCACATAATGTTTCAAAATCAAGGTCAACCAACATCCTTCAATTTTCCTCAATGGTTCAACTATTTCTATTGATCATCAAGCAAATGTCATCTAGCTCTTGATTTTGTTCATTAACGTTAGTTTAAATGTCACCGGTCTAATATATTACGTTTTCTCAAAGCCCCAGGAGAGGAAGCATAATTTAAAAATTTGGGTCTAGATTGGGAAAAAAAAAAGCTATTGAAAATATCCATTGCCTTTTCTTAACCACCACTATTGCACCAGAGCATAGAACAACTGTTTCAAAAAGGTTTTGCTTTTCAGGAAGGAGCTTTGTGGGCTTACTCACCTGTGGTATGCTGATCCCTTTCCTTATCTGCTCCTGCTCCCACCGGCTCACCTCTTCATCGTGACCCGTATCCAGCGCCTCGTCGTCGCTGCCTTCGATGCCTGCACGTACGCAACCAACAGTCACGCTACAACGGCTGCACAAGATGGGAGGCCGAACGCACATCTTATGAGGTGACGTACCAATCTCCTCAGCGATCTTTTGCCTCTGGGTTTTGTTCCGTACACCGCTGAACCGGATCCTCTTCTCGTCCTGGTCTTCGTCATCGCTGCCGCCCTGGTCTTCTTGCGTCTGACGTTTCTTTGGGGTTTCCATCTCTACAAGTGGGGCGTCTCCCCCGAGCTCTCTGGCTAGTTGTCGCCGTTTTCGGGCAGCGTGAATGAATGCCGCATCAGGGATCTCACCTAAAGGAGCACATGGGTACCGAATAGGAAATGTAGCTCTATGATGGCAAAAGTACAATAAGACATGCAACGCCATTCTTCAGTTTTCCAATGAACTTTGCATCGATGTTGTATATGCATTTCAACCAGGGAAGATAAAGATATTATGTAATCACTGTTACATGTCCACACACTATTGGTGCACAAATTGGCTTATGTTGGGATGCACTCCCAAAAATTCTGAAATGATTTGCTGCACTTCATTTTGTAGATACCTGGAACTCATTTTTAGAACACTCCCATAGAGGCAAAACATAAGAAAAACACGAGTATGAGAAAAGGTTAATAGATAAAAACGTATGAAGTGTTACCAGGTCTTAGAGTATTGAGGGAGGAGAGCGTGTTGAATGTTGCCCCGGTGTTGTTGCCGCTGCTGCTCTTCTGTACTTGACTCCCTTTTGCCTCTTCCCTCTGCTCGTCAGCACTGTCCACCTCCATTTCTTCCTCACCATGTTCACTGCCCACTTTGCTGAGCACTTCTTCTTTGATGGCAACGACAGGTTGAGGCACTGCTTCTATGGAGCGCAGGGAGAGATGAATCAAATGGACAATGTACTGCATTTAAAAAAAAAAAAAAAGGGGGAAACAGATTTGCTAATCACTACAGGTTACTGTGCTCCACAATTTCAGGGGTTTAACTGGCCAAATAGTGCTTGACATCCAGAGACTAAGTATGTTCATATTGTCCCATTTTCCTTGCCTTTGCAGTGAATGTAGTGTCAGTTAAATGATGCAAATTGTGACACAGACTTCCCTCACCTGTTTTAATGACACCACCCTTTTCCAAGTCCTCTTTGTATTCTTTCTTCAGCTGCTTGACTATTTTCTTGCTGTGATTGGACTTCTTCACTCGGAAGACCTCTGGTCCTTCTGTTTGTAGTCATGTTAGGATGGGACGTAATCATGTCCCAACAAAGAGGAGAAGATAATTTAGAAATATTTTTCAAAATCAGATGAAATCTTCATCATCGCCAGACTCGAGTTATTTATTTATTACTTTGTGTAATGTTATTAACCAATAACTCTTTGTTTTGTTAGGGGAGACATTTTTATATTTACTTCAATTGTTCTAAATGTAAAATAAACTACTCCCCTATTATTTACTCCCCCAAATAGCAAACAAATGTAACCGATGCTGCCTCAAATGTTTATAGCAGCCTGTATTAAAACTTTCGCATAGTAAAAATATCACAAGGAATCAGCAGAAAATACTATAATTTCAAAAAATTCTTACATCTGGGAGAAAAAACTGCACCAGAATTTCAAATATGCTGGCGGGTCTCACATCGCAACACCCCAAAATACCAATTGTAAAGCAGTAATAAGACCTTGGTCATTTGTTTGCTTGAGCATCACCTCACATTCATTTTCCCCCAAATTGATAGAATTACAATTCATTTCAAAGTAAGCCTTTTTGAATAAAGAAACGATTGTGATCACTGAACGAATTAAACTTATGTCAACCTACTGTTGTACTTGCCTTACACCCACGAATACTTTCCTATTAGCTTGGGTTTTTGGAGCCACCTTGTGGCATTAGAAAGTTTTCCATTGAAACCCAGGCTCCGTTAAAAATCGAAACACGGATAAACGACAGTTCGCTGCATTCGGTTTTTCATGTCACTCGCATTTTAATCAAGTGGCACTTAAAACGATTTTTGTCGAGGAATTATTCGTAATCAACCGTGGCGCTCATAGCCACAGTTACGTGGCCTTGAACGAACTTTCACGGTTTATAATAGTTTGTGGACAGTTGTTATCGATAGATATTACAATTCTAACGTAGAAATTAAAGGTGTTCAATGTGAAAATGGCGGCACAGCGCGTCCCGTTAGCTCCACAAAATGAATGCCGGTGTGGTACCTTCTTCCTCGTCATCGTCGAAACTCAGTAAACTGCCTTTGGTGGGTCCGAGCACCGAAGCGCTCTCTTTCCCCCTTTTGTCCCTCCTGCCGTCTTTTGTGGTTTTGAAATTAGCCCCAAAGCCATTGCTCCTGGGGCTTAAGCTAACGTTGTTGTTGCTGGACGTCTCCAGGAACGGGACCTCCTCCAAAACAGGCCCGAACAACGTCGGCGCCAGCATCGGCTGCACATTCTCCTCCCGCTCGTCCTCGTCTGACTCGTTTCTTCGTCGGAAATTTGCGCGTTTGATCCTTTTAAACATTTTCGTTACTAGTGGTGACCAATCATACTTAGATAATCGATACAATCCGATCAAATACGGGTGAATGGACATGCACTCTCTGAAAAAGCCATTTCTGCCCGAGCCGAGTGCCTTTCTTCTTTCGTGTTCATTTAAAATCTGTTCTAGTGGCTATGATTGTTGTTACTCCCCCTACTGCTCAAAACTAGTATGTGCAGCACATGACCTATCGTGAGCACGTCTGCCTCTCATAAAATCTGTTTTGCAGACTGTATGTAAAGTTCTGGCTTCAACTAATAGTCAATCTCTATCATTGGTGGGTTTCAGTTTTTTAGAATAGAAATATTCAGATTTATTGAGGTGCATCTGTGTTAAATATTTACCGAGCTTTGAGTTCATTTATTTTCAACATTGCTTCTCCTGTTCTGGGCAGCAGCATCTTTAGCCATTTTGGATCCCAAAGCAAACCCAATCATAGGGCCTCGCACATTATTGTCCTGCAAAGACTTTGAATATTAATGGTTAGTATCCACCAAAAAGTGTGAATTAAAAAAAAGTCTCCTATTTCCTGAGCCAAATAAAGTCCTTGAAATCCTTTTTAAGAATTATTATTCAACAAGTGAATTGTCTCTTCACCATTTATGAACATTTTACTGCCATCCTCTAAGCTTGGGGCAGTATTTAATATATTGACCGACGTGAGGTGCTGAAGAACCAAATAATTTTTTACTTGTGCTTGGCCATTTTTGTTGTTTATTTTCACGAGGCTAATTATAATTAAGGTACTTTATCAAGCAATTAAAGGACAATCATTATTTGAAAAGACAAAGAGAAGTGTTGGTTTTTACACCAACAACTTGTCAAAATAAAACAGCAGAAAGTAGTGTCGTGTACAAAGTTGACTACTACCTAAAATCAACATTACCTCTACAGTATATAATAATTCTCTTTAATACTCACATCTTTGAGGTGAAAACCAGCACTCTTAACGGTTCTTCTCATGCTTCATTTCTCCTGACACTGAAAGCCGTTCTACTGCCATTGGCAATATTGTCTGACTCTTATTGTCAGCTATGCACATTCAGTGTCACCATGAAAAAGGATGAAACTTTTGATAGTTTTGATAAAATGTGTTTTCTTCTGAGCCTTTTTATTTTTCTCACACTGAGGCAACAACGTTGTTTTGCCAACTGGTACCCTCTTCAACAAAAATATTCAGTTTATGAGATGTTTTGGGGGGGCTTGTGTGAATATTGGGGCACATGGCAAATGTTCACCCCTAGTTCAGGGTCACAAGGACCTGAAGTATATCTCAGCTGACTACACCTCGGACTGGTCATCAGACAATCACAGGCCACGTTTATTAAATTAACTTTATTATCATGTAAATATTTAGTCACTTTTCAGTTGTTGGCTCCAATGCACAATTGTGCCTCTTTGAAACAGTCTCCAGAGGATGCAAGATGCAAACGCTTTTGCGCCTAATTTCACAGTATGCATGTGAAACACTTAACTGTAACTGCCATGTGGAAAGGTTGACGGGGCCCATGTACTTCCTGATCAGACAGTATGCATTCTGCACATCTGACATTGTTCACTTGTGTCATTAAATGGCAGACGTGGGACAGCAGTAAGCGAGGGTTATTACAGAGCCATTACTCAACGTGGTGCGTTGACGCCGTGGCACTATAATAACTGCCGAAATGAAAGTGTCGCCACAGTTGTTGTGATTAATTAAGATCAAGATGACCCCTTGTCATTTAAACAATAATTGGATAAAAAAAATAACTCCGTAATGTTTTCCAATTAATGGCACTATTTGAGTTAAGTCTTTTCGCCCCCTTATCCCATGACATGTTAATTATGGAAGATTAAATTTAGAAAACGTGAACTTAAATCTATGGCTGTTGAAGAAATGATGAACTTTAATCTGTGAGTGGAAACCCTATGGCCTCTGGGCCCTCTATGGACACAATTTAAGAACAAATCAAATCTCAGCGGAAGCATTATAGTAAATCAAATTATCAGTGAAAGCCGCAAATGGACAAGAATTATTTGGTCACTGCACATTTTAATGTCATTTTGTCTCCAGGTTTATATATCGCTTTTGCCAACCATTTAAAAAAAAAAAAAAAAACAGCATCTTTGTTGCCCCCATGCAAGTTTTGTTAGTGTGCATGCAAGTTTTGATTACTGCCCTATTTGAAACTCGAAAACCTAAAAACAAAACAGAGTGCTTATTATCCATCCATTCATTTTCTTAGCATCTTATCCTCACAAGGGTCGTGGGAGTGCTGGAGCCTTTCCCAGCTGTCAACGGGCAGGAAGTAGGGTACACCCTGAACTGGTTGCTAGCCAATTGCAGGGCACATAGAGACAACGGCCGCACTCACAATCACACCTTGGGGCAATTTAGAGTGTCCAAATAATGTTGCATGTTTTTGGGATGTGGGAGTAAACCGGAGTGCCCGGAGAAAAACCCACGCAGGCACGGGGAGAACGTGCAACCTCCACACAGGGGAGGCCTGAGGTTGAACCCCGGGTCCTCAGAACTGTGAGGCAAACACTTTCCAGCTGCGCCACCTTGCCGCCTCTTTTATTATGATTATTATTTTTATAATTATTATTTTAAATTAAAACTGTGAAAGTTTTTTTATATATCTGAACTCATCAACTACAATGCTTTTTGGGCAATCTGGGTATGAATACATTTTAACATGTCCTCGGATGTGGACTGGCAGCGCAGTGCGCGACTGGTTAGAGCATGTGCCTCACGGTTCTGAGGACTTGCGTTCAAATCCCGGCCCCGCCAGTATGGAGTTTTCATGTTCTCCCTGTGTCTCCACGGGCACTCCAGTTTCCTCTCACATTCAAAAACATGCATGATAGGTTATTTGAGACTGTAAATTTCCCCTAGGTGTGAATACGAGTGCGAACGGTTGTTTGTTTCAATGTGCCTTGCGATTGGCTGGCGACCAGTCCAGGGTGTACCCCGCCTGTCGCCCAGATTCAGTTGTGACGGTCCTCCAACATAGCCGAAAGGCAACGTTGAAGTAGTGGACTTTGCAAACAAAGCAGACCATTGACATTAAACTCCAAAGCCACTTGAGGGCACTGTTGTCCCTTCAAACGTAAACCCATTTTACCCACCACGAGGCTTCAGGTAGCCCTCACAGTTCACTCATGTATGAATGCAATGAAGTACAATGACATTTCCTGATCCAGTCCGTATCTGCGGCCAGCCAGCATGAATATAGATTCTATCAATAGTTCTGTTCAAAAGGCTCATCAAATAAGCCTCTTCGTTTATCTTTATGAGACCGTTTCATCAACTTAATTTTGCATAGGAGCTATTTCCTAATTTGGTTAGTTGTATGGCCCACCGCCTTGTAGTCATGATGTTAATTTAAACTGCCCACACAGGCTACACATACTGAAAACGTGGTTGGAGCCTCTGGTTCCATTGGATTCATTCATTCTGGTTTCAGGGTTGGCTACCTTGGCTTATTAAATACAAAGAGTGCATGTGAAGAGGTAATGAAGATAGAGTTATTATTTTTTGGTAAGTGGCACTGTAATTGAAGGGCAACAGGAGCCACACCTTTCACCTTTTACTAAATACTTTCATTAATGCAAGGTTATGTTTGGTTGCTTGGAAAAAATTAGGATGTCAAAATTAATTAATAAATCTTTTTTTTTTTTTTTTTTTACAGCAGTATTAAAACAGTCAGGTTCTCATAGTCATGAGTGTTAGTCTTTTTTAATGACAGATATGTCATTTTGGAATTAGCATGTTCCACTGATCTCAGGTAATAGTGTCTTTGTAGGCAGAAGATTGCTGTCATGATATAAACACCCATGTAAAATTAATATGACAGCTGTGGATTAATTACTATTGTTATCTCTAACGGGGGATCAGAAATTGCTCGGTGAATGGTGGGAGAACATTTCAGAACATTCAAAACCGTCTGCGGAGGAATTAGAAACACACACCATCCCAGCCCACCCTTCCGATAAGTCACCGTGTCTGATTATGGAACGTTCCAACAGTTGGTGCAAGGAAATACCCAGACCGACATAGAGTGGCCAGTGGTTGAAGCCGTGAACAATGACTGAAAACCAATCAACTGAAAGTACTGTGTAAAGTCTCGAATGTCATTTCTCAGTGCAGGAAGGCAGAACTTCAACAGCAACACAGTCCACAATGTAAGACAATATAAACAGATTAATGAGAGCATTAGCATTTTGTGTCGATCGGCTTACATGTCGCAATTTGCAGATCTGACCAATGATGTCACGGACCTGCTTTGCGAAAGACATTTAACGTTCATTACTTCAAATTCCAAAAGCTAGCTTGTTTTTAGCATTTTCACGTGTCCAGTGGAGGTGTACTGTACCTACCTGACGGCCACTAAAGTTGTTTTCAGTCTTGCAGTTGAAATAACACGTTGTGGGTGTGGGACTTGTCCATATAATGTCAAAGTAAGCATATCATTAACAATTAATTGCAGGAAAAGAATTTAAATACTGTCAGTTAGCACCCATGATTTCGGTCTGTAAAAAACATTTTATAAAATAGATATAGATATGGATACAGTGAAGAAAATACGTATTTGAACACCCTGCTATATTGGAAGTTCTCCCACTTAGAAATCAAGGAGGGGTCTGAAAGAGAAAATGAGATTTTGGGAATAACCTCTTTCCCTCAGTCAGAACAATAAAGATGTGTCGTGGTTGAGTCTTTCAACATGACAATGACCTGAAGCACACAGCCAGGAAAACCAAGGAGTGGCTCCGTAAGAAGCATATCAAGGTTCTGGCGTAGCCTAGCCAGTCTCCAGACCTAAACCCTCTAGAAAATCTTTGGGAGGAGCTGAAACTCCGTGTTTCTCAGTGACAGCCCAGGAAAACCTGTCTGATCTAGAGATGATGTGTCTAGAGGAGTGGGCTGAAATCCCTACTGCAGTGTGTGCAAACCTGTTGAACAACTACAGGAAACGTTTGACCTCTATAATGGCAATTAAAGGCTACTGTACCAAAAATTAACATTGGTTTTCTCAGATGTTCAAATACTTATTTGCAGCTGTATCACACAAATAAGTCATTAAAAAAATCCTACATTGTTATTTCTGGATTTTTCTTCTTAGATTATCTCTCTCACAGTGGACATGCACCTATGGTGGAAATTTCAGACCCCTCCATGATTTCTAAATGGGAGAACTTGCAATATAGTAGGCTGTTCAAATACTTATTTTCTTCACTGTAGATTTCCATGTTGTCCTAGTTTGAGGGTGGTTGCTGGATCGAAGAATGAAAATGAATCTTCTTATTTGGATAGCCAGTGGAGCAGGCCAGTGGATGCCGTCCACACATGCCGGAGCTGAATAACAATCATTTGTGCAACATATTGCATGGCAGGAAAACGGTGAACACTCTGTATTAAATACAAAAGCCATACTTCAAGGAAAATGAGTAACTGGTGCATAATGCAGAGTTGCCACTGACTGGAAAATAGAGACAATGGGCCTTGAGGGTTGATTCTAATGCTTCTCCACTTGAACATAATGTAGCTCATCAAGTCTACTGTTGTTAATTTAAATGTCTCTCCCTTAGCGAGAGCCTTGTTGTGGTGGCACAAGAAGAAGAAGAAGAAGAGCAGGAAACACTTTTAAAAGTATAAGAAAGTTATCAGAGTAAAGTACTGTGTCAGCACCAGCACCTCTGCTCTCGTTTTCCCTTTCCACCTCCTCCCTCAACTATCAGTCAAGGTAGCATCAAAGCCTAATCACCAAGAGCCACACTTGCACATCTTGGCCCGTGAAGGAATCTCGCGGAAGGGAAATATGGGTCCCTCAAGGACACTGATAGTTCACACTACACAGGAGAAGAGAACACATTAGAAACAAGCTTGCGCAGCAGCCTTCTTTGCTGTTTCTCTGCATGTACCCTCTCGACGGGAAATGCCCCCGAACAAAAGGTAGGATGTTGTGTCAAAGATCTTGAACTGCAAAACAGACTCTGAGGAGACAGAGTCACAGACGAGGAAAACCTCGGTTTCGAGCTGGCTGTTAATGGTACCCAGATCATGTGACTCGGAAATGTGTGAAGGCTACTTCACTGTTCTAAAAAGAATTGACATAGATCCAGCTTTTATACAGAACCAAGCTAAGGTAGGATATTGCCACAACTACATGGGTGTTTAACACGGTGACACGGGTTGTGTGACACACAGCATAAACTTCTCAAAACAAGTTAGAACTTTTGGGGTGAATGCACAGGCAGAACCTAAAATTGAATTGAATTGAAACCCTCAGCGAAATTTCAAATCTGCATCTGGGTCTTCTCTGTCAAAAAGCGAAATGGCAAAATTCACATCAGGTGTTTTATGCATGAATCGATCATTATATTTCAAGGGATGTCCGATCCCACACCTTTCTGTGACTCCTTCAAAGCTCAGTGGGCCGATAAACCTGCTGGCTGAAGCCTCACAATGGCTCGTTACTGTTGATCAATTGTATTTACACGCCTCCTTCGCCCGAACAACTCAAAGCTGAGACGAGCTGAACTGGTCCGGGAATAATGTTGTCAGCGCCTCACGGAGGGGAAGCCTTGCCCCATGCCGTGTTTACAGCGCCGATGAAGCGCATGCACTTTCAATGTGTCCAAATGTGTCACGCCAGCAAACTCAAGTGAGGGACGCATGGCGAAGCGATCTTTTGCATTCCGTGGGTACATAGCAAAAAAAGGCCTACATCTGGTTTTATAATCTACACCCTGCTCTTTTTCCAAGCAAATCAGGGAGAACAAGTCACTTAAATACACTTATAATACCTCACGCCATAGGATATTTGCTCAGGAGAATCTTTCAGACAGATCCCCATCCGGTGAGCCTTTGTGGACTTTTAGTGAGGAAGCAAGGGAAAAAAAAAATCACATCTTTATTTACATAAACAGAAAAATCCTCTCCGCAAAGTTTAAAAGAACTCACTTTTGGAACTCAAGTGTTTTTGCATAATCCTACTAAAAAGTTGTCTGTAGAGCACAGGCGGGCCAAGTTGGAAAGATTTTGGTCTGCATATCAACATAAAGTACTCTTTCAGAAAGAACAGTTTCAAATAAATTGTTGTATTCATGTCAGTACTTGTTGTGAAAAATATGACCAAAATTACCATTTTTTTTTTTCAAATAGCTTTTTGGGATTAAAAAAAAAAATCCATTTAAAAGATTTCTTTATTTGGTTGTGTTGTAACACTTGTTCATGAAGTACTTGCACAGGCACTGCAAACGCATTAAGAAATAGTTTACAATCATGTACATGTACTTATGGTGTACTCTGTTGTGATATTGAACCCAAAATATGCAACCGCTTAACCGCACTTACACACATTATAAACAATAATAGATGGATAACTTGTTTTGAAAGCAGAAGTCAAGGGAAAGTGCTTAACTATTGTTCATTTTATCTTTAAAAAGGGGTTTGGTAATTTAAAAAAAAATTCTCATCATAATTAATAAACAATGTGCAATTTTGACAGATTTTTGTGAGAAAGATGAAATAAACAATCATGATTTGCTTTAAACTTGACACCTGTGCTAACAAATTTCCCTGGGTTTAAATGTGAATGTTTGTTTGGTTATATTTACATTGTGATTGGTTAGTGTTATAGAATTTGGATGGAGAGATATTTTTTCCCCCCAAAACAAATCCATTTAAAACTGGCCTAATTGAGAGAAACACTTGCAGGATTGTTGGTCACTAGTATGATTTCTCATCGCTCCTCTGAAGTCAGTGGCAAATGAGCGCAGACTGATATGTAGCTTTTCCGCTTTAAGAGCCAAAACGCCACCTGCAAGCGAGTCAGCTGGAGAGCAGGAAATGATGTGCCTGTTTAAAGAAGAACATTGTGAAAAATATGATGACGTTTAAGCCCACTTTGAAGTCTCTTGAACTGGTAAATAAATGATGTGCTCAAGAAGCCTGCTGAAATGGCTGTGGCTCTTCCACCTGCGGCTCTGTGCTTAAATATTCATTTCCTGTCATAGCCACACACTCAAACCTCTCTTTAGCTCCCACAAGCTCCCGTTTGTTTGTCAAAGACTGAAGTGAATGGCAAACTGTTGTTGTCCTAGGGAGGATACAGTACATTAGAGCGAAAGCGTAAAGGACTTATATTTTCCTTAGTGATCGCCACAAACACTTTTAAACTCCTTCATCGTTGGACAGCACTGCAGAGGAGAAAAAAAAAGCTTTTCATTCGGTCTGTTACCATTCTTTCATCTCGGCAATGCTCATAATGGCCTTGAGATTAGCACGCGTTGAGTTAGCTTTCATTTGGCAGGATGGGGGAGCAGGGGGTGCTGCACCGAGGATACACTTGTTGGAGAGAATTATGCCGGGAGGAATTGGGAAAAGAGAATTTTTAATGTGAATGTTGAGAATATGAGGGAGATGGCTCTCTAGTAGCATTTAAGTGTGAGTCTGGCTAATTAGTCTTCCATACACATTTTCAGCACGCTAACAAAATAGTGCAACAGGCAAATGCAATGATTGCTAACATCCATCCATCCATTTTCTGTGCCATTTATCCTCACTAGGGTCACGGGCGTGCTGTAGCCTATCCCAGATGACTCTGGACAAGAGGCAGTGTACGCCCTTAACTGGTCGTCAGCCAATCGCAGGGCAAAAAAAAATAATTCGCACTCACATTCACACTTACCTAAAATGATCACAGTTTTTGTGGTGAATTTGTGCATGTGCATTGAGGTCACGCTAGAGCTCTTGCAGCTGTAAAACAGTTTAAACAGAGAGTTAAACTTTTTGAAAGATTTCCAACTAAAGTCTCGCGAGAGTACATTGCATAAAATGGATGGTTTTACAAGCTTTCTCTACTAATTTATCATGTGATCCGCCTGCTCATTAGTCCATCATGTGTAAAAAAAAAAAAAAAAAAATGAAAAAAGGGTTGACCTTGCATTGACTTTTCCCTTCTCATCTCATTTCCCTGCTGCCTCTTCTCTCCCAGCGTGAATTTCACGTTTTTTTTTTTCCAGGAGTTTTCCCTCCCCAATCAGTCATCAATTAGTTGTTTCACATGCTTGATTATGTTGAAAGAGAAACGATGACTTTTTGTGGCATCATTCAGTCAACCTGTCTTTAACAGGATTTAGGGCCCGGCAATCAGTTACAGCAGGGATTTTTCATCTCTTAAAGCTTGACAAAGATATTTTTCCTTGATTTGAGAGCAATTACATAAGAATGATGCCTTGAATATGTTGGGCCTTACGTCAAGCTGACTCTAACGACACCTCTGGCTGTGAAATCACTTACTGGTGTGAGCCAAAACCTGTCGAAAACCTAAGTGTTCATTTTTGCATCTTTGTTCTCATGCCAATTTTTTTTTGCACCATACTGTGTCATTCCCACCCAGATATATGGAGGCCAAGCAGGGGGTTGCCAAGAGCAACTGCATGCATCTCCTAGGGAACAACTGGGGATCGCTCAAAAAGGCTCTTCAGGAAAAGGTAGATGGGTACTCTCTCACAACGTCTCTCTAAAAGCTAATTTTGTTCAACTCTTTTGCCTTTTATCAAACGCATTCACTGCATGGCCACTGAAATGCACGACACCTCCGCCAAGGCTGACCAATCTTAGTTTGGATCAATATCTGGCAAATACAGTACCTCCTGCCTATGTCTGAAGTTTGTCATTAAAATTCAGGTGTCATCGAAGACTGAAAGTCAATTCGTAGATTGTGTATTCGGGGGAGTTAGACTCAAGTTTTTGTGCAAAACAAAACAGCTCCTGTCATATAAAACCTAGAGTTCTAACCAAATCCAAGTGGGTCTCTGACCCTGTTTTGTTTTTTGTGATGCCACACCAGAAGGGCGCCCATCATGGTAAAGAGAAAGAATAAGATTATGTTTACCATAGAACAGTAAACGTTGCTTATTGTTATGCCTACTTCCCCTGAAGCCAGTCATGTCTGCTCCGGAAGAGTCCCGGAAGTGCAGCGTCATATAGGTTTGCACAATGATAATGCAGAATCTTCTTTTTCTTTCGGCTTTTCCCATTAGGGGTTGCCACAGCGTGTCATCTGTTTCCATTTAAGCCTATCTTGTGCATCCTCCTCTTTAACACACACTGTCGTCATGTCCTCCCTCACTACATCCCCCAACCTTTAAGTATCTGCGAGCAACAGTATGGTTTCATGACTAGAAAGAGTACCACAGATGCATTATTTGGCTTGAGGATGCTTGTGGAAAAGTACAGTGAAGGTCAGAAGGAGCTACATTGTGTCTTTGTGGATCTAGAGAAAGCCTATGACAGAGTACCAAGAGAGGAACTGTGGTACTGCATGCGTAAGTCTGATGTGGCAGAGAAGTATGTTAAAACAGTACAGGACATGTATGAGGGTAGCAGAACAGCGGTGAGATGTGCCGTTGGTGTGTCAGAAGAATTTAAGGTAGAGGCTGCATCAGGGTTCCACGCTGAGCCCCTTCCTGTTTGCCGTAATAATGGATAGGCCGCCAAAGCAGAAAGGGGGGAAAAAGAAAACAACCGCTAGTAATGATTTTCAGGAGCACTTCAACATCAAGGGGCCAAATAACGTGTCAATTAGCGTAGCGGATCCGTGCGTGCATGTTGCGCATTCAGCAGACATATCACCACACACAAATATCACCACCTCCATGTCCACAACTTGTGCTGGTTATTAGAAGTGAGCTCACGCTAACCAGTGCAACTCTACTGAGCTTTAGGTGTGGACATGATTGTGTATCTGTGTTATCTTGAGTCTGGCCATCACTTCAGTGTGAAATGACCCTTTTGCCAGCCCAGCTGCCAAATTGTGGGCAAAAAATAAAAATGTGGCTGCGGTTATTATGTAAATGAGACCCGCTGTTATGTCGCAATACAGCAAAATTCTAAATAGATTGCTCACACATTTTCAAGAACAGGCCGCTAAGAAAAGATTTACTTGGTTGTTTGACACTTAATGGGTGGCCAGGAGAGTTCCTGGCCACCCATTAAGGGACCCAATTCCCAATTCAGTAGTACCAACAACAGAAAAATTTAAATTTTCAATGAAATGCACCTTTTAAAATATTGCCTTTACAGTTAATAAAGGTATTAATGTTTGACTATGGAACATAGTAATATTTTCATTATTGACTATAAGAATAGGCAGCACCATGGGTCAGCTGGTAAAGTGTTAGCCTTACAGTTGTAAGGTTCCAGGTTCCATCCCAGACCTGCCTGTGTGGAGTTTGCATATTCTCCCCATGCCTGCGTTAACTTTCTCCGGGCACTCCGGTTTCATCCCTCATCCCAAAAATATGCATCATTAATTGGACACTCTAAATTGCCCCTAGGTGTGATTGTGAGTGTGGGCGGGCTGTTTGTCTCAATGTGCCCTGCGATTGGCTGGCAACCAGTTCAGGGTGTACCCTGCCTCCTGCCTGTTGACACTCAGCACTCTTCGCAATCCTGGTGAACTTAAGTGCCGAAGAAAATGGATGGATGGACTATAAGAATATTCATTCATTCATTTTCTGGACTGCTTATCCTCACAAGGGTCCTGGGCGCACTGGAGCCAATCCCAGCAAACTCTGGCCGAGAGGCAGAGTAGACCCTGAATTGGACCCCAGCAAGTCGTAGGGCACAAATGGACAACTATTCATACACACATTCACCTCTATGGACAATTTTGTGCCTTCATTTAACTGCACTTTTGGGGAAGTTGGAGGAAATTGGAAAAACATGCAGGAAGGTCAGATTTCAATTTGTGCCCTCAGAACTGTGAGGTACTCATACTAACCAGTTGTCCACCGTGCTGCCACAATGAGAATAATTGATTCAAATTTTTTGTAAATCTAACTTGTCATTGTTATCTGGTTGTTGATGTTAACTTTTTTTTCACATGTCAAAAGGTGAAGCAAGATGTAAGGGGAAATTACATATTTTGGTCGTACAAGTTGTGCGAACAAGATTAAAATGCCAGCATTCTAATTCTATGTGTTAGTTGTATATTACCAGACAGCATAGGTAAATTTGCTTCTAAATTGGAGCTACTCAGTACGGAAAAGTATTGCTGCCACACCAAAATAAAAAAAAAAAAAGAAAAGTCACAATCACGTTATAATGTGATATTTTTCATGTTATAATGTGGATGTTTCATGTTATAACATATGTTTCACGTTATAATGTGGTTAATTACATGTTATAATGGGAATCATTACATTATAACCTTAAAAGTTTCACATTATAACCTAATTAATTTTATGTAAAAATGCGAAACTTTGATATTGTAACATGATGTGTTCTACGTTATACTGTCATTCACTTCATGTTATAACATGGATTTATTTCATGTTATAACATGGAAAATAATAAATAAATACATTTCATCGCTCTTCACCCCGACCCCCAAAAGGCAATTACTTCCGGTTCGGGTGGGTGGAGACCTTTTAGTTATATATCAAACATATACATTCCTGTATATCTACCCAGATATTCTATAACTCTCCTTCATTTATACTAAAAATGATTTAAGATTGAAAAAGAAGATGCACGTTCATTGGGCTTCTCCGAATTGGCTCTGCTAGGGACCTGAACCGGAAGTTATTGCTTTGAAACGGTATGTCTTCCTGTAGGCCACTTTGGAGGGATGTGTGTTACAACAGGGTCGTAACAGGTTGACGCCAACTTTTCAGGTTATAACGTAGAACTTGTTGGGTTTTACCGTGATATGGTTCATGTTATAATGTGATAAATTACATGTTATAATGTGGCTCATGTCACGTTATAACATGTAAAATTTAATGTTATAATATGAAATGAATTATGCTATCACATGAAATGATTCATGTTATAATATGAAATGAATTACGTTATCACATGAAATGATTCATGTTATAACATGTAATTAGCCACATTATAGAGTGAAACATATTCTATAACATGAATCATCCACATTATAACGTGAAGCATATCCTGTTATTACATTTTTGTTTTTTGTTTTTTTTTTGGTGTGGAAGCAATACCCTCCAGTAACTTAGCCTCTTTAGCAAAGTTAAGGTATATCTTCTGGATTGTTTATTCTAGCTAGATTATTTTTACAAATCAAGCATTTGTCAATTTCGCGAAGTTGCTCAAAAACAACAATATCAGCAAGCTGTGGAAGTAATTATAAACCAGAAGGTTGTCTTTACGATTCTTGCGGAAGTCCAAAGAAGTATTGTTGAGCATAAAGGATCGTCACAATCCTTCCTCAAATGTACTTGGTATGCAGTCAATTAACAATAACTGCTTTGGAATCTGCACTGGTATGGGATTTCTTTGAGGGATTTACAGTATTTGTCCTGCATAAGGAGAAAATAAACCTTCTGTATGAAAATAGATGACATTTTAAAACCCCTCAAGAACACCAGCCCAGCAACCGGGGGTCCAAACGGAGCTTTACATGAGCAGAAGGCCTCACACCAGGGCCTTGATTTAATCACTGCCCTGCGAGAGAAGCAAGCAAGCAGGCAACAAAGCCATCCTCAAGCCTTACACGTCCTGTCTTCCATGCTCCCTGTAGGTGGACCCAGGAGAGGCTATCCGTCACCCTCCACCCAGCTCTTTTGAAGATGAGAGGAAGCGAGTGCGAGTGGAGGGAAGGCCGAGAGGAGGAGAGGTAGATGAAACCCCGCTTGTTCTCTTTGAACTGCTAATCGCCGTGTTTAAAGCTGACCTCGCTTCCTGTCTCCGTCTGTGCACGGCTCATTAAAATATGTACCCTGATAAAGAATCCGGAGGGGTGTTCAACATATTCTTGCCACGGTGGTAGTCAAACATGAAATTTCCTCCTCGATGGTAAAACTAACACGCAAAAACCACTGTTATTAGATTTGCCTGTTTGACTGAGAGAGAGGCAGAAAAATGTAATCTAAAAGAAAAAAAAGTAACATTTTAGTTAATTGCCCTGAGTATGTTTTAAAGGATCTGATACATGCTCTTCACAAAGTAAAATTGCTTCCTCATTGTAGTCACCCTTTCAACATACAATTTGCAATTCTTTGCACATTCGTCACACCCATCGAGGGGTCATGCTTCGAATTCAAATCTGAACTACGAGTATGAATGAATTTCATAAAAAGATTTATTCACGTGTGTTTTTTAAAGGAAAAAAACTAAGTCAGCTGCACTAAAGTACAAATTCACTCTCATGGTCTGATGTGCTTTTTCATATTGCCCTTTCAATGGCAACATTATAAAAATGGGGTGACACAAAACACAATAATATTTGGGTAATTATTAAACATAATTGCTAAATTAATATTATAAACTGTGGGGTTGAATGGCAGCCGATCGAAGGTGTAGTTTGCCTTCTGCCAAAAAGTCAACTTGTGTAGGCCCTTCCTGGAATCCTTGATGAGATAACGGTAAGGAAAATGGATATAATATATTAATCTAATCTAGCAGGAACTGTGTCAGATTAATAATATTTCCCTTTTCCCGTTCATTTTGCTGCTTCATAGGAAGAATTCGTCAGGCTAAAATCAACCACAACTGTGTCGACACCATTTTGAATTTCTGGATTCCAGACACGCCATCCAATATGTTTGAATTGTAAACCAGGGTCTGCCATTTGTCAGTATTACATCACAAAGGCCAATACAGTGGAACCCCGCAATTAGCAGGAACCAAGTGAAAATCTGCAAGTAATTGATGGCACCACCAAATTATTTTTTTTGCAACTGCTTATAAATTCCCCAACTTGCCAGCAAAGTACTGCTTAGAGTAATTCCTCAAATAACTTAAACACCCAAGATGCCACCAGACTGACCAAAGCAAATTTTGCTTCCTGAATCCTACAAAATTCACTGATGCTTGAACCACAAACATGCAGTGGTTCAGTGAATAAGAATTATGATATATATACATGTGGTAATTAAGATCAATATTTTTCTTACTCTGTTTAAATTTAGAGTAAAAAAAAACTTGGAAATAACCGGGAATGGCACAACATAGTTCCAAAAAGCACAGTAGGATATTGTCATACTCCTGCTTCTGAACTCAGACAGGTACGCTATTTTGGCCAATACTTCACATGACTCATTTGATAATATCCCACTTGCAGTCTGTGATACTGTTTAGAAATGAATTTTATGTGATGTTTCAATTTCTGCACTCCAGACGACACTGATCCACAAGACGCTTTGGGTGACGTGTGTGTAGCGGAATGTCAGACTCGCACCATATTCAGAGATGAGACAACCTTGCTTGTCTTGGTGAAAAGAAAAAAAAATACTGTGGAGAAGTGCCTGGTTGTGTGGAAGTTCTGCAACAAAAGAATTACTGCTTATCACAGTCGCACTGAAGCCTGCGATATCACCTTAATGCAAGACATGGATGCTAAAGCCGATGTTATCGTCACTTTTAGTGTGAGCAAGGCCAGTTTGTCTTTTGTTGAAAGGATAAATACATTTATAGATATTCTCAGGCCAGTGGGTTTGCGAGGTTTGAATTTGATGGTTTTAAATCACACTTGAGTATTTATTGAACACTTCTGGCCTATATTTATACCCAGGATAATGTCACTGTTTCGGTTTGTTTAAAGATAAAACATTTGAAGGTAGAAATACTCTAGGGAAGTAAGGTGGTTTTTTTTGTTTTTTTTTACTTCAGTGTCATCCTGTGTCGAGTTTGCATGTTCTCCTGGTGCTTGGGTGGGTTCTGTGCTGGTACTCACATGTAAATGCTGCTGCAAGTGATGCAGCCTAACGTGACTACACCGGACTATCATGCAAAAAAATTACAGGTGGCGCCTCACACCTTGCATGTGATAGTCGTAAAAATACTAGCTACTTTCCTGACAAAATATGTCCATCGGTGCACCTGACCCTTATAGCTTGTGCATGAGCGTACATCATGTACAACAGTCGGCCACTATGCTATGCGACAATTTAGTGGCGCTGGGTCATGTTGCTTGATGAATTGGTCTGCTTACTCTAACAAACCTTTGCAAAAAAAAAAAAAGTGACTCAGTGCAATCTGGTTGAGACCATCTTTGTGTTCTTAATGCAGTCATCTCTCCTACTTGGTTTTGGAACATAGTGTCCTGCAATCTAGGAGTTTACCGGTTTAGTGTTGATTTGATCAATCAACAAGTTAGGCAAATCTTTGTTGACTGATGTTGACTAGATCCAATTTGTGAACATTCACTCATGCACAAGCCCAAAGTTTGGAGGTGCAAGGAGAGAGAAGAGGTGGGGCGAGACTAGTGTAGGCTCAATCAATCACGGCTCCTGTTGGCTCATATTGACCCTGCGGTCCCACTGGGGCACACACTCGATGCACTTTACGACATTTTCATGCAGGTCGATGAAGAAGCGTGCCCGGCCCAGCTCTCACCATTTATTAGGATGCGTTTGGGTAACGATGTGTTTCTCAAGCATGGTATCGGGAACCCCGGTTGTGCTGTGTGTCGCCCTGCTCCAACACACCTTCTCAGTGGATGTTGATGCGGTTAAGAGACAGAGCTATAAAATACAATGAATACGATGCAGGTTTTTCAACTCATCCGACGTGTTGTTAATGGAAAATTATGGTGATCCAATCTGGCTTCTGTTTGTCGACCTCTGCACTGAAATGCTTCATTATTGGATCCTGTGTTGAAGGACATATTGAATTATTGTTTTCAACTGGAGGCTGCCTGTGTGTCATCACGGATAAATACTAACTCCTACACATGGTTGCTTTGAAACAACTTCGCAACCTCTGCTCAATACTAACCTTCCTCAGTCACAAAGTGCAATGTATTGACTCAAGGTGTCTGTACCAGACAGAAGCGACTTGGGAAATTTAACAGAAAAGCTTGTTTTGTCGAGACTTGTGCATTTTTTTCTTGGTAAACTGAATCGCACTGTTTTGAGTGGTGTTACATGCTATGTAATGTGGCAGTTCCCTTTTGTTCATTTTGAGCCGTCCAAGTGTTTTTCTTTGAACACGTTTTAATTGACGTGGTGAAGTGATGCTATAAAAGCCATATAGGACAAAAATGTATTCACAAAGGATAGAAATGGAAATATACTAAAGAAAAAAAGTAAGTAATAACTAGAGTTGTTGATGCCTTTTGATGCACCAATATTCTGTTGAAGTACAATAGTCTGTCAATTTAGTCTGTGGCTAATCTTCTTCCGCTTGTTTGAGGTCAGGTCATGGGGGCAGTAGTCACAGGGACTCCCAGACCTCCCTCTCCCCAGCCACTTCATCCAAAGAGGGGGGGGGGGTATCCTCCTGAGGCGTTCTCCGGACACCCGAGAGACGTAGTCTCTCCAGCGTTTCCTGGGTCATCCCCTGGATCTTTTTTTCCATTGAGATGTAGCCGTAATGCCTCACCAGGGAGCCAAAATCAGATGCCCCTGGCACCTTATCTGGCGACTCTCAATGCCGAGGAGCAGCAACTCCACTCTGAGCCCTTCTTGGATGGCAGAGATTCTCTACCTATCTTTGAGGGAGAGCCTGAACATCCTGTTTTGGCTGCTTGTATCTGGGATATTGTTCTTTCGGTCATGACCCACAGCTCGTGACCTTAGGTGAGGGAAGGAACGTAGATCAACCGGGAAATAGAGAACTTTGCCTTTCGACTTACCTCTTTCTTTACCACAATGGACCGATACAAAATCCGCATCACTCCAGACGTTGCACCAATCTGCCTGTTAATCTTGCATTCCATTCTTCCCTCACTCATGAATAAGACACTTTTGGTATGTATAGGATGTAACATCCATTTTCTTCTGAGGTATGTTCCAACAATGTGTTATGAAAAAATACGGATCTATGGACTGTGTATCTAACTGGAGTAAAGTCAGCTCTGCTGATTTGTGAAAGCCACAACCTGTCTTTCCCATAGGGATTTTACAAGATGTCCCAAGTCCTCGAGACGTGTCGGGTACTTAAAGGGGCGTTTCTGCAAACCACATATCAAGGCTTGCTTCATTTAGGGGAGTGATGATGTCCGAAGTCTCGCTGCCCAGCTATACTACATGACTGATCCAGGAAATGCTTCAGAGTTTGGCGCGAGCTTTGAGAGTAATATAATCCCCTTATGCAGACTCCATTTCAAATTTGTGTGTGTGTGTTTTTAACAAAAAGTTTTTATTTTTTTTAGAACCGGGTCAGAGTTTGGATAAAGATTGTGTAGTTTGTATAGGCTGCTAGAGTTTGGGCTTAGGGTAGCTTGGACGGTAGCGATAGTGAGCGATTACAGCTTGTCCGTCTGTCAATCTTTGGAACCAGACTGTTGGCTTCTAACCTAGCAACTTGGTCAAATGGCCCAGCGGTTGGTGCAATTGACTCTCAAAATGGTGGATGGTGGTCATAGGATTTCTAACCACAGGCTGGACCGTGCTGCATAACTACCATTGAGGCTTATCGATTGTGTTTTTTTTCAACAGCTGCATTTTCCATTGTCTATTTGATTCAAAAGTAAGGTGTTTATTGAGTTCCAAGAATGTAGTTTACAATAAAAATCTAACTAGGGGAGGAAAAATTACAGTACATCAATTTATATAATCATGCTCTTGAGTAATGAACTTTACAGAAAAATGGTGACAAACTATTTCTAAACAAGCCCTTTCAAAGTCCCCTGCCTGCTTCCACCCATGACATTTTCCCAAAGTGACAGAAAAGAACAACCTGCCATACCAGTGGAGATGAACATTTTACATTATATTATTATATATAATAATAATATATAAATAATTTGTAAGGGGAAACTACTTGGTCAAACAACAATTCACAAGAGCCACAAAGATGCAAAAATAACACATCACAAACTGCTCATGGTTAAGACCCTCCCACCTGCCTGTGATTATACACATGGCCACCAGGTGGTTTCGTGGACATCCATCCATCCATTTTCTGAGCTGCTTATTCTCACAAGGGTCATGGGAGCGCTGGAGCCTATCCCATCTATCATCTGGCAGGAGGCGGGATACACCCTGAACCGGTAGCCGGCCAATCACAGGGCACATACAGACAGATAAGAGCCACACTCACAATAACACCTAGGGGCAATTTAAATCATCCACGCATTCCTGACTTCCAGACGTTTTTCTGCTGAGAGACCTAAAATCAGGTCGTTCGAACTTCTTGAGCTTATCTACATCACTTGTGGAGCTCTCCGCCTTCCCTTACTGCTCCTGAGCCAGCGCTGTCAACGTAAACAAATACGTCTACGCTCACAAGTGGGAGCAACTAGGAAGGAATTAGGCACATAGCCAAATAGAGTATGGACAAAACTATAATGAAATGTTATCTCACTTTTTGTCTTTGTTTGATTTTGGAGGTCCTCCGGTACATTAACTGTATTTTTGTTTTCTATTCTAGAAGGTCAATAATCATCTAAATCATACATCAATAGGTTAAGTGAAGGGGGATTGACAGCTGAGAATTACCTGGGCTGAGGGGCGTCTTGGGTCTCCTGAGCAACCCTCTCTGGAGGTTTATAGCCTTTTACTTTGTCAGTTTAGAAATAGTGTGCTGAGCAACCAGGATAAAAAGTTGTTCCATTTTGCTGATAAAGCTGTAGATTTGTTGTATTTCAGTTTGGCGTTTACTGTAAACACTGTCCGTCCATCCAAAAGATGGAAAAATTGCAGCATGGCGAAGCACTTGACAGGGGCAGAACAGTGGTTTAGTTTTCCAGGACTAACTTCACCCGCTGTAAAGTTTTTTTTTGGGTTGTTTTTGTGATGTTTTTATCCTCCCCACAACCCAATTTGCTGAGTATGTCTGACACCAAAACCCTTCTTTTGTAAGGAGCCTGAGCAGCGTAAGGAGGTATTGGGGGGGAGGGTAGTTATTCATTGGCAGGCAGACTCGCTCAATGGAGTCAAGGTAATAAAACAAGTTTGAGAGGAAGGTTGAAAACAATGGAAAAGAGGGATTGAGTTGAGTTGCAGGGGCTGGCACAACCACAGGGTGAAAATGCTTTCAATCTGACAGGTTACTGATTGACTCAAACCTCCTAAAAGGATTCACTCACACTTTTTAAAGGGGGAAAAGAAAAAGAAGTAGCGCTTCCTTCACATTGTGGTCTCCATTGCTTGGTAATAGAACAATTTGTTTGGTAGACTGAAATGGCTATATACAGTAGCGGAAATAAGTATTGAATACGTCACCATTTCTCTCACTAAGTATACTTCAAAAGGTGCCATTGACCTGAACATTTCACTGCATGTACCGTATTTTCCATACTATAAGGCGGACCGCATTATAAAGCGCACCTTCAATGAATGGCCTATTTTAAAACATTTTTCCATACATAAGGCGCACCACATTATAAGCCGCATAGAATAGATGCTACAGTATAGGCTGGGGTTACATTATGCATCCATGACATGGAGCTGCACGAAAGGCTCAATAGTGATCCATATATAAAGCGGATCAGATTATAAGGCGCACTGTCGGCTTTTGAGAAAATTAAAGGCTTTTAGGTGTGCCTTATAGGGTGGAAAATAATCAATCAATAATCCATACATACAAATAACCTCAGAAAAATTAAGTTCTGTGAAATGAAACAGGGAAAGTATTAAACACGCCTATTGGTATTTAATATTTTGTTTTTCTTTTCAATGACAGCATCAAAATGCCTCCTTTATGGAGAAACTAGTCGCATGCATTGCTCTGGTGTGATTCTGCGCACCTTCCTCCATACAAGCAGTCTTCAAATATTGAAGGTTACACGGGCTTCTTTTATGGATCTTGAGTTTCAGTTCTTTCCATAGACTTTTGATTGGATTCAGTTGATTGGCTGGGTCCTTTTAGCAGCTTTATTTATGATTTTAATTGTTCAATACTTTTTCCCTGAGTCATTTCACCACTTAATTTCTAATCTTATTTGTTCAATGTTTTCTGTGTCTGCATTACTTGGGTTGTTCCCAAGATCTGGTGAAATTTTTAGGTCAATAACCCTTTTGCAACTATATTTAATGAGGAAAAATATCGACATGTTAAATGCTTATTCCAGCTACTGTATATATTTTGGAAGGACAGTTATCTGTTTCTCATTTATTTAGTAATGTGAAAACTGACAGACCCAAAGACACTAAAGTGATTTTGGAGATTTGTTTGAAAATGCATTGTACACATTTTAAGATAATTGATCAAACATGCAAACAGTAAGCATGTAGCATCTAATTTGTAGTATATATGGTAGCATTAAACTTTACACTAAGGGGTTCCCCCTCTTCCCCCTCAAACTACATAAGAATTTCAGTGTCAGCTACTATAACTAGTGATTCCTACACTAAAAATTGCTGTCACATTCAAAATACTTTTTTTTTCACTTTTCAGGGACTTCGAGTGTCATACAAAATTATGATCCTACCTGGTGTTTATGCACATCATGAAATATACAGCGCAGCACAGTAGCTCAGCTGGAAACCGTTGGCCACGCCTGTGTGGAGTTTGTATGTTCTCCCCGTTCCTGCGTGGGTTTCCTCGCACATCCGAAAAAAACATGCAAAATTAATTGGACACTCTAAATTGATCCAAGGTGTGATCGTGAGTGCGGCTGTTTGTCTCGATGTGCCCTGCGATTGGCTGGCAACCAGTTCAGGGTGTACCCCGCATTTTGCCCCATTGACAGTTGGGAGAGGGTTCAGCACTCCCCGCAACCAATGTGAGGATAATTGGCTCAGAAAATGAATGGATGGATGGATGAAATATAGACTAATTTACTTTCAATTTAGTTTAAAATTAATTAATTAATTTCAATTAAAAAAAGTGAGTATCTTTTTGTAAGATGAGGCAATTTCTCCAATCACCAATTCAGATTTTCAGTCTCTCCAAAGAAAATAAGGGAACCATAAATATCTTTTACGTACAAACTGTTACATTTGATCATTTTTTTGTCAAGTGTAAATTAAAAATACAATCATTAATTTAATATGAAATTCTAAAACACTACATCTAAATTTTCCTAACTTGACATGATGTCCTGTATGTTTTTCTTCTTACATTCTTCCTCAAAAAAATCACTTCTTAGTTCGATTCTCTGTTTGTAAAAGTAAAGCAAATATGTATCAAAAAGCTGAAGAAATAGCAAAAAATATTCACTCTTAGTCTTTGAGCTGAACTTTTACACCTAAAGTTCTTTTATATGCCAGTGAATTTCCAATGTGATGTATGTTAAATACTGTTTAAAGTTTGAAATTTCTAATGGAGTCATGGGGTATATTCTCCCTTTTGTATGTTCATGGAAATATTTTTTCCACTGCACTACATCACGTCTACTAAGAGGTTTTAAATTCACTAAGCTCGTAACATCTAACAAAAACACAGTACTATTAGTTTATACCATCTTCCAAATGAAATGCATTTACATACACAGGTAAATGGATAGACAAATACACAAATATGTAGATGCACAAGTCATTAAACTTCCATTATTACCTCCACCCTCTTTCTTTTTCAACCTGTCAGAAATCCATTTCCCTAATGTCATCTTTCCATTAGTCTGGCAAACTTATGATGCAGCAGTTTGCGCCCATATTATATTTAAAGGCAACAAAGCAAGATGTGATGAAGTGGTTCACTTTTACTTCTCTTTTATTAGCATAGTTTGACTTCTCCCTTCGATTTCCCTCTCAAAAATAGTGCTTAAACAACAGCTATCTCGTTTGATTAGAGCCATGGATGGCAGACAGGCATGGGGCAACCCACGCACATGTGCGAACCCACACAATTCTTTCCACTTCACACAAACATGTCCCGACTAAACTTATGTCACACATTCGTAATCAAATCTGACACCCACTCCCTCCCCATAACACATCCACACTCCAAACTATCCGTCCCCCTCACCCACCTCCCCTTCACTCTCCGAACAGCAGGTGGCTGAGCATCTGACTCTCCCAGTAAGCCCCGGGCCAATTAGTGTGCCGTTGCCACATTGTTATCTGCCTGCCATTGCGGCTTTCTCCTGTCGGCACAAACTTTTACTGCTGCTCCACAGCAGCCCACGAGAAGAGATGGCTGAGATGTGATGAGTAGAGAGCCGGGGGTGGCTGAATCTCAATCAATAGGAAACGTTGATATGACTTGAAAATGACTCAAGTGCTGATCGTGATAAGCAATGGTGGATTCAGCTTCTTTTTCCTAGAAGGAAAACTCAAGCATTGCAGCACAGTAAACGAATGGTTAGCATGTATGCCGAACAGTTCTGAGGTTCTGCGTTTGAATCTTGGCTCCAGCCTTCTTGTGTGGGATTTGCATGTTACTCCTGTGCTTGAGTTGGTTTTCTGTGGCCACTTTGTACTAAATATCATGCAGATGAAATCAGGTAATTAATACAGTACAGTATTAATGAATACAGGCAGAGCACAGATTTTAGTTGAAAGGCATTAAAAAAATATTTTGCCAAATTAAATTTACCGGTATAATGAATATTATATTATTTAAACAAAATGCACCTCTTGTCACCCCAGTAACTTGGAAATACAAGAGGTCCTCTATTTACAACAGTCATCCAAATTTATACATAAACTGGAACAAGCAGTTTATGTTAGTGTATATGTTATGTTAGTTAGCTCTTTGCTAACACATTAGTGAAGTCATGATTACAGTAAATATTTTTGGGGAAAAAAAAACACCATTCGTAACCTTGTACTGACGTATGTGAAATACGACCAATAGTAATTTCTTTACATAACATTTTTTTCCATTGCTATGTATTGTTGTAGAACTCTAGTTTTCAGTACCTGTTCGAAAGGGATGGATAACAGTCACTTCACGCTACATTCTTTACTTAGTACTTTAGTATTCTGTGTCAAAAGTGTAAATTAAAAATGTGGTTCTTTCCTAGGTAAATAAGTTGACAGGGGCAAATTCATGAGATTTACCTCTGGCGAGACAAAAAAAGAGAACTTTGAGTCCCATGGCTCTAGCTTGAACTTTACTTTGTCAAGAGATGTTCACATTGCTTAAAGTTCACATCCAGACAGTTTTGCAGCATGAACAGAAGAATACAGATTACAGTTTGCTTCCGCCTCGTCTGGTGTGACAGTCGGAGATTATAAAAGAAGATAACCTGCACAAAACAAATGACTGGTTCTGTAGGATTTTGTCCTAATTGCACTTTTTTTTCACAGATTCTATTTAAGGTATTCAAAAAGTAGAGGGATGTCTTTTAAACAGTCAACAGACATCTGATGACTAATTTGGTTTTAGACCTTAGATTGCTGTTGCCAATCTCCGGTGGCATCACCCCCCACAAACACCTACTCCAAGATGAAATAATCTTCCTGACTTCAGCACAATTCGCCATTCAAACCACAGGTTCCCACTTTTAGAACCTCCATTATTATACCCATTAGCTCATTTGTGCTGATGTCTATTGGTCCCCTGAACATGAAATGCAAGATGTGTGTTCAGCACAATGGTTGTTGTAAGGACATTAGAGAATGGCTTGTGGTATTAGTTTTTGGAACAACTATTTCACAATAATAATGAATTATTGGTGGATGTAGTGGTTAATACAGTGGATAAAGTTATTGGCATACCTACCAAGACAGATTGCATGCATAAGTGCTTTTTGGCATTTACCATTCGTCTTAATGCCGAGGGAACATGCCATTTGTTGTCGTTATGTGACTGTACAACGAAACTGGAGAGCCTGTCCTGGATCAATGCATACATAAAATCAATATAGAAATAAAAGAACACTTGTGTAAAATAATGTGGATAAAAAGCATTTTCTCAAGATATTGAAATCAGTGTGCCTTTGTATTAATAGCTCGGCTGGAGGAAAAGTAACAGTTCAGGGTGGGAATGGTACGCTAAAAAATCAGTTCTTTAGTCTATTGGTCCTTACCTATGTGCATCTGTACCACCTTCCAGATGGCAGGAGCTCAAACAATTGATAACCAGGGTGTGTAGTGTCCTTAACCATGTTCTGAGCTCTGCTGAGGCACCGAGAGGAATAAATATCTGCCATGGTTCTTGCCCCATAGAGTCTACGCTGCCGCCCTCTATCCTCTGGGTGTTCCATTGGTGCTCTTTTGATTGTGCACTATAAAAGGGGCACTTCCAAGTCACATCATTCTCCAGAAATAGTGCCACACGGTGTACATGCTCAAAATCTATTCATGTCAATGAAAGTCACGCACGCGGCCCAAAGAGATCCCTTTGGGATCTGTCATGAGCAAGGCTTGGGCACTACCAGGAGGCACGTGGCCGGGCCGCTGCTCTGGGCGGTGTCATCTCTGACACCTGTCACCTGTCACCAAGTATTTAAGTTGGAGTTTTGTCACTGGCATTTGCCAGTTCGTTGCTTTGTGTTAGTGAGTATGCTTCACAGTAACCCGGGTTACTCCGTTACTTAGCTTCACAGTCATTGAACCCCGTTTCTCGTTTTTGGATCCTGCTTTCTTGGACTGTGTATTTGTGCATCTTTTCAGTTGAGAATAAAACCCACTGAACATTATGCCTTTGCCTCGGAGTCCTGCATTTGGGTCCACCTCCGCACCGATGGCTCGTGACTGAATCAACTAGAGATCATTCTCAACTTGGTGGACCCATTCACACACATTCACCACGAGTGATTGGGTAAGTGGACATCTCTGCTATGGCAACACACATACGAGCTGTCCATCCTATTTCCACGACGTCTACTGTTAAGTTGTACAGATGAGCTGGGGCCTATCCCATGTTTGTAACTGGGTTCGCCCGGGACTGGTTGCCCGTCAATCAGGCCACATATAGACCCTTCAGCCCTTCCACTCAATCTCGGGCTCCATTCTTTTGGGAAGTGTTTGGAGTTTTTGAGAACATCTGGATCACTATCAATTGTTGTTGATCCCAAATATGTCTGGTGTTGAAGCATGTCAAATTCTTACACCTAAAAAGGATTGATTAAATTCAAAACTTTTTACTGAGACCTTTGTCCACTGAGGGTATTTTTCTGTCAAGCAGTGACCATGTAAGGTGAAAGTGATTTTCTTATTCCTGAAGTCAACACCCCTTATGTCAAGCATCTGTCAGGAACTGCCCAGAAGGGATCTAAAATGGATGAGGACACTGTTAATTATGTGTTTAACATGAAAATAGAGTACTGTACTTCTTGTGGGTTTGCTGGAAATGTTAGAGAACCAGTTTAGGATCCTCAACCCAAAGTGACGTCCTCCTCAGTCTCTTCTTGTCATGACTAATCCTTGTCTACTTTGCACTTTTTTTTTTTTAATAAGGTATTGTTTGGTTGGCTGCTCCCCCCCACATGAACAATTTTACTACACACAGGTAAGTGCAGACATAGAATGCTTGTAGATGCGCAAAACTTTTAGGTCCTTGTCGTTCTTAAAGAAAGCAAAATTGCTGTTCAGATGACTTCAATTCGGCCGTATCAGAATGTGTTTTCCACGCTTGAGCCAAATTCAACAAGGCACTTTCCTTCAGTATGTGGGAGTAAATGCTGGAACATTCGTGTTTTTTTTCCATAGTAAAGACAAAATAGACCATGAGTAGTAGTAAGCCTCATTACGCTGGTAAATCGGCGAATGCTACATGGCCAGTACTTTCTACCTTAATCCTGCAGTGGCAAATTAATCTCACGGGACCCACTCGTGGCTATGCGTGTCTGAGAGAGAAATGTGAGTTTCAAGAATAACAATTGACAAACACAATCATTTAGCCAAATGAATATTGATTAAGGTATTCGTTTCCAAACATTTCTCAAAGGATGTCATGTCTTTTTGAAACCCAATATCTCACCTTGTGTCAAGATTTCCTGAGATCCGCTATTAAAGGTTAAAGGAACAAAAAGACTGTAGAAGCTGTTTTCAGCAGAATTTGATGGGATTTGCAGTTGAAGGTTATGCACATGAGAAAAGATGAACGTCACAAGTGATATTAGGGTGACATTTTTTGTGATGTTACCACATCAAGGGTACTAATGATAGTGAAGACAATTATCAGGACGGTCCCCGCCAACCTTGCCGCGTGTCCTGAGTGAGCTCAAAAAGTAGACGCTGTAGCCCATATAACACAAAACGCATTACACTTCAGAATCACCTTTATTGGGAATGTATGTAACAACAAACAAGGAATTTGTCTCCGGCAGTTGGTGCAGGGTATATATATTTTCAGTGTAAGCATAGTTGTATGGCTAATTGCCTGCTGGAGTGGTAAAATCTGAATGAGACTGAGGTGGCAATTATGTTGAATGGCCACTGTGTGGAATAAGTGCGCTTGATAATTATATAATGAGAGGTGACTCATGCTGTTTCTTGCTTGTGTCCAGGGTGCCCTCATTTTATCCCAACCCCAAAAGTCCCAACAACTGAGATGTTGAAAGTTTACCTCAATGTCTCAACACTTACTGATACTTACTAAATTGTTTTCCATCAATGCATGGGTTAAGCTTACTTGCCTTTATTTGTCTTCAAAAATAAACACAACAATGACTAAGGTACTGACTAATTACTGGGCTTTAAGCGCTGTAACACAGTCCACTAATTTATACATGCATCTTGCTTGCCTGCAAGACCAAAAGAGCAAAGCTGTTGCTGAAATGAACAGGGAAAGCTGTTAACACCAGTTGTACAGCCTGTCAGGAGTTGCCGCTTGTCTCCAGGTTGCACGGCACAAAAGGGTAAGAGGTAATGTTTTTTTTCAGGTTATTCAAGGAAAGGCTGACAGAAAGTAGGTGGTCAGTGATTGAGATCAGTTGAGGCTGTGTTGTTTGAAAAGTCTTAAGACCAACTGTGACTTTTGAGTAGTTGTGACATATCCACTGCACACTTAGAAACATGTTATGTGCTCACAGCAAGGAGAGTGTGTCAAATCCGCTTGATCAGATGAAAATCCGCTGTAAGTTTGCTGTGGGACTTGAGCGCATAAAAGTTTGGGTCTGGTCAAACAGAAACTCACAGTTGGCTAAATCCTGAAATCTCATTTGTCGATGCCTATGAAGTGCCTTACAGTCCATGGGGAATGACTGTTTGCTTTGGATGTTTGCCTTTGGAAAGAATTTTGCCTGTAGGAAATGTAAATAATCTGGTCAAGGGTAAAAGTATTGCTATAGTAAATGCTATATTCACTGTATGGGAAATATAGTTTTATATTTGTAACTGTCAAATCAGAGAGGGCGGGTAAAATAAAGCATAATAATCGGAGAACAGGAAGATCTTCTTCTTTTCCTTTCGGCTTGTCCCGTTAGGGGTCGCCACAGCGTGTCATCTTTTGCCATCTTAGCCTATCTCCTGCATCTTCCTCTCTAACCCCAACTGCCCTCATGTCTTCCCTCACCACATCCATAAAGCTTCTCTTTGGTCTTCCTCTCGCTCTTTTGCCTGGGAGCTCCATCCTCAGCATCCTTCTACCAATATACTCACTCTCTCGCCTCTGAACATGTCCAAACCATCGAAGTCTGCTCTCTCGAATCTTGTCTCCAAAACATCCAGCTTTGGCTGTCCCTCTAATGAGCTCATTTCTAATCCTATCCAACCTGCTCACTCCGAGTGAGAACCTGAACATCTTCATTTCTGCCACCTCCAGTTCTGCTTCCTGTTATTTCTTCAGTGCCGCCATCTCTAATCCGTACATCATGACGGGCCTCGCCATTGTTTTATAAACTTTGCCCTTCATCCTCGCGGAGAGTCTTCTGTCGCATAGAACACCAGACACCTTCCGCCAACTGTTCTACCCCGCTTGGACCCGTTTCTTCACTTCCTGACCACACTCTCCATTGCTCTGTATTGTTGACCCCAAGTATTTGAAGTCGTCCACCCTCGCTATCTCTTCTCCCTGTAGCCTCACTCTTCCCCCTCTACTTTTCTCATTCACGCACATATATTCTGTTTTACTTCAGCTAATCTTCATTCCTCTCCTTTCCAGTGCATGTCTCCAGAACAGGAAGATGTTTTCAAAATATTATTCAACTAATTATTTTTGAAATGACTAAGCGTGGCATATAGATCTTTGTATTTACTTTAGCAGCAGTTTTGTAATATAATTTGTATGCAATTATCTACTGTACTTATGTACTCATTTTCTTCTGTGCAGACAGATTATTTCCAATGTCTTGGTAAATTCCATTATTTTAATTTTCTCTTGCTGTCTCCGGTACCGTTCTTTGGTAATGTCACAAATAAAAGAAGGAAGAGCAAAACACTTATGGAGTTAATCCTTCAGAGCTGTGATTCCCTCTGTGCTGAAGCACATTAGTGTGCCCCAGACATCATCAGGTTTTTCATCAATCTACAGTATGCCAGGCACACAAGGTGAAAAGCAAAACAAATATGGTCTTTGACTAAATGGCAGAAGGTACAATCACACAGTGCATTTACCTCTTGCTGTTCATACAATAAAATAATTCCATTGTGTTCAACTAAACAGGCTCAGATTTACACCTGAATAATTAATTTGTGAATAGCCATTATTGCAAAATCGAGTAAATGGTTTGTGGTTTTTGTAATGCAAAATATAAATGTTGGCCAATCACTGCTATAGATGTTCACTTTATTTTTAGGCGCATCCATGTTCCTGAAATATTTGATTGATATTTGAAACCCCAGAATTTCAACATTTCTGTGAACTTGTCCTGCATCCTGTTGTGCAGTAAATGCAAATTAATTGCATTGTCAAACTATTACGGTTGGGTAACAAACTTCTAAGGGCCTATTCACTGGAACCATTTAGAGGTCAAAATTTAAAAAGGCAATAACAGCAGCATATTTCGGTACCATAAATGAGAAATTTAAGTGTTTATGAGTATCCAACTGTGTAATTTAACGTCAGCCGTTGTTGAGGGCGGACAGTGACCCCCACGCCCTCCCACTCACGAAATCTCTCCTTCACAAGCACTCGAGCGTGCATTAATTCGCAAACAGATTTTACTAGCTAGTTGTCCTTGATTGTGTCTCATAAAAAGACATCAACGATGCCCGTGGTTGTTTCATTTGGGGCGGCCTCTGAAAATTGCGACGTCTTGGCAGATGGCAACTTGTGCTACGTGGGGGACGTGATGTGGGAAAGGACACGCTGAACACGAGCACAGCTTTCGCTCGACGGAATGAGAACACAAAGTTCTGTTCAGGGCAGACGTTTGAGACTGAAAGCTGTGTGCACCAGCTGCTTCTGCATGGTGCACATGAAGTAAAAGAAATGAAGATGGTCTCCACTTCAGACCTGTACAGCATCACTTGATTGTTCCTTTGTTCCAATGACAATTTGAGGAAAATGCCGTTCGGTGATCCCCCATTGATCGCATAGGATACGTTGACCTGGAAACAGAAATGTAATCTTTCAGATGGTGGTGGTTTTTTTCCCCTCCCAAAAGTAAGCAAATGTACTATAGTGAACACAAATTTCTTGGTAGTCCAACCCAGGTTTGAGGTTTGGGGTTTTGGGGTTAGAGTTCAGCCACGCTATAGTGGTGTTCTCTTTGTTCTTGCATGGATTTTCATTGGATATTCTGTCTTACTCCCACATTTCAAAAACATAATTGAAGACTGTAAATATCCATAGGCATGACTGCTTGCTTGTCCAGACGTCCTTCTCTTGTGATTGACTTGCAACCAGTACAGAATGTACTTCTGCTCCAGTTGGGATGGGCTCATCTCCAACCGCAATGAGAAAAGCTGATATAGAAAGTGGATGGATGAATAAATAAATGTTTTGGCGGAGGTCATATAACATTTCCAGTAGGGGTCACAATTATTCCAGAGAATAATGCGCGTAACTGATTAGTCTGTGAAACTAACTTGAGGGAGCAGAACAATATGTCCATTAGCAAGATTGGGATTTTGCACTCTGTATAGAGCTACACATTTGTATGATTCGAGGACATATGGATGCCATAAATGCTGCTTGTGCTGCTTCTGTCTCCATGGCAACAGAAATTCTCCATCAGTCGTGGACACAATGTTATGTTATAAGGAAGGGGCAGTGACAAAGTGGCAGAATGTGTGAGTGAAACTGACACAGCACCGATCTTTATTGTCTGACATAAATGAAGTTAATGAAAGTCATTGCTGTTGTCTTCCATCTGGTAATGGATATCAAGGTGAGAGATCCAAATCTAAATTGAAAGAAATATCAAAGTTATTTCCAAAATAAAGCAGGGAAATGGAGTTGTAATGGATTAAGGAGGAACAAAGTCATTGAGTGCGCCAACCTCTGGGAATGAAGACAAGGACGTCTCGTGTCTGCCTCGAGACTTCAATTATCTCATCTAACCTGCATTTGATTACCGACCCTCTTATCCTTCTTTCCAGTTCTTCTTTTACTTAGTCCACAGGAATAAAAGGAAAACTGCAAGAAAACAAGTTGTGCCAAATACAGACAAGACAAAGAGCATTTAGATGTCATTTTTGGTTCTTCAGCAGCCACGAGCTGTTGACTGAATGGAGATTGGGAAGGCATGCTTCTCGTTAATGAAAGAGACCCGCTTCACATTTGGTGTTTCATTACTGTTCTGCGAGTCCCTCACACAATGCCATCACTTTTCTCTTTTCTTTGTTCTTGTGTCTTGAGTCCAGATTGGAGTTGTTTGTGTGCATCTGCACACCTGTATGTTGACACTTTGAACTAAGGATAAACTCTCTGGGCAAATAAATGTTGCGTGGGGACATATTAAACCCTTGGCAATTTTCCACTCATTGGTACACAGTAGATGTAGACTGACATGATCACATTGTTATTCATTAGGATGCAGGTTTCTTAATTTTGTATGCAAAAAAGATTTATTTGGATACATGTAAAAATAAACATATTTCAAAATGGGTTAAATCTGGAAATGTGTGGTTCCTTGCAGGGGTATAAAAAAAACATGATACCATAACATTGGCTTATGTCTTAATGAATGATAAAGAACAAGCACAAAGTAATTAATTTGAAGTGTTGTTTCTGTCTGTTGGGATTTAATTAAAGAATTTAAAATGATACCAGAACGAGCACTTCACCATGTAATGGGCTGAGCGTTACACAGCTTTTCTCCACCCTGTTATATTTCATAACGCTCGTTGCTCGCAGGGTTGATGTTAAAACAAAAAAAAAAAAAAGAAAAATAGACTAGAGATGTGAGAAGGATAATCAAGTACGAACTAAACAAAAACAAACTAACACTCAAGGCTGTCATGGTTGCAAAAATGGCTGAAACCCCCCAAAACTTTTCTAATAACAAAAAAAAAAAAGACTTCAGACAAAAACACCTCCTCATATGTAAAGAGGACTAGATTTAAAAAAAAAAACAAAAAAAAAAGAACAAGAAAAGGACAATCTCTTCTTTGTCTTCTGAAAAAACCTTATGTAAGAGAGTGGCCCACATGAGCAGCACTTTATTTATTTTTTTATTTTTTCTAATGCAACAAACTGGGTATTGTACTGGAGAAGATGTGTCTTCAGCCAAATATCTATAAAAGAACTGTGCTACTTACAGTATCTCTCACTCTCTTCCGCTTCTGTTTCAAGCTCTCTCAATACCCCTGCCTTCTTTGTGATGAAATTATCCTATGATAGAGTCTTGAACACCGGCAGTCTGCACATAGAGGAGTGAATGGACAGAAGATTCCCAAAGAGAAAGCACATCAAAGAAGACACTGGAACAAAACAAAGTCCAGTGAGGGATGAGGAAGCGACGGAAGATGAACGGGTTGAATGCAAAATATCCCCTCAATCAAAAGCCTTCTCCAATAAAAGATGTCACTGATTGTCGTTTCACTTTGAGCTTCTTTACTGTTAATATTTTAAAGGACCTAACAACACAAATCCTAAAGAGAACAGCTGAGACCACTTCCACTTTAGCCTGTCTTGATCAAATGGATGTTAAACATGACTCTGGACCTCCCTAAGCATTTGGAACTCTATTCAGTGTGTCTTCATTGGATATTAGTCTCTTGTTATTGACTTGAGTGCTTTGAGATGGAGTTTTATCATAGCCAGTTTTGGGACAGGCATTATATATTCTTTTGTTAAAATTCCATTGGTATTTTGGTTCATAGTGTAGTGCATCATACAGCTGAGATGAGTTAGAATTCATGTCTATTAGACCGGTAAAGTCTCGACTTTATTTTTCTTCTCGAGGCAAATATTTCTATATATCACATTCTCATACAGGGTAGACATCATTTGTGCTTCTTTGAAGTGAAGACCTTAGCTTCATTTTCAACGGGCAGTGCAGTTCATTTTTCAAGTAAATCGGAATTTCAGAGATTCATTGTTCGTGGAATGGTGAGTCAATATGATCAACTCCAAAGGCGGGCATGTGCGGACATGAACTTGTTGGACTACATTTTGCTTTGCGAGAATCAAATCAAACAATGCTCTTACAGCCGTGGATATCACATTCGGGAATAATAAAAAGTTCCATAAAAATGTGGATATACAGTAGCTGCGCACAGCTGCACAAATAGCAGGTTTTTGTTACCCCCGCCCCAAAAAAAAAAAAAAAGAAACGCCGAGATGACATATTTCAAAACTTTTTCCAGTATGAACTCTTAAAAACTCTTTCTTAGTATAAATGGTTGAAATAATAATTGCATAAGTGTGAACACCCTCTAATATTTTGGGATATGGCTTTGTTCAGATCAAACCATCACCTTTGAACTCAAGTTAAATGGGATCTGCCATTATTTAAAGTGGCTCTAAATACATTTCTGCAGTTCTAGTATGGCATTCTAGTTTTTTTTATATATTTTTTTGCTTGCTAGGAAATGCCTGAAGGTTTTATGCAACACCATTTGAAACTGTTGATAATTTGAACACCCCCAGTTCCAGTTGAAGTAAAATGGCCCAAAACATTTCGCTCCCACTGCTATCCTACACTATAGAATGGCATTGCTATGTTAATAAGTGTTGTCTTTCTCTTCTTATCTATTATGTAAGAACAAAGACCCGTTGTTGTAGTTTAAAATAAGATAGTTGTGAGGAGTTCATATACCTTTATTGGTACACATCAAGATTCAAAACACTATATTCATAATCCAAGGGTGTCGACAAGTGTGTTCACTGTTTTCAGTCCTGAGGCTTGTCTGAATGGACGAGGTGTGGTCTGAACTGGAATTGTTGTATTAAGTTTTAATATTACTTGCAGGAAAACATGCGGAACGCCAATGTTTTAAGCCATCTTCATCATAACGAGGACTTGGGAGGTTAGCATCGAGTGTCCTTAGGATATTGGAACAAATCCTCGGAAGAAACAAGAGTTCATCTTTATTTCCCCAATGAAGTACTAGATCAGTGGGGGATTCTAAGAATAATTAAGTAATCTAAAAGATCCTAAAGTATAGTTTCTATTTAAAGTCATTGTTATTTTCATTGGCCTTCAACACCAACCAGTTAAATTGGTAATATTGGTCTGTAAATGCACAAATATTCAAATTCAAGTTGCAGATGATCAGATTTACAAGATCCCCCAACAGGGAAAAATGCACATTTTATTCGCACTCGGGTGGTTTTCACAACAATACCAAAATAAAACTTACGTTATCAAAAATGATTACTGTAGTGAAAACAGGTTCTTATGTTTTATGACCACACAAAACGTTTTTTTTTTTTCAATCAAAAGCTACTCCAAAGATGCTTCATGCCTTTGAAACAATGAAACTAAACACTTTTAGACATTTGCATCTGTGAAACAATGCAATTAGCACTAATTCAGATTTGTATCAAACAATAACAACAGCTTTTCTCGACATCAAACATTAGAATACAAAATCAAAGCAGCCAGCTCCTTTGGAAGTTGCATATGCTTAAAGAATACAAAGCACGTGGTGGTGTGTGTTGCTTGTCATTATGATTTATTTTTTTGCAGATTATAATAGCTGTTGAATTCTGCTCAGCATCTAGCCTGGCACCGTTTAAGCCCCGTGGTTAAAAATGAAATGGAATTGAAGGCTTGATTCACATCATAAGGAGTGGAGGGTGGGGATGTATTGCGGCTGGGATTTAAAGTTGACTAACACTTTCAGGGTTTGGATTTTCTTATATCGATGAAGCCCATCTCAGTTTGGACCTGTAACAATATCAAATGAGATGATTCCAGTCTACTTTGTGTCTATATTTTTGCGCTTTACTATATAGATTGCGGCACTGAGATGCAGCTGTAAAGTGTTGGCCTCAGTGTTCTGAGGTCCAAGGTTCAATCTTGGCTCCACCCGTATGGAGTTTGCATTTTCTCCGTGTGCCTGCGTGGCTTTTGTCCGGGCACTCCGGTTTCCTCCCACACCCCAAAAACATGCTACATTAATTGGACACTCTAAATTGCCCCTTGGTATGATTGTGAGTGCGGCTGTGTGTCTCCATGTGCCCTGCGATTGGCTGGCAACCAGTTTCGGATTTACCCTGTCTCCTGCCCGTTGACAGCTGGGATAGGCTCCAGCAACCCAGTCCTGCAAACCTAGTGAGGATAAGCGGCTCAGAAAATGGATAGATGGATGGTTTTCAGGTTACTGAACCAATGACTGAGACAGTCAAAGAACAAAAAAAGTAATTCTGTCCTATTCTACCCACCAAGCCATGTTGCAGAGGAGAGAGGGGAAACAAAAACACTTATACACTATATGCTGAAATAGATACACATCAACAACAGTTTTTGCAGGATAACAGTAAGTGACGTGAGATGATGTGATATACATCAGAAGGTCAACTGGTAGGTTCAGACTTGGTGCGGCAGCGCTATTAGTCAAATTGACAAATGTATTAGTCAAACAGAGGGGTGGGTGCCTGATACTGCTTTAAAAATATATATCACAATTCTTTTCACGCACACACTATTTGGCTGTAGGGAGCATTTGTATTTCTAACAGTTTAGAGCAAGCGTGCTCGCCATTGCAATTCCATATTTATTCAATAGACATAATAGACTGTGTCGCTAAACTGCGCCCCAGCGTACCCAGGATTAACTACATGACCAATCAGTTGAAAAATAGAAGCATGGAAATCAATGAAACAGAATGAAGCTGTCACAAGGATTCATTAATGTCACCTGCAACACCAAATACACCACAGCGCAGTATGATGAAAGTCAGGTTTTGATCTTGGAGTATTTCTTCATAACGTGAACAATGCTGAGTTAATTGAACAATGAAATAGTGCATTTGTAATCAATCAATTAACCAGTCTGGGCTCATAATTAGCGGAAGATGTTATCAGTACATTATGCGATAGAATCCAAAATATTACACTTCATTAATCATCCCATACTGTGGAAGAAATGTGACTTCACCGAGTTCATTCCTCACAGCTGCGTGCTTCCTGCAGCAGCCTGCACAAGCCACTTCGTGCTGGTGACAGTGCAATTGTATCAACTCTGCCATAAAGTACCGTAGGCTACTGTATATATTATTGTACCCTGCTACAGCCACATAGAACAATAGCACCAATGTCAACTTGTGTGCTCAACCTTCATTGAGACACTGGACTGTGCCTCACTTGGCACATTTTTTATGCAGTCTTAGGATATACAGTATATTGTGTTGGAAAATAATAACTGTATTGATGATTTCACATGTACCTGTGGATGAAACCTCAAAACATGGGGAGTCTGTGTTGCGGACTTGCTCAAGTTCAGTTAATGGCTTGAACCTATTACTACCTCTAAAATATCAACACTGTGCTTTTATTTCTCAGCCATTTCTTTTGATTATCATAACATAGATGCAGGGCTCAGGGCAGTTTACTTCCTAGTTGACAACTGCACCATGTTTTTTTTTTTCATGGTTCAGTTAAAAAAAATGCTTGAGTACAGTATACGATGCCTCAAAATGTTCTTTCCCTATAAAAACAACTACCAGGGATCCATTGTAGGAAGTTTGCAAATACAGCATGTGCAGCAGTCAGTTACCTGCTGTGCAGCGGGGAGTCACCATCTGTAATTTTTTTTTTCTCTCCATTGTTCAGTTAAGTTGTTTGGGCAGCGTCGCTCGGTGTGGGCTGGGCTGAAAGTAGGTACAGTGAGACACTTTACTAAGAGTCTTTCACTCCCATGTACGAAAAAAAGTTCCGGTAAATACGCCCATGGGTGTGTTCCATGAGCTTCATGTTGAGTCAGCAACGTATTATGTTTGCATAACAATTACTGTATTTTCCTGATGAATACTTTGGTTTCAGTTGTAAAACAGTTTTACTTTGACTACAAATATTAATTGATTCACAGTGTCAATAAGATAGAGAGTTGGAGCACTGTCTTTAGATTTTGTCTTAAAACAAGCAGCAAAACTCATTTGGAAAGGAGAAATATAGTAGTGCTATCCTCTCTCTCGCTCTCTGAGTCGGTGACTCACGCTGTGAATGAACATGTACAGGTTGCCACGGAAACTCTACAACGGACGGTGATGGATGGAAATGGTAGCTCTAAATTGTGTAATGAGCGCGAGGTGATGGGATCATGATCACCATAAAGAGACGGGCCAGTGCTTGATTTTCCACTTGGAGATCTGTCATCTGCTTGCTCTCAGGAGTGCGTGAATTTTGACAGTTTAGGGAAAGGAAGCTATTCTCGTACGGTGACATCTGTTAATAGTTTATGCTGTCAATGTCCCATTGTTCTGTTGGGCATTTGATCTTCACATGAAAAACTCAAAAGATGGCTTTTCAGTGGCTACTAGTGCCCCCAAAATCATCTGAGTGATATTTCCTTTCTGGAATTGAGGAATGTTGTTTTTCTTCCTCTTTCAGTTTAATCCTCCACTATCTTTCCATCTTTTTCACTTCTCCATATGTCTTCCGCCCCTAAGAGTTCCCAGTCTCTTTTTTTACTCTTTCCCATTCCTCCTCTGGCTTTCCCTCAACGGATGGCCAGCAACCCCATCACCGTGTGTTTTAGACACTTTCTTTTAAGCATTCAATGTTGTTAGCAGGCTCTTTCTACACCAACTTCCTGTAGTACCCTTTCATCAGTTCCAGTCATCTCCCATGTCAATCTTTTCAGCGCTCTCCAAAGCCACATCTCCAGTCATCAATCATATCTTATAGTGTCTTTTGAGACTTTTAAACGTTTTTGTAGCAAATTTCAGGATCATTTGCAATTTTTCTTTTTCTTCTGACAACATTGTCATTATCCTGAACACTTTTACACTGGCCTGTGACAAATCTAGAGTGAGCTTCTCCAAGGAAGTCCTTAACCACACCATCAAGGTACAAGTCAATATTTTCAAGACTATCTTGGTGACACAGTATAAAAGATTGTATTGTTTGCTGTTCTGCATATTTCATTGTATTCGATATTAATATCATTGTTGTCTGTAAAATAGTTTTGGCCATTCATATACTGCCTTGTAAACTTGGATCACTTTATCCTGTTCCCTTTGAGGGCTTTAATATTGTCTACTTGGACACTATCCACTCTTTCACCTTTTCTGTATTTTCTTTCTTTTTGTAGTTCCTTAATGGATTAATAATTTGTTGCTTCAGGAGGTCTGTACCTAATTCATCTTGAAAAAAAAAACCAACTCAAGTTCTATATTGCCTGGGTTTTAATTCTTTGTGTAAAGCTCTTCAGTGTGCTCTGTCCACCTTCCTTTCATCCCTTGTTTATTTGATAGTTTCTGAACATACCGTACTTCATTTCAGTCACTCCGAGTGGTAACGCGGCTCTGCTGCTGGATCGGGAGCCTAATTCGTTCACCTTTCTGAATAGAGCACAAGCTCTCCCTACTCTTTCCATCACCTTTATTTCCCTGCATTTTTTTTCCAACCGAGCTTGTTTTGCTTTGTCAGTCTCCCCTCTTAGTTGGTTAATAAATCACTGATCCATTCAAGGTGCCTCCCCTGGTGTCATGCTTTCTCTTCCTCCTTTCTCCAATTGCTTGTCACATCTGGTGCCATCCATGGCTTTTGGGGTTGCTGCTGTTTATAGACACTCAGGTTATCCCCCCCCCCCCCCACACACATTACATTCCTTACTTCTTTTGTTTCAATATTTAACTCATTATTTTTCAAATTTACTTATCGCAGTTTTGTCTTTTAGAAGTTCCATATCCCACTTTTTCCTGCTATACAAGTGCTAGTTTGCATTGAATAATACAAAACGTGTGTTCTGATCTAATATCTTTTTTTTTCAATTGCATTTTAAATATTCTGTCCAAGATATTTGTGAGATTAAGCCCACTGTTCTAAATTCTGGGGCGTAACACTATATCCAGTATCCATCTCTTTCTCATGCAAGTCCGCCTGAATTCACATTGGTTATTGTCATGTGTGAATCCTCCTTTCCATTTTACGTCTCGTAATCCCAGGATGTGGACTTTAATCTTTTACATTTCTGTATTGTTTTTCAGTTTATCCCAAGTCATCATCAATTCCATGTTAGACTAATCATATCACTTCAAACTTCATTTTTTGCTAGCGTTGCTCTCCCAAATGTTCCAGTCCATCAGAGCTACCGAAAACGCAAAAGTATTTTTTAAATACGCCAGTCTCTATGACTTTAAATGCTGATTCAAGAGCACTTGGAATCAGTTAGAATGTGTGGCGATGCATATCTGTCCCCACTGTTTGGGATCTTTGGAAATCACCCGTAAATTGTCCGTAGGTAGGTGTGCCCTGCAATAGATACTTTTCACGTGACGTCGTGAGTCACATGACTTTCGGTTACAACGCCCACTGGACGCCAAAAGTACAATACAACTTGCATATTTTAGTGATCTTTTTGTGAATATTGGCTTGCTTATAAACGTCTTACGGCCTATTCATAATGGTATTTCATTGTGTGGCTTATGGTTGTAAGAACAGATAGAAAAGAGGTCTGACATGTCAGGTATTGTTTACCTTTTGCTGGGCATTCAGATAATTTACTGTGGTATCCTCCACACTCGTTACATATCTTTACGAAGGTCTTTGGGCTATCAATGTGCCTACGAGCATCCACAGTGAAACTTTCCTTTCCATGTTTTCGGTAGATAACGTGAACCTCGTGGTTGTCGCTAACTATAGCCTTTAGCTGCACTTTTGTTACCTCGTAGGAGTGAACTATGCCGATCGCTTTTTTCGAGCATGAGCGCCAGCCCCTGGCTGTGTAACTTTTCGCGCATACCTGGTGAGTTGGTAGCAAAAAGTATCCAGTCTCTGACCAGTCTTTAACCAACAGCTTGAGTTCTGAATAAAAATATGGTGTTTGTTTTCGGAGTGAGGTAATCAGAGAATTTTTCATAATAAGTTTTTAACAACTTATCTTCGTTTCCGTCAGTGTCCACGTTTTGCTGACATTCTGTCCTTTATCTCCGATCCACAGCAGGACGAAACTGCACTTTTCCTCTTTGGCTCTCTTTTTAAGTGTTCCTGTGAGCATGAGTTCGGCGTGTTGCTTGAATCTCCGCCATGCATCTGGGAAATTGGATGAGTCCCAGTCCATCCTCAGGCTTGGAACACCGAACGTATGCCTCCATTGTGATCAATTCGTAGACATCTTCTTTATTTTTTTTTCCCCCTGAGTTCGTTTTTTTTAGTGATTTCATAATTATACTAGTGTCACTCTGTCACCATGTTATGATCCTGCTGTCGTGTTATTTAATAATGTAGATGTGAGTCCAACTGTACTTTTTAACGTGGGTGATATTTATTTCGCTTTTCCCCCCGACAACCTCTCTAGCTCACTTCCTTATCGTCCTGTCTCGTCACGTCCCGCTGCCGTCGACACAATCACAATTACATCACACTTCTCTATATACGAGAAGTACTATAGCTCAATTTAATAATAACAGGAATATAACTGCTCTCGAGTTTGACATGTGGCTTCTTTCTTTATTCCTCACTCCAGCACAAGTGCCTCAATCACCTCTGGTTACAGTGTTCGTTTGCCAAAGGACTTTCAAGATAAAAGATCAAACGATAACCGTAGCCAAAACATTACAGTGTACACTTCTCACTTCCTAGCCATGATATGTAGACATGATCTTGCCGTCCACAATGGCGTTGTAAAAAAAAAAAAAAAAACACATGGTCGGCGTGACGTCAATGAAAAGTGTCTATTGACTGATGACCAGACCAGGCCGTATTCCCACATTCAGCTTCGATAGAATCCGGAGCTATAGAAAATGGATGAGTGGATGTTTGTAATTGTGTTGGAAATTGGAACTTAGAATTCACACTCTGGCATAGACACACACAAAAAGGCCCCAAAGTTGAGTTGGAATCAAACTGCATGCCAACCACTTGTCATGCTACTGCAACTGAATTTGTTTCCACAGCAACGTTGAGACAGAACAACGTAATGCAGAAAATCACATCCTCATTGTGTCTAGAATGATTACCTTTTATTTTAGCTTCTTGGCATGCGGTATTTCAAAAGAAAACTGATGGATGGTGGTATAAAGAAGAGATTCCAACTCAGACTGGCGAAGCCGAGTGAATAAGCAATGAGCATGGATTCTGAATGAGTGATAGTGAAATAAAAATAGGCAGAATAATAGAAACGGCTCTGGATGGAAAAATTGAGGGTGAATGGGTGGAAAGTAAAAGACAGTGACGGAGGGTTATAATGCAAAGCTGTGAGGCAAAAGAAGATGTAGGGAGAGACAAATGAGACAGAGAAGGATAATGACACAGCGCTATGAGCATATGTGCTGAGGCAGGGAGAGGGAGATGGAGCTCGGAAATATTGAGGGAAACAAACGTCTATGCAGGATGCCCTCCCTCCTCCGCTCAAGTGTGTGTTTGTATGTGTGTGTGTGTGTGTGTGTGTGTGCGTGTGTATCAGATCGACTCCTTTCCAACACATACAAACACCCGCCCCCATCTGTTTTCAACAAACATGCTGTCATACACAAACACACATGCAATTGCAAGGCAGGATGAAAGCAATCAATATTTTGAGCAGACATCTGAAGAGTCCAGTTTTTCCCCCGGGAAGATCAGCCCTAATTGGTCCGAACACACAGCCAAAGGACGACAACGTAAACAAGGCAAACGCCGTATGCTGCAATTAATAGAATGTGAACAGGAGTCGCACATTAAATCCATGCACACATATTGACGAGACTTTTGAACATATCTCCATTATCTGCTGCCAATTATTGTTGTCCGCTGATTTCAGAGGCCAAGTCTGCCCCAGCATTTGCATATCTAAATGAGAGACCATCGCGTCGGCACGACGGGTTTTGAATATCTGATGTTCATTTTGTCATTTTGTTGCTTGTTTGTGGCTCATTTGAAGCAGTCTTATTCATAAACAACCCGTGCTTTCATAACAAGCTGTGTGTTAAACACAAAACCAGGCCTGACATTTTTCAACCATGCAGTACAACTCTCAGGAGGTCTTGTTATTCATACCAAATATGTCAAAGGTGTGCGTTTTCCACCTTGTGTGTGTGTCTGTTTATCTGCTGTGGTAGATAAAGAGATGGGAGGCCAGTTTGTGGAGGAGAGAGGGGAAAAAAAGGTTCCATTTAATGGATTTATTCCACCAGTGGTGTTACCGCAGGCGTGCCCAACAGCACAGTGATCCCATATGGCCTCTAAACTCTGATCAATATTGTCAGATGGTCAAGAGCTCCAAAATGGTCTAATTTGGAAACAGAAGAAAACATTATAGGGGGGTGTTGTGCACAAGTGTTTATGATATCCAGTGATGTGCCACTTTAACTTGCTGTTCTCCGTTTTTTTATTTGGAGGTATGTCTACTAGCATGGCGAATCTTGACAAACCAAAATTTGTTCATTTGAAAAGGCACGCCACATGGATCAGATTGCAAAGGCATCTTAAGTGCAGAACACTCTTCAGGATCTCCCTACACATATCAAAGTGGAATTAGATCTGGGCTTAAGGACTTTTTATACGTCACTGCTGCTCTCCTGCATGTAGTATGCCTTTTTGCTCCAGTGGAACCCAAGTGTGCAGTTTTGAAAATGTGCTGCAGTTCTTTTTCAGGTCAGAGGTGTCACTACAGCTGGTATTCACTAGGCACCACATTTTTGTCATTTCCTGTAGCCGTTTTTACTTTTTTTTTTCCGTAACAAGGAACAAAGCAAGAACAATGGCAATCGAGGATGAGTGTCTTCATTAACGAATTTAATTATGCTGCAAAATCATTTGAGAAGGTGGCAGCGTAGGTGGTATGTAGAGGAACGTTGAGTACGTCATCACATCATGTGATTAAAACGGGCCAATCACACGAGATGAGCTATGGGTTTCCTTGTGCAGCAACTTTTTTTTGAGGCAGAGGGTGTTGCGTGGAGTAATCCATAGGTCACGTGATGCAATGTGGACATTGTTGACCGTGTGACCGCGGGATTATTTTTTTTAACTTTAGTATTTTGGATGGATGCTTTGGGTTTTTCCCATCCTCAAAAGGTGAAATTCATCTTCAGTTACAGCTTTTAGTTAATAGATTATTTGTCACTCTTTCTCACAAGTTCTCTACCTTGACTGAAGGAAGGGGTTCCAATTTAAGAAAGACAACTCCAAAGCATAATGCTGCTGACACCATGTTTTACTCTCTTGTGGGCTCCTTCTCGTGACGTGTTGTTTTCTTGCACCAGCTTTTTACAAGTATTCATAAACGTCATGATAGGAGTAAATTTGCCAAAAACAAAAATGGTCCACTGAGACGTTAAGAGTGCAATGCCCAAATGATACCAAAAATATATGTGGATTTTGCTCAGGGAACGTTGCTGGGAGCATAACAATCAATCCTGGTCGATTTTAAGGATGTAGATAATAGATTAATTGAGCATTAAGAATTTGGTCAATTGTGTGGGATTGCCAATTCATTGTCTCCTGATGTTTGAGGGAAAAACCGGTGTGCACCATTTGCTATTGATTCAATCTCAATAGACTGCAGTGTAAAGAAGGCCAGCGTGGCATGAGCTGTAAGACGTTTGGCTCCATGCATCCATGGAGACGGCTTCTTGCTGCCTTATTCTGCTTGATACAAAGTCGTGTGAGAGAGAAGAAAAAGGAATGGACAGAACAAACCATTCAAGTTACAATATAAATCATGCAATCAATCTGCAAACAAAAATGTATTCTAAACTCTTGTAAAGCTGCCTAAAAAATGGTAAATGTAGTAGTACCGATTCAACTCATTTACTAGTAGTTAAGTACAGCGGAACCTCAGATTTCAAACAACTCGGGGGTTGTAGAAATCGGACTTGGACTATCTGCGTAAAAAATGCTTTGGTGTTCGACCAAATTCTCGGAGTACAATCACCCAAGCAAAGTTAAACCCATGTTGAATGAGTAGCTGAGTGACCGCACACGTGGCAGTGCCACGACAAGCCATTGCGTATTTTGCCTCAAACAGGCAGTTGTAGTGTGAGTATGCACATTTGCGGGTGCTTCTCAAGATTTTGTTTTATTTCTATCCAGTATTTTCCAAAGAAAGATGTTACCAGGAAAGTTGAATGAACTAGAGGGAAATAATTGCTAATACGTAAATGGCGTGCGTGTCGTATCGCTAAGTAGACTATTTCGGCTATCCTAAATAACAGAAAAGGTAATGCAGCTCGTGTGTTCAAATAATAATAACATTGCAAAGCAAAGGCCACAGATAATAGAAGAAATGGAGAAGCAACTGGAGAATTAACCACTCAAATCATGGAGGGTGACTTCGGTGTAACATTTCCTCCTTTCCTCTCGAGTCTCTCTAATGCCATCACACCGTGATCCAAAAGGTAAATGATGCACATTTGTTAAGTTTATGCATTTGATTGATTAAATACATGTACATGTTTTTGGATAAATAGGAATTAAAATGGGAATTTACTATTTGGAGGTTGGGAACAAATTAAACTCATTTATATTATTTCCTATGGGAAAAAAATGTTTCAGAGGTTGAATAAATGGGACTTGGAACACTTCACAACAAGGAATTACGTTCAAACTCTAAGTTTCCACTATACAAGTAGAAATACTTCTACTTGGTAGTCGAAAGCACATGTATCTGTAGCAAGACAGTAAATGTCAGGGAAGAAAATAAATACTTGCGTACAGATCTCTGAAAAACATACTTAAGCACAAGAATGAAATATTAGTCCTTTACTTCCCATCATTGACCACTACTACAATTTATAATCTATAAGACTTTTCGGTGGATGGAAATATTCTCAGGTGTATACATTATAGACCTGACCTTTTGTTTATTTTATTTCAATTCAATTTGCAATGAAGGTTAATCACGGGAGCCTACTCTGAGCCTTTCAGTATTATCCTGACAGCATGCAAACATTGGGAACGTTGTCATTACAGCTTTGATATTTGGTGTGAATGCCGCCCGGGTTTATAGGAAATGCAGGTGATGCAAGAAAAAAGAAGAGGATTGGATATGAAAGCACTCAACCTTTTTAACCTTTCCCGTCTTGTGTAAATGCTGATCTCAAACAAGAAGACCATGTACTTAAGTGTTGAGGTGGGTAAAGGCTGAGAGAAATTAATATACATAGACCCATTATTTACACATTACTCCTGCAGTGCTAAGAACTGTTTCATGACATAACTGCCTTTTTCCCCTGTCATCTTTAATCCTCCTGGTTTTACTCGCTCCGTCAGCCTTACCTCCCACCATCCTGCCCTCTGCACACTCTTGTCTCTAGCAGAGATGTTTGAAGAACTCCTCGGAAATACTGCCGTGCCTACTTAAAAGGGAAATGCTCCATGTTAGCATTATCCTGCTTGTTAGGCCTGCTCCTGAAGATGCTCCTGAACAGTCCTGTGATGCCCTGGACCTGACTCATTATTGCCTCTTTATCCAAATCAAGTGCAGTGAGAAAACAAACAAGCAAAGAAAAAAAAAAAGAAAGGCTTTGGAGTATTTGCATGTGGACAATACACCACCACAGAGATATATTAAAGTTGTATTTCTATTTACTGTATTCTCCGCGCTATAAAGTGCACCGGATTATAAGGCGGACCTTCAATGAATGGCCCATTTTAAAACTTTTTTCATATATAAGGTGCACCACATTATAAGGCGCATAGAATAGACGCTACAGTAGAGGCTGGGGTTACGTTATGCATCCATTAGATGGAGCTGCACTAAAGACTCAATATTGATCCATATATAAGGCGCATCGGATTATAAGGCGCGGTGTCTGCGTTTGACAAAATTAAAGGCTTTTAGGTGTGCCTTATAATGTGGAAAATACAGTAATCTATAACTTTTTATTCCATTTATTAGAATTGTAATCTTTGCCCCAAATACAAAATTGGAAAAAATATGCTTGTCACAGTTGTTGTCACACACCCACAAAGGCCCACATATTATTCGATATTAACAAGGCAAATATTAAATCAAAATCACGCTCCAGTAAAGAATAGCCATAGCTACGAAGGTGCCTACGGTGACACAAAACTGTCTATTGCCTTTGATGGGAATGTCATCCCTGCCAACATGGCTGCCACCTAGGCAGGTCTGTTGGCCAGATCTCGTCCTTATATCATTGACAGTGGCACAATACATAAATATGTGTACCAGTGTCTCGCTCTTAATTGCACCAGTAAACAAACGCAGCCATTTCTGGATATAACAGACTTTAACTGTCGTACATGGGGGTGCTTTTGATTTCCAACTGGACACTATTTTCTGTCCATTAAATCCAGACCTTGGATCTTGTGAGGTCTGACGTCAGTGTTTCAGTTGAATATGAAACAAAAAAAAAAAAATGGCTGACAAATGGCGATAAGCTACTCTTTGAATCTCAGCAGTAGTACTGACAGTAAGGCTAATCTGTTAAAGCAGGCCTCAATTTTTCCCCATTTTACCAAATAACTTCAGATATAACTCTGCACTAATTTCATGCAGTAGCACATGCAATTATGATACAGCTAACAAATGGAGATAGTCTTTTCAGTGCATTTCTGTGGGTGCCTCCATTGATGCAACTTCAGACTACTGCATGTCGGATTCCGTTGATTTGCCGCCACTTTGCCAGCAACTTTAAATTCAAGTGGCGCTTAATTGCACTTTTCCTCGTGATAAGTCCGACTTTTTTGACTTCCTAGTTTTTAGGACTGGCGGATGTGTTTGAAGGCTCTCTTAGACTGACAGGTTTTCTGTCTGTCATGTTGGTCTGTGTTTACCCTTCCACAATGATCAAATGGCTCAAAGCTGATGGTACGCATCAACTCCATGGGAGGAACAGTGTGTGCACTTGATAACATTGAACTTAAAGGATGTATGGCAATCATCCTCTAGGGTTGTGGGCTGTCAACAGTTTTTGTGTATTGTACTTAGTGCTGGTTTTGGTGTTCAAATGGAAACTTTGTCAAATTTAGATTCTTCAGTTGTTTTTATTATTATTATTTTTTTTTAACAATTGCGAGATGTGATTCGCCCCCATGGAGTATACACATTCGAGGCTTTAAAATTTCAACTAATTTTACGAATCTGAGACACCTCACACATGATGAGGGCAAAAAGAGACATGTGCCTACTAGTATTTTGTATGTGGTGTACTCAACATGACAGCTTGGCATACCACAGAATTAATGGATTTTAAAGTTCTTTTACTGTTCTGTACTGTAAGAGTTATGTCATTGGTATTAAATGGGTTACGTTGAACGCAAAGCTAATGCTAATCTCAAGAGTTAAAGGAAGACACACAAGGACGTATTCTTCGATAGTTCTTCTCAAACATGGAGGAACATTTAATTGTTCTCCCTGTCATGATACATGGAGGGCACAAAGATATACAAATATACACTACTTTTAGAATTTTGGATCAATCAAGTTGAATTGGATAATTTGCAGCACTTTGGCCGGGAATCGTTGATTTCCTGCTCCGCAACTGGGATTGTATGTCTGTCATTTTATCCAGCAGTTTCTGAATAAGACGGATACATCTAAGAGTCCTGTCTGCATCCACAATCTTAAGCTTACTTGAGAGACCTGTCTCCCTCCCACCCAGTTCCCATTATGTATTGTCTAAAGGCCGTTAGTATATCAGCATTAGGAGCAAATGTGTTTACAGTTAGATTAGCTACCCTGTCACATTTACTTTCTGTGATTTAGCAGCTAACTTTGTTGCCGGGTGAATGTGGGGGTGGGTTGTGCTGTGATTTAGAGGCAGTTGTGCAGTGTACAGAAGCCTCTGGGAGCTCAGACAGTTCTGTGGCGACACCAAATGATAGCCATTTAGTTAGTTGTCATGTCTCTGGCCATTGCATAGCTTTTCAAAAGGGCTGCTGCAAATGTAAAAAAAAAACACGTTAGTTTTCACACATGAGAGGAGCGAGCAAGGGAGTGCTGTGGAAAGCACCCACTTTGTCCTTGGAGGAAGAGGAGGGGCCAGAAGCAGGGAGACCACGTGCGATTGAGAGGTGACAATGGTGACCCTGAGGTAATTGGCAATTAGAGATCTGCCAGCATTGTTGTTTAGGCTGTAATTAGGATTCCCTCACGTGGATGTGTCCCCTTGTGTAACGTCCATACTAACGTTCGTATAAGTACAGTGCACTTTGCTACGGCCTTCTCTAATCACACTTCTTTGCTTTAGCAACAATACAGGCAATCATTACGTTGGTCATAGCACCATACCTTAAATGTAAGTGCAGCCAGAACTTGGACTAGCCTGGAACAACTGTCCCTCATACAACAATTGCGTGGACAGCTGCAAGCTCAAATCATAACGTGCAAAATGAGGTTTAGCAGTTTGGAAGATTCATCCAGATCCACACTTTTTTCAACCCAAGGGAAGCAAAGAAATAAAACAATTCTAGAGAAGCACAACACATTTCACATCGTTTAATTCAATAATTTCATTATTTAAATTATGGAGATTTGACCTAATGCACAGGGCTTTCCATCTCAAATTTAATTGCTACCAGATGAAACTTGACAACGGTTACAGCTTTTGACCAAGCGTACACAGCTAACTTTGTCCAGATTGGCTGAGATTTAACCGTTTTTGTGCTTGAAAACTGTAGACAACATTCACAAACAAATAAATCAAGGGCAAAAAATTTTCAGACAAACTCATAACAATGGAGAATGGAGAATGACTTGATACATATGAGTGCTGAAAGAATTTCTGTGTTGTGTTTTAAATGTATGGCTACCTTTTTACAACCATAGACTGCTGAGAGAAGAATAAGAGAGGGAATATAACACTTCCTCTCTGAGTTTACATTTTTACAGATAAAAGATGAAATTGCAATGTTCAAGAATGCTTCATATACCATCAGGTCTTCAAGTCTTGTACCATAAGATCTGCTGTCAGTAGTGAACCTTATACATACAGATCTGCCCTATATACATTTTATTGCGTTTTATAACTTTCAACCACCGATCACAGCACAAGCTACCTCCCTGTTGAGATGATGGGGTAGCGTCTCCAGAAAAATTCCAGAAGGACCTGACTTGAATTCCAACGAATCACAGCGATGTCAGTCCCAACATAAATAAAAGACTGAGTTGGAGAATGCAGATGGGCAGCAACACTTTGCATTGTTGCAAACAAACTGCTTCTTATTCATTTGTTTCCGATTAGAATCAAAAGCCATGCACTGCACTGAAACAAAATACCTAAAACCGTCACGGATTTTCAAATTTTAAAGCAGATTCTAGTTATTATTATTAATTTTTTTATTTTTATTTTACAAATGCCTTGAATTCCTATACATAGTCCTATCTCCACCCCCTCCACCCCTTCCCACCCTCACGATTTCTTCAGTCCCTTGCTTTTGACAGCCGCCCTCTTGCGTGGTCATACGCTCCTCGATTTGGACAGTGCAAATAGCAGAACATGTTGAAAAAAGCATCGGTGCTTTAGAATGTGCTGGGTCTTTGAAGTGGCTGACAAAGAAGCATCAAAGAGGTTAATGCAAAAGCTTTACACTACTTGGACCATGAGGAACCTGTTCCCAACCTTCACTTTCCCCGTCTTTCCTACAAAGACCAGTTTAAAGGGAACATTACCCATGATCCTTCTCCACTCTGCTGCAAGCTCATGCAACCTCATTGATTTTGCTGCTTTCTGTCCTATTTTATAACTCTGACTCCTCTCACTTGCATTGGAATGCACACCTAAAAATACAGTATCATGAAAAAAGTCTTTCAAAAAAACATTTTATTTAAATTCAAGAAACAATTGTACATAACACAAGATTACTTTCGGACACATGATGATGTGGGGTTTTTTTTTTGACAATTGAGGCACATTTCTTCCTGAGAATGTTGGTAGAACGGCGACACGGTGGATCAGCTGGTGAAGCGTAGGCTTCACAGTTCTGAGGACCCGGGTTCGATCCCGGCCCCATCTGCGTGGCGTTTGCATGTTCTCCTTGTGCCTGCGTGGGTTTTCTCTGGGCCCTCCGGTTTCCTCCCACGTCTCAAAAACTTGCAACATTAATTGGACACTAGGTGGAATTGTGACGCCTCCTGCCTGTTGACAGCTGGTATAGGCTCCAGCACTCCCTGCAACTCTTGTGAGGATAAGCGGCAAAGAAAATGGATGGATGGATGAATGTTGGTAGAACTCCAAATTCTACTGCAAATATGAGGTTGATTGGTGATCACTGAACGACTTGTTGTTGACCGCAGAGGTTCAACTGTATACTGTATTGTATGACAAGACCAAATGGCTTTTAGTGAAGCTCCAAAACTTTGAATTTGGTGGTAAATTAGTTTATTCACTAAACCTGTTCAATAGATATTCCACACACATATTTTGAATGTTTGACCTTTTAAGAATTTGGTACGGTACCTGAATAATAGGCCAATCACAACACTGTATGTAATTTGTCCAATTGGTGTTGTCGCTGGAGATTTGTTACAGCCAAGCACAGATCAGGTTACAACATACAGTACATGTCAGTCTGGTGCCATTTCCAAAGTATTAAAGTATTTCTGTATCTTATCTATTTTCCTGTTATAAAATCACTTCCTTGAAACTTGATTTTCTCTTTGTTGAATGAAAAGCGAGTGCTGTGTTTCCTGAATTTACTTCTGAGGTGTGCAAGAGCTAGTAGGATCTTTGCCGTGTATAGCTGTAATTTGTATTTTTTTTTTCCGGGAGCCCTGAAACATATGTTTGATTTTTTTGAGGCTTCCACAATTTATTGTGTGAGAAAGTGAAGCCTCCAGATGCTCAACCGCCATGACTTCCATGTATTTGTGTGTTATGATTAGAATCTTTGAATTTTATCCAATTTCAACATGATCACAAATGCAATTAGCTGTTTAACACCATTTCAGTTCAACGGGTACTTTAGGGGGTAGGGGGGTGACTCTCATGGTCAATAGTCTCTATATCAATGGTCTCTATATACTCTCAGCACTCCTCCTTCATATTGTATTTTAAAAAGAACACAATGTACAAAGACAAGTATAAAAAAGATCAGATTGCATAAAACCAAGGAGCTCAGGTTGGCTCGTGAAGGATTTCATTTCTGTGGGAAGAACGCCCAAGTTGAATTTTAGACTTCTGTGTGCACACCAGGCTGTTTCCTCAAAATCTTCAGATGAGACCCAAAAAATATTTTAAAAGAGTGTGATGGACTTGCTTTGTGCACACAATCATCTTTCACAGATTTCACAGAGGGGGACACTAGTTTAAATCTCTTGGGCCAAAAACTGTTCCCATCTAAGGCATTATTAAAGTCAAACACCAATTAAATACATGCAAATCAACCCTAAAGATACTTTATAACCATAATTACGTCTACATCTTGAGCTGGTTTAAACATTTAATCAAAATCCTGATTTTTCTTTTTCGACCCCTGTGGGATGGATTGCTCTTCACACGCAGCAGCTCATATCTATTGAAGCAAAAATGTTGTAGTCTGCGTCAAATTGGCTGCACACCAGACAGAAAAATGCAGCAATTATCTCAGCTGATGCAAATTTTTACATTGCGCTACTCTTCTATATATCGCAGCTTGCCACAGCTGTGTGTGAATACATTTGGGTTTGTCTCAAATACCAAGTTCTTCTTAAATTCAGTATAGTGTCATTATTCTTTGAAAAGATATTTTTAATGGGGTGTGAAGAGCAGTAGCAGTATGCGCAATACTGCTATGTCCATGCCAGTATTGTACTTCAATTCAACATTACAGTGGGGCTTTCTTGCCGCAAAAGTTTGAAACAATTTCAAAGGGTCAAATGTTGCGCAAGTGTTGCCTTGAAGCGCATGCAAATTTTAAATTTTTTAATTTGTAGTTTTTCTCTCTCTCCAATCCATCCGAATCTCACAGGCTAGATACACCCTCTGGTGTCAGCAATATTTGCATCATAGTTGCTTGCACAGCTCTCACAAGGTTTGTTTTCCTGCAGATGTTGTTTTCATTTCAGTTCATACGTATGAAAGATCAGTTAAGGAGCTTCTGCTGTGGGGAGGAATTGTGTCGTTCTATATGCTGTTTAAAAATTCCGGTATGCACATGGTATAGACTTCCTTCTCCAAGAAGGGTAATCTATTCTATCCTATGTTACACACACAAATAATAAGCAGGGTTGTGGACCATCTTTGATGAAATGGTTTTGATAAGGTTTGCCCAAAAGATTGAAAAACGTTTTCCCACATTTAATCATTGTAGTAATCCTGTCTCTGACCAATCTCCATTGTGATGTTGTATCTTTCCTGTCAGCCCCCGCTTAATGATATTCAGTGGGGATGTTTGGTGGAATATGGTAATACGTCCCTGTTGTCAACACACAGTGACACACACTCTTGCACAGTTCACCCACATCCTTAGACGATGAGGCTCACAAAGGTGGCAGTCTGTTCTCCCCGACACTGCCTCTTCTATGCATATTTTTCCGCTTCCATGTTCGTGATTTACAGAAAGTTGGGCATGTGGAAAAGAACAATTCATGAAGTTTGCAGAGTGGAAGGCATCAACAGGAGACTTCAGTAACTAGGATATTGTAATAGACATCCGGGGTGTGAATGAAAGACGCTTCGTTTGCTCATATGCCTTTCACCCCCAAAGACAGTCATTTGTCCTCAACCAACTTTCATCAGTGTCATTGGAAAGACCTTTTATTATGAAGCCAGGAGACAAATAATGTTGTTCAATGAATAAAATAAGTTTGAGGGAGTCCAAGCTTGTCCCAAATAATGTGCAGGGACTATTTCATGCTGTTATGTCAGTTTTGTTGCCCAGTCATATTTTGAATTTCAAACTACTAAAAAGCTCAATTCCACTATATATAGTACGGTATATTGTGGGCTTTTCCGCAGCTGCCAACCTATATAAAGTCACTTCCAGAACTATTTGTCCATATTTATTTTTCTCTCCATGTTTTCAAAGTTTTGTCAACATTTCTGAAGCAGTCGTCGTAGCTTTCATTAAACTGACTTCAACATTTGTCACTTTGTTTTAATTACATCAACCTTGTAATGGTGGTTGCAGTTGCAACCTGAATCAAAATACCAGCCAACATCCATCTGATCTCAAACATCCAAATTAAAACTCAGCACTCTATTTTGCAAAAAAAAAAAAAAACTAGCATTGCTGATGGAATGAACTAGATTTTTTATTAGTTTATGTATGGCCCATAGTTTTGGTTTCTATTTTGTGCAACGTACTTCTTGTCTAAGTAAATATAAGGAAAACTAATGTAATTACATCCTCTTGCATGCTATTTACAGGTAAAGTAAAAAAGTACAGATACGCAGATATGAGAAGATGCATGGTATTTGATTGACAGCTTTCAGTTGTTGCTTTGAGTGGACGTTTAAGAACATCGAGTACAACTTCATTTTCACGATTTTGAAGCCTCATTTCATACACTTGCCAATAATTTTTTTTTCTTTTACAGATTTTTCACTTTAGTGGGATTGTTTAAAAACATTTTCTGTGATGGCTCAGATTTAGATTCACTTTGCAAAGTTTGAGGTATATTTTGTCCACAAATGTTGGTAGAACTCAATTGTACCACAAATTAAATGTGTGAATAGCTTGTGGTTGAGCTTTGTGGTTTCACGGTACAGTATATCACGATGTCAATGGGCATTTAGTGCAGATCCAATAGCTCAATTTTTCACATTTTAGTGCTAATTTATTCAGGCTTGTCCTACAAACCTGTGACATGGCTTTTGTGAAAATTGTATGAGACGTGGGGATCCTCAGTCTCTGTCCAAAATGTTAACATTTCCCAGAGAAAAGGGAGAAAATGGGCAAAACAAAGGTCCAACAGCTGTCTCTTCTCATATACAGCAGGTACATGGCCAAATACTGGACAGATACCAAAAAGAGCTGGATCAATCCCCAATGTGCCTTGTTAGCCTACTCAGGCCTGGTATCAAAGGAGAGCTCCTCTCTCTGTGTGGTTCACATGAAGAGGAACAGAGCTCTCCACTGTTTTCATGGAAGATCAGAAACTGAGACATGTTTTAATTGGGATGAGGAAATACCACACCAAATCAGTGTTATTTGGTGTCTGCAGTTACGCTGATTCAGATGATGTATGGTGGTTGTTTGTATTAAGTTCCACCAATAAGGTTGATGTCTCGGAGTCTTGGATTGTTTTAGGAGGTAGGGTAGCATCCTGAAATGGTTGCCAGCCAATCACAGGGCACATAGAAACAAACAAGAATTCACACTCACGATCACACCTGAGAGCAATTTAAAGTCTCCAATCAATGCATGTTTTGGGAATGTGGGAGGAAACTGGCGTGCCTGGAGGAAAACCCACGCAGGCACAAGGGGATTATGCAAACTCCACACAGACCGCACCGTGATTCAAGCACCGATCCTCAGAACTGTGAGGCAGATATAAATAATTAGATTTTGTGCTTAAAATGGGACCTATGGGATGACAAAATGGTTTAAAGCACAGAATATTTTACTTTTGGAAATAGCCGCGTTCATGCGGGGATGGTGGACTAATGACTCCATTAGTGACTCGGTTTGGTTAAAGCTTAGAAAACTTGCACAAGGTCAGTTGAATGATGATTTGTCTTTGATCCGTACAGTATTCACACCATCAAAGTTTACTTGCACAATGACCGACATTAGGTGGCCTCAATCCACTGGTTTGGTGCCCACCAAGTCTGAAATAGTAGCATTTACGACAAATGCAACCAATTGTGGGAGCAATCACATCATCGTTCATTATAATCCTAACCAAATTGCAATTAAATTAATGGCTGGTGAGGCGGTGAGAGTAGAATCCGTTCCCAGTTTATGATCCAAACAGAGTGGCATGGCAGTCATGACAACTGACATTACATTAAGGGTAAAATACAGTCTGCATTATTTTTGCATGCATGTTTGTCATACTTTAGCAAGATATATTTCACTCCATTACATCTACGTAGAAGAAGAACAGCACCGTCAATCTGATTGATCTGCTACTCACATCTTTGGTGTGCCTCACCAAAATGTTTTCCTCCCTTTTTTCTTTCTATAGTTTTACACGATCAGTTAAACAGCATATGCAACTCAAAATTTAGCCTGCCCATGAACACTTTTTGTGCACAGTTTCTGAAAACGTTTTATTGGAGGTATGAAAATAGAAAAACTGACACATGCCAATAAGATCTTAATCCATCAATCAATCTCAATAGTGTCATTGTGTTCCTCTTGGAAGATCAATAAAGGAGCAAGCCGAATTTGGTTAAAAATATGTTTTTCCATTAAAAATGAGTAGAAAGTACAGATCTGTTTTCAAATGTAGGGATCAAATGTGAAAAAAACCTCAGGAAAATTAAATACCTGAATAAAGTATACATGAAAAATTCATTTAAGTACAGTTACGATGCATTTGTACGTCCTTACTTCCAACCACTCGGGAGTGCAGCCTTAAGGCTTCTTTATAGTCGCGACTCATCACTGCAGGTATCCTGCATGCAGTTTACAGTTAGTGTTGAGAAAATGTTAGCAGAGATGTTGGAAAATGAATTTGTTTTTCCTTTCAAATGCAGCAAAACATCAATTCGGCTGTTTTGGCAGTGATTATCTCTTGCAAATGTTTAGATTGCTCAGCAAAGTTTTCATTGAACACACTCAAAACATGTTAGCTGGCTGGTGCTGAGGGCCCATTGGTGGACGCACACAAACAACACACTATGAAAAATTGCTTGCTCAAAGTGAACTATTTACCAAAAGGAGGTGACTTGTTTAATTACATGTTGCAATTATTACCAGGTATGAAAGGAATAGAATCAGGATCTAAGTTCTGAAATTCTTCACCTAACTCACTTTCACAATACAATGTTCGTTTTAAAGTGGGGGTGATTCAGTTAAATTGTAATCCTTAAATCTCTTTCAGTACACGCAGAGCTTCTGGGAGCAGCAAGTGGATGTTGCTACACCACATCGGGTTCTTTTAATGAAAAAAAGAATCAGGATTATTTTCATCTTCTTAAAGGCTCGCTTGTCAAAAGGTGAGAGGACAGTTGATGTCTCCATAATGAAGGGCTGAGCTACGACTAAGGTTTCCACTCCAACGGTTACTGACACGCAACCGAGGTGAGTTTCATCCATCAACTTTTCACTCCTCCTACCCATCAATCTTCTTGTCATTGTCAGCCATCCATCAGCTTCACAATTCCTGAAGGGAAACCTTGTATCACTGATCATGGCCACACAAAAAAAAACATCCACTTGCTGTACGGTCACATGGAACAGTGTGATACGTGCACATCGCTGCAACATGAGTAGCCTCTTTTAACACGACTTCACACAGTAGCACTGAACGGATGGCAAATCCAGTCAACTATTAAACTATATTAGCCGGTTATTTATTTTGTTTATAATAGTATCATTTGATGTCCAACAGATTAAACATATCCAGTAAATGTTCCAGTGAAAAATAAATTAATTAATCGGTACCATGCCCGTTAATCCCTTTCATACATTTTCTTCCCCCCCGTATCGCTAACACGGGATGGTGAAGATGAAGGCAACTGATAAAAACCTCGGCCCAGGATGTAAATTTCACCCTGGTCTTAAGAGGCTTCAAAGACACAAAAAGTGTGCTACTTAGTTTACACAGGGAGTCCCAAAAAAGGACTAAACACTTAGAGTGACCGAACCACAATTTTGCCGTTAAAATTAGCTCATGGAAGCGGTCACTGCAGCTGTCCATTTACAATTTGAATGGCTACAGTGTCTTAAAGATTTGCTGAATCTGAATCTGAATTTTGTCTGTTATAAGGGATGAGGGAAAAACAAAGACCACAATTATCCCCACTGATAATCTCCACTTGCAAAGGAAAATACAAAAAAATCCACTCCGACTGTGGCCAACTAACATAACTCTGCGTATAAGAGACCTAAACTCTTTCAGAGGGGTGCCGAAGTTTTGGCCATAACTTTGTGAAATACTTTCGTTCACACGTCCCTTTTGTCCCCTGAAGCTATTGACCTTATTTAGTAAGCTCTCAACTGGTGTGTGCTAAATTAAATGTTCTTTCAAACAGATTGAACATGCTGTTCACAACAGATGTTGCAAACAGCGTAAAAGTGGAATTTTTTTTTTTTTTGGAGGGGGGCAACGCAAGTGCAAAATTAAGTTTGAAGTGATGGAATTGGAAGTGTTGGTGGAAAAGGCAAACAAAAACGGAATTATCTATCTATCTATCAATCTATCTAATTTTGCCTTTTGATTTCATCAACCTGGTGTGCTTGGGAATTGGCGTTATGGATTCTCTCCATCCTGCGTGACATTGCATATTCAGCTTTGGAAAGAACACTGGAGAAATTCCTCTGGGAGTGCCCAGCACCAATTGCCGCCATGCTCTGAAATGAGCCAGTGCAAATGCAAGAACTTAATTTAAAGTAATTTTCTCATAGGCTGATATTGCATGACTCCTTGTGACTGGCTGGAAATCAGCCATTACATCAGTCAGAAGCTCCAGAATTTAATTGCTTGATAGATGATATGTTGTGATTCTTGTTTCTGCCATCGGCAGAAAGTCTGTTCTCTTGGTTGCCTCTCATTTTGCCCGTCTCCTCTTCCATCACAGTAACAGACACAATATTAAAGATGCAAAATCAGCTTACCACTGTTCATCTCAGGTTTGATAAATCACATTGTACTTGCTAAATTGATCTATTTGCATATACTCCTCCCAGAATAGGAATATGAACTGCATGACAATTTTGCTCGTTTGACAGATGCAATCCTGCGTGCACTTGGATAGTTGATCAGCTTCCATGTTTGGGATGAGCAATACAGTTTGCAAATGTTTTTTCTTTCCACGTGCAATCCTTCAGTAAATCAAGTATGTGTAATTTATTGGGCTCTCTAAATTAGCTTCTTTAGCTTATAAGTGTGTCAAAAACATGTTGACTGCTTTTGAGTTATATTCACAATACTGTACTGGATAATGTAAGCAACCTAATGCTGTAGTACATCCAAACAAGAGTTCTAGCTTCTACCCGTATTATACTCTATGTTCAGCCAAGTTTCCACCAGATAGAAACTATCAAGAGATTTTTTTTTTCAACAAGATACACAAATGTTGACTGGCATAGCTAGAACAAAAGAACATAATTCATGAAATGAATTATGGAATTCAGTGCACACCTGACTGCAGCCACATGGATTTGTGGCTGGTTGCGGCGTACATGGATTCGAGATTCTGAATCAGATCAAACGGCGATGTCTTCTCCAGACTCGTCTCTTTTCCACCTGCACAGTTTGTACCTGACATGTACGAGGATGTTGTTTTTATTCTTGCCGGTCACGTTTCACGCTGCTTTTCTTCACCAGTTCCTGGGAACTTTGGTCAGAAAAAAAACTTGCACTTTTGCAAAGTCAACTGAACGGTTTCTTCACTGGCTGATTTGAGGATTTAGTCAGTAGAAGCCATTTGATTCTCTTTTATTTGCTCTCGATTTATTGCATCATAGCCACTTTTGTTTGGTAACGAGCTGATACGCTCAGTCAGTTTTACAAAGAAGGTCACGGGTGGCGGTTTGAATAAACACTTGACTGTCTTTGTTATGGCTATAATAGTGTTTTCACGGTATAAGATTGTTCAAATGTAAAATTAAGAAGGAATTCTTGCATCGCCGCTGATCTTTTGCTTCACTCACATCAAATTACTACACAGCCACTCGAAAGCTTCTCTCCTACTGAGAATAGATTGCATTTTGTGCCATTTACACTCCACCACTCTCCTAAAGGACAAAATTTTGCCTTTCTTCCATTGCGCATACCACGGGAAAAATAACACCCGTCGATGAAGAGTTTCTTTTGCAGTGGGGATAGAAAAAAAACATTTTTAACACTCTTGTCTGACACAGGCACAATCCCTGAGAGCCTTGTTGCTTGTGAGCTGAGGGTTCGACACTAGCGCTTTCATGCCCTCGTGCTCTGCTGCCACTCTTCACCCACATGTCCCGCACAAACTAAAGAATTAACCAGATTGCATTGCAATGCATGTAAAGGGAATTTAAATTTAGAATAACTCTTCTGCAGTACATATAACTAGAGATGGGCATTTGAGCTGAAGTGCATTTCTGAGATGATGAATCACAATCATTAGAGACATACACAGCCTTCTGTGTGTACTTTGTGCTCATGTTGCACATATTTCTGGAAGCTTAGAAGTTCACACTAAATGTGTCAGTACCACCTGAAGCCTTGAGGTGTTCAACGCCCTCACAGTCCACTGGGCTACTACACTGCCTCCGTTTCAGGTCTTCTTCACAAGAACACTATTAATACCTATTTCTTTGCTGTTAAAATCTCTTCTTTGTATTTGGGGATGATGCACGTGTTGATTCAGAGCAGCATTATAAGGCCGGGGACCTTGACATGGTATAAAATCCACATCTATTTTCATACATACTAAAAGCACGATCTTTAAAATTTCTTGATCAACTATGAGTAGAATTAACAGTGGATCCATTATTAGATAGTTATGTTTCTTGATTTACATAACTTTTGGCACTACAAAGAAAATACGGTCGTTATCAGGGGGGCAACCGCGATGGATGTCCCCCTCAGGGGCCCCCACTTTGCACCCCACTGCATACCACATTCCAATCATTCATTAATAAAATAACAAAAATCATCCGTTTGACGACACTTGACCTTTAAATTGGTTGAAGACTAAATTGTCCTTAGTTGTGACTGTGTGTGTGTGTGTGTGGGGGGGGGGTGATGATGGTGTGGTTTCGATGTTTTCCCTGTGATTGAATGGCAATGGACCTTTCCGACCTGTCAAGCACTCGTACAATCATAGCCAATCAGATAGCCGCATTTTCTAAACCCTTGGGTTAACACGGCCCTCTCGCCACATTGTCCCTCAAGCAATGCTGGTTGTCAGTAGCGTGCACTTGGAAAAATTTATGTTACGAAGAAAATGGTCTTCAGATGCGTTTGGGGAATGTACAATTCTGATGAAAGATATCCTGCTAGGTTACAAGGGGCCTGGTTGATTCATTTTCCAAAGACTAAAATACAATTGACAAAGTGTCTCCGACGGATTAAGGCTCGCGGAAGAGCGCACGTACAACTAAATGCGGACAATATCAACAAACACAAGGCTGTATATTCGAAGGTAAGTGAGGGAGAAGTATTTTCTCTGAGTTTGATTGAATTATTATCAGTGCTTTATAGATTTCAGGAAAACAACTTTCACTTTGTGAGTGTATAACTGACCTGTTGAACGAAGCGTGTAATGTTTTATGTTGAAGAATCAAGTTAGGGATAAGTAAATGCACGATGTCTTGCAAGAGAAATGTAATCTATTTGCCTATTTGTATCACATCAGACTTTTAAGACAGCGCACTGGTTTTGATTACGAGCCAAGTCAAATGAATACACCCACTCACTTATAAAGACAACAATGATATTACTCGTGATCTTTCCAAGCAACTGTAGCTGTAACTCTGACATTGTATCCTCCTCCGTCCAAAATCTTAATTCCGTGTGCATATCCTTGCGTGAAATAGTTGAGACCTCTCGGTAGAACTCTCTTGGACAAGTCCGACGTATTTGGCAAAAAACATACCCCAATATTATCTGGACTACGCGATAGAAAATCGACTTCAAACATGTTGTGTTCAATTGCCATTTTGGAAGTTTTTGGGACATGGCTAAGGGGGCGGAGCTTCAGATGGGCATCGGAAAGGTCCATTAATCCAGCCTGTACTCCACCTCTTGCCCAAACTCAGACTGGATACGCTACGGCTATAGAAAATGGATGGATAATGTTTTGGTCCAGGGCCCGAGTACCAACAAACACAAATATGAATGTTATAATCCAAACTCAAATCTTCATATTTCCTGGCACCCATTATGTTACATTAGTCGGTAAACCTGGCTTCCTTTGACAACTCACAACACAGCGCGCAAAAATAGGTTTCTGGGAACTTTACAATTTAAGCTTTTGCAAGCATACTGTATGGCCACCTGAGGCACAGTGCAGAAAGTTACTTGCATCAGGTTATCTTGCTCTTGAACATTCCGCTCGCTTCCCGTCAGGCGCATGCATGTTTGTAGAGGAGCCTCAGGCCATAGGATTCCAACACCGACACAGCTGACTGCCGTCTCCTGTGGTGTTTTCCCACTTCTTCAAATTGCTTCTTTGAATCGCACTATACAAAAGTGTTTGCTGTATTTTATTTCATTTTTTTAAACCACCAACAACAACAAAAAAAATAAAAACTTTTTTTCTGTGGTGTTTGGAACACAATGCACCTCTGTGGGAGACAAATAGGAGGAGAGTCCCAAGAGCATAATCAGATACTGTGATAATCTGCGGTATGAATTTGAAAACGGAAGCTTCGCTGGAGAAATGCTCCGCTTGTGTACCTTCATGATGAAGAAATATTGCGGCATAATAGTTTTGAACAAAAAGCAAGAAAACTAGGGTGATGTCAACATGCATGATTCTGTTTTTCCACTATTTACTTAAATTGAGGCAGGGAAGGTGGCATTTTTTGTTTTTGCCTTGGATTCTTACAAAATAGTAAATGATACATCTTTGGGAGGATTCTGAAATATCATAGAATTTATTGTAATTGTAATTCAACAGCCAGTGGATCAGATGGTAAAGCGTTGGCCTCACAGTTCTGAGGACCAGAGTTCGATCCCAGCCCCGCCTGTGTGGAGTTTGCGTGTTCTCCCCGTGCCTGCGTGGGTTTTCTCCGGGCACTCTGGTTTCCTCCCACATTCCAAAAACATGCAACATTAATTGGACTGATTGGACACTCTAAATTGCCACTAGGTGTGATTGTGAGTGTGGCTGTTTGTCTCGATGTGCGCTGCGATTGGCTGGCAACCAGTTCAGAGTTTACCCCGCCTCCTGCCCGCTGACAGCTGGGATAGGCTCCAGCACCCACCGTGACCTTTGTGAGGATAAGCGGCAAAGAAATTGGATGCATAGATCTAATTTAACAAACAAACAAACAACAGACGAACATTGGCAAAAGAAGCCGCTTTGTGATCTGAGCTATGGAGACCGAGCATTTAGTGAATGTGTATATTTGGGGATTCCTGTTCTCAATAATTTAAACCCAAGTATGCACTAATCTGGACTTTTACGAAACCCCAATGTTGGATTTACGTGTCTTGAAACACATTTGAGGCAGGCAGCTCAAGTTTCTGAGGTCCGCCCGGATGGCAGGTAGTTTCAGTGTGTCCAACCTTTCACCTGGCTAAGGTTACAACAAATTCAAGTTTGCAGAAACTGGGTGGGTGTCCCAAGCAACCCGTCCATTGTCCCTGGTGGCCCAGCCAAATATTATCCTGGTGGGGCAGTTGAAGACACCTATGTGGACGGTGGTGGCAACTTATCAATTTAGCTTTCTGGTGCAACCCAGGTGTATCTTCTCTCGGTTTTAATGGTCTGGGTCCTAGTAATCCACTTAGCACTGGTGTGCAAAAGCAAATGTCTGTGTCTTGCTTTGTTGGTTATGGCCGTTGATTCATTTAGCATTGGTATGTCAAGTCATGTCCCTCCACTCTGGTCATCTTTCTCTGTGATGCTAACATGCGACAAGTCCGGCACTCCAATTTCTTGAAGATGTGTTTAATCTAAAAGCATCTACCCACAATTGACACAATCAAATATTCGATAAATATGGAACACAAACTGGAACAAACAAAACCACGCTAATGAAGACATGACTTTCTAGACAAAGGAAAAGGCAAGGTCACATGAATTCCTCTTGTAGGAAATCGGTAGTTTCAAAGGAAAACCTGACTATAGCCTTTGTGATCCACGGTGCAAGTAAGTAGGTGATAGTTAACACATCAAGCTATGAGTAAAAGCGAAAGTAACACAGGCGAGTAGGTGGGTGAGCGACAGAAGGCCTCCGTAATATGAGAAAGAGGTTAAGTGCACGCTCTTGCACCTGCAGTTAAAGCCTTCACCCTGCCATATTATCCATGGCCTCCCCCCCAACACACATGCACAGACATATACACACGGATGCCAATCCGATTTGCCAACTTTGGGAAGCTGTGTGTGACAGCCAATTACTGGGGAGATGACTCTCAGTGCAGTCACCTTCTCACCTCACAGCCCTAACATCTGCCTGTCAGAGCGTCCAGGGAGGCAGGCGGATTTGAACCGCCCAAAGAGGCCAGCAGAAGAGCCACTGGTTAAAACCTCCCCCTTGATGCGCTTGCCACCAATATTACAGGCCTGCCAATTTCCTTTCATGTCATCTGCTTCCTGTATAAGACCAATCCAATCCGCGCCGAAAAATTGCGCATATATTTATATCCATTCTTATTACACTTCCAGTTGAACAAAATTGCTAAAAATTGTACTGCACCAAAGGATATAGAATTTGCAAAAAAATATTAAGGAACATTTTAAGACATTTTGGCTAACACGAAGGAACAAAGGACTACCTTCCCGTAGGTAAAACTAAGAAAGAAACGAGTCTGCTTGAGCGCCCTACTGCCTCCAACGTCACTTCCTACTTGTTGTCGAAACGAATCCCTCGAGAGGAATTTCATGGCGGGAGTTACAAAAAGCCATATGCGTCAAAATCATGTTTTGTGGTGAAAAACGAATGGGTCCATACCGGTTGCTGTTTTTTCATTAATAACATACTAAAAACCATCCATTTCATGATACTAGACCTTTAAGCTAGTGTAGTAAATGTAGTCAGTAAAGTAAAAATGAAGAGACTGCTGGCATTGTTCGCTCCAGTTGCTGATAATGTTTCAGTGTTTTTGTGTCTTAGCAACTGTACAAATAAGAAAAAAATATTTTTTTACGTGTTACAATTTAAAATTGATTAAGACTTTGCTTCACAACCTGTCTTATAATTCCACATTTATTTACATGCATGCAGCGATATATTCACATTTATCTTACGCCATCACATCATGGTTCCAAATGTCATTTAGTGCAAATCCTGTCAACATCACTTTGTAAACTAAACAAATCAAGGTAATGGAAAAGAAATAATGAAAAAAAAAACACTTAAAACAATGCATCTGGTTTCTCCATTTTTTTTTAGGATGTCCATATCAAACGTTCTAAAATTTAAAAAACTCATCTGCACACAGCTTATTATTACCCTCTGTCCTCATTATTGAGTTTTATCTTTAAAATTGTAATTTTACAGGGGCATATATATTTTTAACAGTCTGTGCCTGTTTAAGTATCATAGAAGATTACCACCAATATTGGTTTTATGATGTCAGCTGTTTGATTCTGGAACAGTGTTTTCATATGCAGTTCCCAATTTCCCTGTGATTGGTTAGTTACCCGTCCAGGATGTGCTGGATTTCTATTTTCATGGGGAGAAATGGTTTCAAAATCCTAACAAATATGTTCTCAACCAACTTCCATCAAGATTCCATTGTATAGCTATCAGAGACATATTGCATGTTTTCCCAGGAATCCATGTATTTACATGTGTGAGCAAAGAGGATAATTGTGCAATGTCATTAAACCACAAGAAAACAAACAGCCAGGAGTCCTTCTTGATTAAATGCCAGCACCATGTCGTGTCGCTACATTCGGACTCAGTACCGATGCAATTGTTGTGCAAGCATTTATTATTGCCCCCCTTCTCACCTCCTTTACTCTCTCCTGTCCCCAGGGGCTATTGTGGCTCAGAGGGCAGTGCAGTATAAATGAATACACCGACGGAATTGGATGCTTTTGTCTTCAGTTGTTCCGCATTCCCATTGCAATGCGTTATGACAGAAGGAGAAAAATAGAAGAAGAGGCTAGAGGTCCCATGTTCCTACTCATGCACTGAAATTGAAGGGGAAATAATGTGTTGGCTGCCAAAGTGGAATATAAGCCTGTTTACCTCCATGCAATGGCTCACGACTCAATTGCCTTTGAAGTGGTGTTTGAAAACTTTAAAAAATACAACGGCTGATAGTGATGGTGGAAGACAACCGTTTTGGAAGGCGGGAGCAAGTATTTCCAATAAAGTTGTGACTTCAACCTACGTGTGGAGGATACACACATTTATCTGCACCTCCCGGAGACAAATTCCTTGTTGTTCCAATACTTTGCCAATAAAGCTTATGCTCATTCCATTACATTGCCCAGCACAAATTAGATCCAGTACAAGAGGTTTATGTAGAATTATTCTGAAATCTAAATCCGTCGAACAAAAACAGATTTTCTTTTTCCCCAACCAGTCAGCAGTTTGGGCTAAGAAAATTTTAAGCACAGCATCCAAAATGATTTATCCTTAAAATACTTAAAAGAGTTTATTTTTTTACTCCCCAAGTAACGGGTACCCTTGTGTCTCAATACAAGGTCTCTTGCAAGCTTCCATCAATATACACAAATATAAAGGACTGTAGCACTTTCAATATGCAGTCTGGTTCAAATTACACTCTTAGGCGGGGTGGTTCTGTCTCATGGAAAAGCCTGGTTTGACTTTGGTTCTAATGATAACCAGTAGCTGAGCTAGGGAATTTGACAAAGCAAGTCTACTCATTATTGCCCAAAAATATTTGGTGACTTTTCCAACACTTATACAAGATTAAAAATATATATTTTTTAAAGCAAAGAACAAAAGGCAGATCGGGCTTTTTTTTATGGGGGGCGGGTGCCTCTTAAAGTGATATACAGGTAGTATGTACTGTGAGATGACCTGTCTTTTTTTGGAGGGAAGGGTTAAAAAAAATGTGATGCACTGAAGCTGCAATACGTGATCCACGAAGTAGAGAGGGATTTGCTCTTCTGTGTTTTTGATGATGATAGATAACATCTATGCATCCATACTCTGAATGAGTCATTTGTTTACAAAGCCTCTACTTAATAATTAAAACATCAGTCAAGAAATCCAACTTTTTGTATCGAAGCAAAGTCAATTTTCACAAAATGTCCCATTGAATATTTGAGTTGGCTTAAGCTCAATGTACAGATGTTGCGCTATTAAGTGCCATAAAAAATGCAGAAGAAAATAGTTTATGAATGTGGGATATTTGTTTTCCTTTTATTTCCATGAATGCATTTAGAAAAAAGGTACCTGGAGTCATTGCTCACTGGATGATTTGAACACCTGTTTTAATGTTGATGGTAATGTTTCTTGAATGAATTCTTAGCTTCCTTTAGTTGACGATACAGTCGTCTTGTAGACTAGATGCTGGAAATCGTTACGTAGTAGTACTTACAAATGTGCAAGTTAAAAATAGTGCCATATATTATATAAACATCTGTTCACCTGTAATTTTGGTGCACAGTTTGAAGAAAAGTTTTGTGTCAACAGTAGTGGTAATAGTGGAGATTTATTTTCCTAGAGGGCGGGGGGTGAATCTTAAACTAAGCCAACTTAAAAGCAACCTTGGGGTGAAAGAGACTAGCACCCAGCCGATGAGAACAATCACAACTCTTTTGGGTAAAGACATCTCCAGAGAAACGTCTTTGAGTTTTTAATGCCATGCCGTTTGTTTATTCCCCATCCTTGCATAGAATGTGGTTTTGTGTGGCCGTTTGCGAGCAGATACGCAAGAGTCACAGTTGTCTCTGCAAGTAGGACACACACATGGTCGCTGCTTGAGGAGACGGTGAAGGTCTTAGGGTGGCCCGAGGCGACTTAATAACTCACCCGAGGCATCAACCTGACAAGAAAATACGAAACTCACTGATGGGAATACACACAAACACACGCAGAGTTGCAAGCTGTCACAGTGTCTGACTGTCAATGTCTCTTTCCTTCTACCTGTGTCACTTGCAACAGGACATGTTTGCGCCAAAGAGAAAGGCCAAAGCAGCTGGTGCAGCCATCAATAGACTTCAATAGTCTTTCATTGTTCTCCATGGCACTCAATTTATGGAGCTTTTCAGGTCAGGGTGACCACCCAATGCAAACAAACAAAATGTATTTTCCTCAGGAAATAAATCCTGGAGTGGTAGATCAGTGTGCGGGATAGGGTCTGACCATCTATCGTGAAATTCTTTGAATAATTGCCAGGTATTTAACAATAATTCCGTCAACAAAACAAATAAACATATTGTTTGCGGCATGGTGTATCAGCTGGTAATGCATTGGCCTCACAGTTCTGAAGTCCTGGGTTAAATCCCGGACGCGCCTCTGTGGAGTTTGCATGTTCTCCCCGTGCCTGTGGGCACTCCGATTTCCTCCCACATTCCAAAAACATGCAATATGAATTGGACACTCTAAATTGACCCAAGGTGTGATCGTGAGTGCGGCTTTTTGTCTCGATGTGCCCTGCGATTGGCTGGCAACCACTTCAGGGTGTACCCCGTCTCCTGCTCGTTGACAGCTGGGAAAGGCTCCAGCACTCCCTGCAACCCTCGTGATGATAAGCAGCTAAGAAAATACATGGATGGATAGTAGTGGTAGGCTGGTAGCTAACAATGTTTACTTTACTGTGGATGTGTAGTTGCATATTTGAAACCAGTGCTACTGTAATTTGCAATAGGAGCACTGCACTTAAGCACATTTTAAGTCTGAAAGGATACCAAAATTTAGAATTCTGTCTTTAAAGCCCTGGAGGTAAAGTCTAAATGGAAAAATAATCACTGCAAAAGCCCACGCTATAGCGAATAATCCGCAAGAATAATAATTGGGGGGAGTGAAATGCAATATAGCGAGGAAGGATTGGACATTGTTTTAACAATCAATGCTTTGTTATTAATGCAGTTTTTTGGTTTATACTAATTTAGTCGCAAAGAAAAGCCACATAAACTCCAAGAATTAAAAATCAGATTGGAGTGACATTAGCATATTTTAGCAGGATATTTTTAGCTGTTTGTGTTTGTAAATGTCACTACAGCTGTCAGCTGTCGCACAAGATCGCAGCAGGCTAGTTATAACAGAATATTTCCACAGATCATGTTTATTTATGTCCCTGTCAACGGTGATCAGTTACTGGGATTGATGTAAATGTCCATATACATGGAAATGTATTTGCGACAAAACTAATTGTTAGGTATTTGGGTGCAGTAGTTGTGAAGTTCCAAATCATAAATGGCATTTTACTAAAATTAAGAATTGTAGATTGTGTGGAATTGCTTTGTTTTTGTGGGGCATGGAGAATGGCGTTGTGGTTATCGTGTCTGCCTCCCAAATAGCAGACTTTGGAAACCGCTAGTTTCAAGGCTGGAAAGGATAGTGGGAGGTGAAAATATATTACTCTTCATATCAGGATAGATTTCCATAAGAATGAATACTCTAATAAGATCCTGATGTGTGCCTATTGCAAGGCCAATCCCTCAATTGAAAATCTCTATCCTTCCATTTTCTAGCACTTACCCCATTCAGGTTCCCATTGAAGCTGGAGCCGAGTCATCAGGCTGGCACATATCATAAATGAACATTTATGTAACAATACTGCTAATAGTGCGACCTTCCTTTGATATCATTGAACATACGCTACCGTGATGTTCTGCTGTCAGCTATCTGTATTTGTTGGTTTTATAGTCACGAATGTTTCGAGTGTATCATTTCCTATGAAATCTACTTGTGGCTAAAAAGTAAAGCATGGAGAGCGAATATTGTGAAAATGCAAAAGTGGAGTCAATGAAGGGCGAGCACCGTTTACTCTGCATGTTTTTATTTGGTGAAAATATGCTGAAACATGGACCCCGAAACAGTGATGAAGAAAATGAGCAATCAAAGAAAAAATGTTAAGCCAATGATGCGTGTAAACGTGAGTTTAAAAAAAAATACAGGCTAATAAATGAAGAAAAAAATGGAGGCTGAAGGGCTGATGCAGGAAAGGCTACACAAGGCAGCAAACACAAAGCAATGGAAAACCACAGCCTCATACTTGCATACAAATACAGAGAAGAAAATGAGTATTTGAACACCCTGCTATACTGCAAGTTCTCCCACTTAAAAATCATGGAGGGGTCTGAAATTTTCATCGTAGGTGCATGTCTACTGTGAGAGCGATAATCTAAAAAGAAAAATCCAGAAATCACAATGTATCATTTTTTTAAATGATTTATTTGTGTGATACAGCTGCAAATAAGTATTTGAACACCTGAGAAAACTAATGGTAATATTTGGGACAGTAACCTTTGTTTGCAACTTCAGAGGTCGAACGTTTCCTGTAGTTGTTCACCAGGTTTGCACACACTGCAGGAGGAATTTTGCCCCACTCCTCCACACAGATCTTCTCGAGATCAGACAGGTTTCTGGGCTGTCATCGCTGAGAAACACGGAGTTTCAGCTCCCTCCAAAGATATTCTGAGGGAAAAAGGTTGTTCCCCAAAATCTCACAATACATGGCCGCGGTCATCCTCTCCTTAATACAGTGCAGTCGTCCTGTCTCATGTGCAGAAAAACACGGTTAGTGGAATTATGACCGAAAAGTTCCATTTCAGTTTCATCTGACCACAAAACTTTCTCCCATGACTCCTCTGTATCATCCAAATGGTCATTGGCAAACTTAAAATGGGCCTTGACATGTGCTAGTGAGTGGAGGTGGAATTTTAAAGGCGGACTAACAGGTCTTTGAGAATCAGAAATCTAGCTGATAGACAGGTGTTCAAATACTCATTTGCACCTGTATCACACAAATAAATCGTGAAAAAAAATCATACATTGTGATCTCTGGATTTTTCTTTTTGGATTATCTCTCTCACAGTGGATATGCATCTACGATGAAAATTGCAGACCCCTCCATGATTTCGAAGTGGGAGAAGTTGCATTATAGCAGGGTGTCCAAATACTCGTTTTCTTCACTGTATAACTAGAATAAAACGAAATCTGTTCCATGCAAGTACAAAAATGCTAACAAGTAAAAAAAAAGTACCATTTACATTCAGCCAACGGCAAGCACATGGGCAAAATATAGACTAGGAACTATCTGAAAGAATAAATGACACTCATTGATGGGGAAAAAAAAGGGTAGAACATGACCGTATTATAGCTGCAGTCAATATGGTTGGTCCACATGCAAGGGTCAATTGTCAGGGATAGTAAATCTGAGTCGCTCCCTGTAATTTGTTCACCAATCCCTTTGCTTTCGGCCACGTTGCTGTGTTGCAGCGAGCCTGCGTCTATGTATTCATCTGACTTTAGGCCTTTTGCCTTTTAACAGCACAAATATAAGATGCATATGCTGCAAAGTGATACGCTTTAAGCACAAATGCTTGTGCTCAACTGCGAGTCACCGTGGGCTTCTGGAGCGGGAGGGAGGTGGAGTTGAGCTGTGATTGAAAAGTACAAAAGACTCACATCCTCTGCTACTTTGCGAGAGAGACCGAAAGTATCTGCCTCCTTTCATTTCAGACAAAAACGGAAGACAAAAGTTGAGCAAACTTCGTTGAAGGCCTCAGGGAAAATAAATTCTAGTGCTTCATAACATAAGCTCCAGCCGGTGAACTTTTCACATGAGCATGAACGTGGAATTACAACGCTTCCTCTAGTTCATAGACAAACCATATCAAATGCCAATTTTGTTTGTGCAGTCTGAGGTGTTCCAAGAATCGCAGACAATGCAGCCTTCGTGAGCGTAGTGGAGCACAACAGGGATTATAATGCTTAAATTGGGCAAAGTGTAGGTTCAGAGAATTTGTGAAGGGGCAAATACAATCCATTTTCTTTTCTGGAATGTTACTGTCAAGCTGAATTAATGATTGAACTCCAACATGGGAGCACGGTGGGGTAGAGGGTGTCATGACTGCAATGTTTTTCATAAATCCTTGCGTGGGGTTTCTCAAGGTATGGTGAACCCGCGTTAACTGCGCAGGATACGTTCTTGACCCGCTTGCGATACGTGAAAATCTGTGATGACAAAACCATATAGGTCAAAAACATTTTCGTAACTTTATTATCAAACACATTGATTTTTGCTGACTACTGTTGTCAATATTTTTTATTCATGTAAAAAGCAGAAAAAAATCTAAGCAAGAAAAAAACATACCAGCACATTAAATAATTAAACACTTCAGAGGTAAAATTTTAGCTTTCATTCAATGAAAATGTTCATTCGGTGTATCTGAAAGTTTAACCTGAAAGTTCTTTATTTCATGGAAACCACGTTTTGTAAGACGGTATTTGTGACACCACTGCTTGTTTGTATTAATTCATGACAACATTTGCAAGAATTATGTCTGTACTTATTGGACAATTAGGCACTTTGTTCTCTATGAACAGAGACTTTTGAGATAATGGTTTTAGGCTATTTAAAAAATAATAATTTCTGTGGATCCAATTTTCAACCAAATATTTAAACGCTCAACTATCCAAAATTCACAAAGGCCGCCTATTCTAAATGTTCAATTTTCACTCTCATCATGACAAAATAGTGTACATTTTGAGCTAACAACAGTTACTGGGAAGTACTTACCCAAGTACTTTCTTCTTTACAAAGTCCTTTTAGATTATTGTAGGTTTAAAAAAATACTCCGTGAAGGCGAGCTGACAGGAGCCCAGCCTTCCTTTAGACGCTAATTGTTCCAGTGAGACTGAAACTGATACTCCTCTTGAAGGGCGCGTGGTTCTATGTTAGTGGTTTGACACCGTCCTCCCCACCCGCACATGGGCCAATTGCTCGCCTCATTCTTACTAAGCTGTTCCGTTTCCGTTTGCACTGCTCTCTTCCTCAATTATGTCACAAATGCACCACCAACTAATGCAAGCTGAATGACCCTGAACTGGTGAAATAAGTAAATCGTGACTGACATTTTTTAAAATCTGTGTGTGTGAGTGAGTAGCACGCAGCCCAAAATATGTTTAAGAGTTGTGACCATAAATAGGGCTAATGTAGGCTGATAGAGAAAGAAGAACAAAAACATCTGGAACTTTCCGCAAGGTGTTTTCTCAACTTAGAAGTGGGCCGGAATCCCAGTTTCCGTTTGTAAAAGTACTGTTTATTCTTAACATAAATTCTCAAATAAAAGGGAAAAAGTATGCTCTATTAAAACTTCACTGAAACCTATAATTTAAATAATAAGCGAAACGCACTCATAACCACTTTTTCTGATTAATTGCCTCGTGTGTCCACCCTTAGACCTTTTAAAGAATGGATAACATATTGGAAAATGACATGCCTCTCACAGACAAGTACAACAGTTCCTTCATATGCCTGAAAGTATCAGTAGCAGAGCGACATGGCAACGGCTGATTCCATAATTATGAGCAGGTACTGTAAATTTACCACATTCACATCAATGTATAAGTGAATCGCATAAACACGTCAGTAAAATGCACACAAAGCCGCACACCCCGCGAATGTATTCAGGATTGGTGGGTTTTTTTTTCCCCCTTTCCTTTTTTAAATAATTTTACACTTGGCTAAGCAAGCGGCAACAACACTTGATTAATGGAAAGCGCTGCTTCTAAATGAGGTCGGAGGAATTCTCATACATACTGCTGGTTCTGAATGTTTCGTCTCTTCATAGAATGAAATGTTACAATAGCAGCTAGCATGGCCAGTCAGTATGGCTTGCAAATCCCATCAAGCAAACATTTGATACGTAACCTTTCTTTTTATACAATGTATGAAAAGCTTTTGATGTACAATGGGCAAATATAAGTTTTTTTTTTTTTTTTTTTGGCTTTCATTTTTCACAAGCTGAAAATCTTTGGTGAAAAAAAAACCTTGGTGTCTGATTTCACATGATCTTGGAGGTGTGGAGTAGGAACAAAACATAATGGGCGTCGGATGAGCGCACTACGACACCATCAATGACGAACAACCATTCACATACAACATCCAAAAGAGTAAATACGAAATTGTCAAACATTCAAGGCATGAGATCTAAAGCCACTTGGCTTTCCATGTATTTCCGATCAACCATGTCCAAACAGAAAGCATTGCTCAACGTTGCACGTTGCTCCCTGGCTGCACATTTTCTTCTAATTGGCCTCATAAATCCCCACTTGTCACCCAAGGGTCCACGACGCTGCTGGTATTATGGCCCACTTTCCCCCCCTCTGTCAGTCCCACGTCTGTGTCGGACCCACCGCAGCTCCCTGCTGGCTCTTATGGCTGACATTTCCTGCTAGCCGTGAGAGTTATGTCTTTGTCAAGCTTGTCGACATCAAAATGGTCCACTGTGATGACTTGTCATTGACCCGAGTGCTTACAACAACTGGACAGTCTGCTCCGCACATGCTACCTGCTTCATTTCATTTAGCTGATTTTTGATTAGCCTTTTTTGCATGTTTTGCAAACTCATAAAACAATTAAAGACATGTAATATGGATTTACAGGAAAATTAATCAAATGATTGGTTGTCTTGTCTAAAAATGCCATTTTCTTCATTGCTTAACTTTAGAAGCAACAATTTTGAGGTGATCACAAAAGTGGTGTTCAAAAACAAGCTCGTGTTGTGACCGTCATTACCGACCACTGGATAATCTGCTCCAGTTGTCTTGAGTTTTCTCAAAATTTTTCTTTAAGATGGATCCACTCAGCAAAATAAGTCTAACGGAGCCTCAGGGATATAGTGGGAAGATTGATGTAAACTGTCAAAACAATAAGATGCACATTGGATGTCAGCTTCAGTTTTGCGTCAGAAGAAATGTATCCTTGTATTTTGTTTAATTTAAACCCCCCCCCCAAAAAAAAAATCTATTAGTGGTGACGTGTGTAGTTGGACTCGTGTAAATCAGCAATTTTCTTTTAACTATTTGAACTCGTAATGCATGAAGAGTCAGGTGTGCTTATAGACCCAGTATAGAAACACAGAGGCTCGCACCACTTCAGTTTGATGATGCAGAAGTAGCCTAAAAGGAAAATTATTTTTGTCACTTTCTGGGATGAAAAGAACATTTACACCATTTGGTGGTACACTGTATAGTAGCATACCGTTTTTATGACAGGATTGGTGGGATGGATCTTTTGAATCCTTTTTTTTTCTTCCCCCAAGTACCGTGATGACCCAAGAATGACTATTTTCTATAAAATACTGTCCAATGTTTTTTTTTTTTTTTTTTTTTTTTTTTAATACCTTCCAAAATTCGCAAGACATGAGACTAATAGATCGATAGCAATAGTGAGCCAGTACAACTCTGCAGCGTTTAAGCAGCAGGGCAAGTTGGAGGATCGGGACAAGAGAGGGGAGAAGGTAAAAAAAAAATCTTTTGACAGCCAGCTCATTATCTATGTTGTTATCCTCCACTAGCCAGCTCCTTCCCTCTCTCCTCCTTTCTGTCTCTCCCTATCTGTCAGAGCAAGGATAAAATCCCTCTCTTTCCTGAAGGCTTAGTAGAGATTATTCCGGTGTCCCGGGGGTGGGTGGAAAGGATGCTGAGGTGCCACATTACAGAAGTAGCAAATGTTGAAGTGCGTTTAATGGGCCTGAGGTTGCTTACGTAAAAAGGGGAGAAGGCAATGGAAGGTACAAAGAGATTTCATTTATTTCCGTTTCCTCAGTCATCCATCGCTGTATCTGTGCATGGTGTTTTGTGCCTCTGTTTGCTCTGTTGATTTAGTCCTCTTATATCTCATTATTAATGATGTAATCACTGTGGATCCACACCTTTTCCCATGCAGCGGAAGGGCATTTGATGACATTTTCCCTTTGACAAGTCCAACTCTGTCGTTAAGTAACTGAATCAAGCTCATGAATAAAGACATCCCAACGGCTGACTGAAGGGACAAGCATGGCTGCCTGTTCTAAGCTTTAAAGCAAAAGGGAGCAAGTTACATATCTTTCATTTTCCTCTCCCATTAAGCCCGAGCCACTTACGCATGCCCACTGAGACACTCCACATCTTTAATTGGCTTGTTCCATCATTTTCTAAATATTATTATGTTGTGTTTTTCCCCTTCAACCCATTAAAGTTGTGTGTTGAACCAAGCCCTTGAGACGGGACCCTTGAATAGCAATGTACCTTATCAAAAACACATTGCAAGGAAGGGAATACTAAAGCGCACCTGGGAGCCGAAGCAAGACGGCTGTAAAAGCACAATCAGGATGTTTATGCCATTTCATCTATTTTATGTTTTAATGATGTACTATGTAGTTTTCAATGATTTATTTTTTCCTCTTTTTTTTTCTCCCACGTTGTTTCTCGAGTCCTTAAAGACATCATTGGAAAAGCTATTAAATGATAATGAATCATCTTTGTGTCCTGGGTTGGAAAATGCCCACCGACTGCTGCATTTTCTTCCAAATGCTCTGCAAAGCACCACATGCAGCATTAAGTACTAAAATAATCACGGGAGTTGTCTCTGCATACTACTTTATTCCCTGCTGAAAAGCATAAGGAAACAGGGATCTGATGATTAATACTCCTTTTATAACACCAACAATTTTCAAACTCTTTGCAGTCATTGAGTTGTAGAAATTAAATGATTCCATTTTGCATTTGAGAAAGGTGAGGTTTAATATGTACAGTGGTGCATTGCGATGTGAGGTTGAAATGAAGAGAAATGCAATTAATCCTTCCCCCATCAACCGCTCAAAAAAAAAAGTTTTTGCAAAGGCAAAATCATGCTTAACCACGTTCCACTGAATAAAAACACAGTAATAACATTTGCTCTCTGCTTAAACTGAAAACACGGAAAATGTGAGCACAAAGCACAACTGTAGACAAGTACTGGTTTTCGTTGTTATTCTTCTCTGGAGTGTATTGGCGGTTAATGGCGTATTACCTCGACAAAATACCGTCCTCCTTCTGAAAGGCCATTTGAAATGATGATGGCCAGATGTTGTGAAGTTTGCTGCCGCAGTGGTATATCAAATTTGTGATTGTATCTCAAAACAAAAACATCAGGCAAGCATCGGCTCATCGCTTGAAAAATGCCTGTGCCAAGGAAACGCTGTACATACATTTATTATTTAGTTTTGTCAATTTGTACCTTAGCTAGTTTGCGAAGGAACTTTGAATATGTGCTTGTTTTTATAATGTTTTAATCCAACTTTCTTCTGGCTGTTATATGATTCAAAATCCTGGCAATGTTTCCCCCACCCCATTTAATTTCGCATCCTCAAGATTAATATTGGTTGACCTTGGCGACTACCTAATAACCTCCACCAGCCCCCCAACTAGCGTTGACGCGAGCACCCGCCAGTTTGTTCCAGGAAGTGACTAACCCCGCAGCGGGGCTCGTAAAAGATGAATAGCATAAAATGGATAATGGATTCAGGAAATAGGTGGAAGCTGAATTTAAGGTTGGACTGCTGTAGGGAGGAGACGCACTACGAGTGATCACATTGTCTGCGAGCAGGGATGAAGCTGGCAAGCTGCACTTTTATTCCTTCATTGCTTGGTATTTTGCCATGGAGACGGTCTCAAACCGGCGTGCTGCTGAAGAACTTCACATGCACAATTGAATCCTTTCCGTACGTGTCCTTTCGGTTTTGATTCAGAGCAGCCATTAAAAGTCATTTAGAGACAATCTGACAATCAGCTGAGCTCACATTCTTGCTTCATGCTTGATCCCGGCCTACAAATTACCTGCTCTTCTGAATGAAGATTGACGTGTTGCTAAGATACCCTGACAGAGTTGTTAAGGAGGGGAAGACAGAACGCGCAGCAGATAGGATAGCTGCCACAAACCAGACATGAGGTGAAAGATTGTATCTGAGTAGAAATGTCACGCCCTCAATAATGTCTCAATCAATAACCGTAAATCACAGGGCGTTAATACAGCCCAGTCTTGAGAAGCAGGGGGGGAAATGACATGACGTGACGCGTGTGTTCATCTTTTAGTAATTATCGTCGGTGTGCGTGTCAACAAGACTTATTCAGTCGAGGTTAACCTTTGAAGGGACAAAAACGAACCGTCAATTACTCACAGGCTGTGGAACGTTCAAAACAAGCATCGGTGTTGTACCTGAACGAATGCATTGAACTAGTTCGGATTTTGTACAAACGTGACCAGAAATTAGTTCATTTCCGCTTGATGAACGTCACTGAGAACATATGGTATCAAAGAACATTTGAATGTTTTCGGATGAAATCTCATTTTCATTCAAGAGTGCCAGATTTTGGCAGGGACTTCCAGGAAAGACCCGTCTGAATTATTAATTATTATCTATTTGGCACCCGATTCAGTGCGGCCACATCCGCCATTCATGGCTGGCGAGTCACAGCTGCGTGAGAACGTGAGGTGGATTCAGGGATGCTGCGTAAATAGGAGCGAACATGTTCTTCGGTGGTTCTTTTACAGTACAGTACATTATTGAGGAAAAAAAAAGGATTAGTCCTGTTAGGAAAATGATTATTTGTATTCAGTTGGAAGTCTGAACAGTAACTTTGAGAGTATGGATTTTTTTTGGTGGTATAACATTAAATGAAGTTAATTTGTTAAAAGAGGAAGTAATTAGAAATTAAGACGTTATTGTCCTTTCACCATCATTTCTGTCAAACTGTGCTCCGTGTTTTTGTTTGTATATTTAGGACACAAATCCTGTTTTTGTTTAAATTCCTCATAATAAAAAAGAGCATTCACGCAACACATTTTTCCTCGTTTTTGAGATTGTGAAAAGTAAAAGCTCCAACTGTCTATTGGTGTGGACCTATTGGTGGCAACAATGGGGAAAATGAAATGGCAGTATTGTAAGAGTAGTAGCTCATCCGCAATATATTGAGAAAAAGCAAAAAAGTAATGTGAGCTACTTCTTTTTTGGAATAGTGACCTTAGTTCAAAATTTTGAACAATTAACTGCGAACTGAACTAGTTCATTTTTGGATCAGTGAATTGAATTTTAAACTAGTTCGTGTATAAAATGAAGTTTCCCAACACAACTCAGCTCAGTGATGGGAAGGGCAATTCTTTTCACTGTACTAGAATCAAAAAAACTCTCTCACCAAATTGAATTCTGTTGATGACTTAGCATTAAGGTTCACGTTGACTCTTTAACATGTTCACTCACTGAGGGATGGTCCACGAACGGACATGATTAAGAGACATGACTTTACTTCGAGGGTTATACGTGCTAAAAGTACTGTCGACTGGACATTTGTCTTTTTTACTGGATGTAGTAATGAATTTACCAACCATCTATCAATTATTTTGCACATCTCCAAGTTTGGGTGGCAGTGGCAGCAGCTCAAGCATGGAAGAACATACTTTCCCCTCCCCAGCCACTTCGTCCTGCTCTTATGGGGGAATCTCGAGGAATATCCAGGCCAGCTGGGAGTCAGAGTCTCTCCAGCGTTGTCCTGAGTTGCCCCCGGGGGCTCCTCCCGGTGGGACGTGCCCGTTATACCTCACCAGGGAGGCATTTGGGGGCCTTAACCGGATGCCCGACCCACCTCATCTCATCGTCAGTGCAAAATGAGCAGTGGCTCAACTCTACGCCCCTCCCTCATGACTGATATTCTCAACTTATCTCTAAGGGAGAGCCCAAAATACCTATGAAAAAAACCCTCCTTTCAGTCAATCATATGTACGATCTTGTTCTTTCAGTGCAGGAACTTAATTTAGGCCGGTAAATCGATAGCTCTGCCTTTTGGCTCTTTCTTCACCACAAAAGACCGATGTTGATCCATTTTCCATCAGTGCCAATACTGCACCGATCCGCCTGTCGATCTCCCGTCCCAGTCTTCCCTCACTCGTGAACAAGACCCCAAGACACTTGAACTTTTCCACTTGGGACAGGATCTCTTAGGAGTTTACCAAATATTGTAAATGAGTAATGAGATTTGGAAAAAATAAATCTTTAATATTCACTTCAATATTGACAACTGCAGTAGAGGCATAGAGGGGGAAAGGAGGCTTCTGTGTACTGTTTATTTTCATGGTTGACTCAATGTGTTATTTGGCTCTATGAGGATGAGGCCTCTTTTTAAACCTCTTGTAGACTATTTCTTCTTCTTCTTTTCCTTTCGGCTTGTCCCGTTAGGGGTCGCCACAGCGTGTCATCTTTTGCCATCTTAGCCTTCTCCTGCATCTTCCTCTGTAACCCCAACTGCCCTCATGTCTTCCCTCACACATCCATAAACCTTCTCTTTGGTCTTCCTCTCGCTCTTTTGCCTGGGAGCTCCATCCTCAGCATCCTTCTACCAATATACTCACTCTCACGCCTCTGAACATGTCCAAACCATCGAAGTCTGCTCTCTCGAATCTTGTCTCCAAAACATCCAGCTTTGGCTGTCCCTCTAATGAGCTCATTTCTAATCCTATCCACCTGTCACTCCGAGCGAGAACCTCAACATCTTCATTTCTGCCACCTCCAGTTCAGCTTCCTGTTGTTTCTTCAGTGCCACTGTCTCTAATCCGTACATCATGGCCGGCCTCACCACTGTTTTGTAAACTTTGCCCTTCATCCTAGCAGACACTCTTCTGTCACATAACACACCAGACACCTTTCGCCAGCTGTTCCAACCTGCTTGGACCCGTTTCTTCACTTCCTGACCACACTCTCCATTGCTCTGTATGTTGACCCCAAGTATTTGAAGTCGTCGACCCTCGCTATCTCTTCTCTCCTTGTAGCCTCACTCTTCCCCCTCCCCTTTTCTCATTCACGCACATATATTCTGTTTTACTTCGGCTAATCTTCATTCCTCTCCTTTCCAGTGCATGTCTCCATCTTTCCAATTGTTCCTCTGCATGCTCCCTGCTTTCACTGCATATGACAATATCATCTGCGAACATCATGGTCCAAGGGGATTCCAGTCTAACCTCATCTGTCAGCCTATCCATTACCACTGCAAACAGGAAGGGGCTCAGAGCTGATCCCTGATGCAGTCCCACCTCCACCTTAAATTCCTCTGTCACACCTAAGGCACACCTCACCATTGTTCTGCTGCCATCATACATGTCCTGTACTATTTTAACATACTTCTCTGCCACACCAGACTTACGCATGCAGTACCACAGTTCCTCTCTTGGTACTCTGTCATAGGCTTTCTCTAGATCCACAAAGACGCAATGTAGCTCCTTCTGACCTTCTCTGTACTTTTCCACGAGCATCCTCAAGGCAAATAATGCATCTGTGGTACTCTTTCTAGGCATGAAACCATACTGTTGCTCGCAGATACTTACTTCTGTCCTGAGTCTAGCCTCCACTACTCTTTCCCATAACTTCATTGTGTGGCTCATCAACTTTATTCCTCTATAGTTCCCACAGCTCTGAACATCCCCTTTGTTCTTAAAAATGGGAACTAAACACTTTTCTCCATTCTTCAGGCATCTTTTCGCCCGCTAGTATTCTGTTGAATAAGTTAGTCAAAAACTCCACAGCCATCTCTCCAAATTGCTTCCATACCTCTACCGGTATGTCATCAGGACCAACTGCCTTTCCAGTTTTCATCCTTTGTAGTGCCTTTCTGACTTCCCCCTTAGTAATCATTTCCACTTCCTGGTCCTTCACTCTTGCCTCTTCAACTCTTCCTTCTCTCTCATTTTCTTCATTCATCAACTTCTCAAAGTATTCTTTCCATCTATTTAGTACACTACCGGCACCAGTCAACACATTTCCATCTCTATCCTTAATCACCCTGACCTGCTGCACATCCTTCCCATCTCTATCCCTCTGTCTGGCCAACCTGTAGAGATCCTTTTCTCCTTCTTTCGTGTCCAACCTGGTGTACATGTCTTCATATGCCTCTTGTTTAGCCTTTGCCACCTCTACCTTTGCCCTACGTCGCATCTCGATGTACTCCTTTCGCCTCTCCTCAGTCCTCTCAGTATCCCACTTCTTCTTCGCTAATCTCTTTCCTTGTATGACTCCCTGTATTTTGGGGTTCCACTACAAGTCTCCTTCTCCCCTTTCCTACCAGATGACACACCAAGTACTCTCCTGCCTGTCTCTCTGATCACCTTGGCTGTCGTCGTCCAGTCTTCCGGGAGCTTCGGTTGTCCATCGAGAGCCTGTCTCACCTCTTTCCGGAAGGCTGCACAACATTCTTCCTTTTTCAGCTTCCACCACATGGTTCTCTGCTCTACCTTTGTCTTCTTAATCTTCCTACCCACCACCAGAATCATCCTACATACTACCATCCTATGCTGTCGAGCTACACTCTCCCCTACCACTACTTTACAGTCAGTAACCTCCTTCAGATTACATCGTCTGCACAAAATAATATATCTACCTGCGTGGTTCTACCTCCGCTCTTGTAGGTCACTATATGTTCCTCCCTCTTCTGGAAATAAGTGTTCACTACAGCCATCTCCATCCTTTTTGCAAAGTCCACCACCATCTGCCCTTCAAAGTTCCTTTCCTGGATGCCGTACTTACCCATCACTTCTTCATCGCCCCTGTTTCCTTTACCAATATGTCCATTACAATCTGCACCAATCACAACTCTCTCGCTGTCTGGGATGCTCAGAACTACTTCATCTAGTTCCTTCCAGAATTTCTCTTTCAACTCTCTTGGTCCATCCTACCTGTGGTGCATAGCCGCTAACCACATTATACATAACACCCTCAATTTCAAATTTTAGTCTCATCACTCGATCTGATACTCTTTTCACCTCCAAGACATTCTTAGCCAGCTCTTCCTTTAAAATAACCCCTACTCCATTCTCATTTCTCTTCCCACTCTACTCTGGTAGAATAATTTAAACCCTGCTCCCAAACTTCTAGCCTACTACCTTTCCACCTGCTCTCTTGGATGCACAGAATATCAACCTTCCTCCTAATCATCATGTCAACCAACTCCTGTGCTTTTCCTGTCATAGTCCCAACATTCAAAGTCCCTACACTCAGTTGTAGGCTCTGTGCATTCCTCTTTTTCTTCTGACGCTGGATCCGGTTTCCTCCTCTTCTTTGTCTTCGACCCACAGTAGCTGAATTTCCACCGACGCCCTGCAGGTTAGCAGTGCCGGGGGCGGGCGTTGTTAACCCGGGCCACGACCGATCCGGTATGGGATTCTTTAGATGAACGCTCATATTTGTTTGGCACAGTTTTTACGCCGGATGCCCTTCCTGACGCAACCCTCTGCATTTATCCGGGCTTGGGACCGGCCTACAGATTGCACTGGTTTGTGCCCCCATAGGGCTGCATTTCTTGTAGACTATTTAGAAGGGTTTATTTTTTTTTTTTACATTAACAAAAATATTTTTGTTGAGAATATCCGACTTCTTACCTGGATTTCTGCTGCATGTTACCCATTTTTTAATCTTGTCATTTGAGTCATTTTACATCAATCAAATTCTATTTCCTTTTGATTTCTTTAAAATGTCATTCTCACCATTTGTTTTTATCTCCTGGAGGGATCCCACAGTTCTACTGACTTTAGGAAGTCACACGTGGTCCATTTTAAACACCCCAGTTACCAAATATGGTTCCCTGCTCGATACATGGCTAAAAGTAAGGAGATATAGACAAAAAGTATGACCGAGAAACGTGAGAATGCCTAATCAAAACTTGCATGCATAAGTTGACACACCCTCATCTTTTTGATCACTCAATTGGACTCTTTTACTCAGGTACTACTCTTGCCAGTCCCGAAGCAGTTCATTGTGGCTCGAGCAAAGTCGAAGCGTGGCTTTTCCCCACCATGGCTTCGGGGAGCGAGGCCACGTGTTGCATCTCTCTCTTACCAGCTTGTCTGGGGGATTACTCGAGGTGCGAAGTCCTGCCTGTTAACTAGCTTGAAATAACTGCCAGTGGCACTGGTCCTCTTCACAGCAGAAGAGTCGTAATTTGCTATCAAATTAAAAATAATATGCGGTTAAGTGCGATATGGTCAGACAAGGCTTCACACATCGACACAGGTTTTTGCTCATCAGTTCATGTCAAAGCAGACAAACTAATCCTCAGTTGCGTGGGATTTGCCACCACCTGTTGATAATCAGCCATGACATGAAGATATTAGGACTGTGACAAAACCACTTGTGTCAAAAACTACTGTATCCAACCTCAATCACACAGGCCATATCAAGAGCTATGGACTGCAATCAAAAAGCTTTACTGTGCAAGCATAACTGTTTTAGTGGAAAGATAGCAATCACTTATAGCAGTGTGTATGTGTAATTTGCATGCGTGTGTATGGTATTTGTCCCTTAGATTGCTTCAGAGAACAAAAATCTATGGAAACAGTAAGTTCTCATGAGGTAGGCTCTCAGTCGTTGTTAGTTGTTTGTGAAATTCTGTGCTTGGGGTCACGTTCACTCATCAATCCTGTGCATCTCCGGGGACCCAAATGTGCATTAAACCTAGTGACGCCCGTGGTCTGCAATTGCTAACATGAAGACATTTTGCCCACAGTGTTCTTTTTCAAACCCACGCTATACCCTGACTGACAATGTCTCCTGCCATTTTTTTTTCTCTGTATGTAGTATTGTACTGTACTGAATGTCAGCATGAAATGTCAGCTCGTCAATTACCACACATATTCATCTGCAACAATCTCGGATCACACCCACCCAGCATCACAGCCACTTTATACAAGAGCTACTTAAGCTGCCAAATGTCAAACAATTTCCTCCAATAAACATGTAAATTTATGCACCTAGGTGCTCATAAACCTAATCTATCTGATAAGAGGGTACCAACTGTTTGTGGTGTTTATTGATGAATAGGCTAACTCGCATGTACTGTAAGAGCACAAACTGGATTGATTTTCATTATATGCAAGGAGATTAATTCATAATGATGATGATATATATGGCAAGCTCAAAGTCAAACATTACTTCGTGACACTCGTTCACTTCCAAAATGCTCTAATTTCAGAACTATTTTATAGTAATAGGTAATGTCGACTAAATCAATTTCATTGCAAGCTGCTAACCATTATAAAATCAGTATTAAATGTACAGGCAACGTTTTGATTTGTATTTGAATATGGTAATTGCCTGACAACCAAATTTATCTATTTAACTCATCTAGGATTCCATAGTAAACCCTGCTATTGACTAATATACCCCCCCTTTTTTTTTTTTTAACCCATCTTCAGTTATTTCTGGGGTGGGGGTGGGAAATCATCTTGTGCTTTTTCTGTTGCCCTAAGATGCCACAGGATGGCGCCTAAGCTTTGGGTAGGGAAAGCAGTTATTGGTGTCAAGGAAGTATGAAAGCATGGATATGATTTAGCTCCGCTGCGTAAAAAAAAACTCAAGATATCAATTAACAGAGGTCTCTTTATAACTTTACATTTAATATTTTTAAAAGTTACAAAGAATATTCACTTGCACATCCGGTGCATGTTTTCAAGCCATTTATTTGAAAGAGCAATGCTTCGACATGAGTTTGATATCATATTAGTATTTTAAGGTCATACTTTGTGGTATATTTATGTTTTAAACTACAATAGCTCCATTCCTTAGCGACTGACCCGACTTGGAAATTTTTCTAGACCATTACACGGACACCCCAAAGTCAATACAACTGAATTTAATTGTGTTTAAGCAAAGGAGCACGGCAATATGATCAAAGGTCAAATAAACAAGTGAAAAAGAATGTCAACAAAAGGTTAATACAGATGCCAGTAACAGGCAATGAAAACCATTAACCAAGGTGGATGGGCGAAGCACGTCGAGAGCTACCTTCATTTACTAAAATGAAATAAGCAAACCTATAAACATTAACACAAGAACTCAGCCGCATAGAAATACACAAGAATAGTCCAAGAGCATTAATCCTAGTTACACGGTTATGGAACAAATGTACAAATCGAAACACATATTCTAAACTCCATTCATTGAGAAAATGGGCAGGAGGAACAAACATGGAAACAGATTGTAGACTACTCAAACTTAATCAAAGACTAATATTCAAAACTACTCCAGGATAAAGATGACTATAGGAACCAAATTTTATGTGGATAACAAATAAAAGAGCATAACACTTGGTGCAGGGGAAAAAAAAAACACGAGTAAACATTTTGCCAGCAAGAAGCTCCGATCCGTCCAGCAATTCCAAACATAACTAATGGTGGAATGCAAGGTGCGCGTTGGAGGCCAATTCAACCACCAGACCAAGGGACCGGAAAAAACAGAAACACACGATCAAGACACTTTCCTACCTTGTAATGGAGCACATTTTTGGCTCTATAGTTTTATCACACTTTTTCCTTTTTAAAATCTGTGGTGATCATCATTGGTGGCACCACGATAAACACACACACAAAAAAGCAAAAACAAAAAACATTGCTTTGTGGAGTAAATCCTTTTGTTGTTCACTGAGCTGAGGTCTTACAAGATTCACTGACATCTCGCATGACCTTGCGGACAGCGAAGCGTGTCTTTCTCAGATCCTTTTGGTTGAAATTCCAAAATCTAGACTTTACAGAGTCCACTATGCAATTACAGTTATCCAATATGTAGCAGTAAAAAAAATAAATCATAAAAGTCCATGTACAGTCCTGAAGGCATATCAGAGATTACTACAGATTTGAATTTAATAGTCATTTCTAATTCATTACGGAAAAGAAAATGCAATTTGTCAATGCCACGAGCCAATTTGATAGCGGAGATCAATGTCTTACACAGTCTGGTACAATGAACACCCACACAGCTAATTATTTTAGCCACCACATCACTTTTGAAAGCCGCTGGTGCCGGCTATATCACAGTGACTGAAAGTTACACGTCTTGCAAAGCTCCACTCGCATAAATACACACATACACACAAGCACACGAGGCACACAAAGAGCAAGTCCGGTACACCATCCTCCTCATTAAAGTGGAGCTGAAGCTATTGACTGGATATTGTGGGTGTCTTTAGATTCATCTCCACTTACTCGATATTCTTTTCATCACGCACACACATAGATGCGCACGTGCACACACAGCAGCATCTGAACAGGTCACGAGGTGTTGACCCACACACACTTACCCCGCGCAGGTAAGAATTAGTGTACGCTGATGTCAGACAAGTGGCAGAGGGTGTACACACGCACTTGTTTAAGTGCGTGACAAGCAGAAGGTTTCTGAGATTAGATGCTGGTGCTCTTTTTCAAAGGTGGAATTTTAAAATTGGGCAAAAGCTCGCATTGTTTTGAAATCTGGAGGGAGAACTGCTTCAAAAGTTGCACAAGAAACATATCGGAAGAACTCAGTACAGTGAATATGTAAAAGGAGCAAATGATTTGGGGGGATTTTTAGTGTTTTTCAATTCAAATACATTTCTATCGATGAATGGACCTATTCAAAATTGTTCTTTTTCCCTCGGGCGGCCACATACACAAACAAATTTATGCTGATTTTAGCAAAGTGTGGTTTCAGTATAGGGATATATTCATACAATGTAGGGTTTTAAGATGCATTTTGAGCTCAATATTCCGAGGTGTGTAACTCCCGCATTCAAATTTTATGCTTTGAATCAATTTCTCAAATTACCTTTTGGAAGACATTTTGGTGTGTTAAAAACATTTTCCTTTCATTTTACATTCAAATCATTCCAGAAAAAGTCCGAGCCTTCAAATGTCCTTGCCCAAAGGTAAACAGACCCACAGTTGGAAGTGCCATTCTGACTAAAAAAAAAAAAAAAAGAAAAAGACAAGCAGTACCTGCACATGTGTTTAATGGGCAAATAAGAGAGACATATCTTTGTCTCAGTCTGCTGCACTTGAGGGAAAAAGGAAAATTAGCCCGAGTATACCCGACTTCAGCCCTGGACTAGCAGACGATGTGCTAAAGTCCTAAGAAAGACCACCTAATCTTATGCACTTTCTCTGTCCAGTACTGAATTAATTCAGTAAATTCATGTTAAGGTAATTTTGTGTTATTTCCCATTAAAAAATAAAAGTATGAAGAAATTGTCTTCAACCTTATAGGTCCAGTAACACAAATATGGTCAGCGACTGTTTTTGGATAATAATAGCATATCACATTTTTTATGATAAACTCTATTGTGTAAAGTTTAGCCCACTGACTTGTTTCATCTAGCCCACCAAATGATTACATGTTCGAGATACCTGTAATTTTGTTACATTAATTGAGACATTTCTTTTTCTTAAATTGGTTGATTAAAATGTCTACTTAGTTTTCATGTGTATTTCAATAAATAACTAATTAATTGATACAGGATATATTCAAAATAACAAACAATTTCTTTCTTAAATGATTGGTTACATAGATTTAAATTAATTGTAAATAATAAAAATAAAAGAATTATTCAAATACACAATTTTACAGGTTTTACACGCACATTTGAAAGTATTCATTTATTTTAAAATACTTGCTCGAATGGTACGGCCCATACGTGTGCGATTTGCGGAAGCATCGATTTATCCAAACTGTCTTGCTAAAATGAAGAATTGAGATTCAGCTAAGCAGTCTAGCTTTTTCAGATTGATATTGTTAATTATGTCCCAATTTTGTACAAAAGCCATCAAGCTAAATTGCTGAGATCATTTCATTTAAAATCCTCTAAAATCATTTTTTGTACATCACCGTCATATGCAGCAGTGTGTTTGTGTGAGTGCTCAACAAAAGACCTCTCACAAATGGGACCGCAATGGATATAAAAGCCTGTCTGAGTACACGTGAAAAGCTTTCCACAGCACTTTGAGTCACTGCGCACGGGACAAGACGACCATGTTTACCTTCCCCGCTTCGACAGAACGCGTCTGACCCCGGAAAATCGCGAGGACTTACCCACAATGATTTAGTTGAACACTCGGTTCAGACTTAATGGGATATTATTCAAACAACAAGCGGGAGGCTAAAAGGCAACTAACATCACAAGGGGTTGAAAGCCTGTGTGCATGGAGGTGGGGTGGTGGCTGAATGGAATACTAGAAGAAAATGTGAGGTGCATGCTCACATTTTTTGCATCTCTGTGTGTTTCCAAAGTGTGTGATGTTAATAAGCAGGAGGCTCACAGGCTGAAGCACTTCACCCACTGAGCAAGCTTCAGCCACTGAGAGGCCAAATTGTGTCACCGTCGGAGTGGTTAAGGCTGTGTTTTAGTACTTTTTAGCACCTTCCTTTCTGCAGGAATATTTTGTTCACGGCATCCAACAAAACAGCTGTGTATTTGCGTACCCCATAACGTAAAAGTTATAAAAAATAAAATGCAAGTGGAGTCACTTTCTGCAATGCATGCCTTGCATATGCAATGGGCAGCATTTTATCTTGGTGCCCTTTGGTCTGTCATATTCTGGCAGCGCTGGAGTATGAGCTTGGTGTCCTTTATGCTCTTTTTAAATTTTTTTTCTTAAATCACAGATGCATTCAAGAAATGACTCTACAATCCATAGTCCTGTAAGATAGTCGGTGTGACCAATTTTTAATTCATCCATCCATCCATTTTCTGGGTTGCTTATCCTCACAAGGGTGGGATGAGTGCTGCTATCCCAGCTGTCGTTGCATTTTTCACATATCTGGACTTTGGGCAAAGGTGGGTTCGACCCTTGCCTGATTGCCACACAGTTGCCGAGCAAATTTTCACACTCATATTCAAACCTATGGACATATTCAGTCCTCACCTAATCTAATTTACGTCTGTTATGAATGTGGGTGGAATCCTAAGCACCAAAATGGGCATTAGCACATCTATCATGTGTGTGTCTACACAAAAATACTTAAAGCAGCCATACGAACATTTCCAAAAGAATGAGATTTATCAAGTTCGACATGATTACATTTACAAATAGCTGTGACCATGTGTACACACAAAATCTTGTACTGGAACAGTGAAGCTAAAAATTAATGGTCACCAAAGCCATCAAAGTCATCCCTGGATGGTTTGGCCCCCAGGACATTTTAGTGGAGTAGGAGAAATACGCAGCCCAAGATAAATCATGTTGAGAGGGTTAGATGCAATTATTTCCCAGGCGCCAATTTTTATCCAATTCCTATGCAATCACCAACAAGCTGAAATTAAACAAGGTTTTGCCAAACATATACATGGAGCTGTAGACTACACCCACATTTCACAACACAACGAATTGCACTATGTGAACAGGAAAGGATTTCATTCAACCAATGGCTAAATAATATGCGCTCAACATCGCTTGGAGGAATGCACGATTCATTCATTCCACAGAATAGCTCAGTAAGTGAATGTATGTCTCGAAGTAGGAGGACGGGGCAGGATAAATCACTTGATATAAACATAAAAATGCTTATTGTGAGGAATCATCAATCGTCACCAAAATGTATGTGGACATGAGTAATTATGCTCCCTCTTTCGCCTATGAAAATCGCCCATAATTTACAAAATATTGGTGTGAGTGGTGATATTTTCAGACATTGTTGTTGTATATTTGCATATATAAATATAACTTGATTGTCCTCCTCCAATTAAAGATAATTCTCGTCTGTTGTTTGTGACAAGATTTTTGGCATTGAATTTGATGAACAATTTTTTGGGTTGTTATTGATGGCACCTGCATTTCCATGGCTCAGACAAGTTCTTTGATGTCTGTCTTTTCCTCGCCCTCTTTGCCACGATTTTGAAGACGGAAGTAGTCGATCGTGTCATTCTTAAAAGGATTGCTGTTACCGTACATGATCAATTGTAGACATATCTCAATGTAAATGCAGTTGCGCGTGTGCCGCCGTGGCAGTTTAGAAGAAGAAGTAGGATGTCAATTTTTTTTTTTTTTCTGGTCCACATATGATTGGTGTCAGCACGTTTGATAAATATGGATGTTTTTGTAATTAGGTGTGTTTTCTAAATGTTTGTCGAACAAATGATAATCAACCCATTTTATAAAAGTTTTCACATGTATGTGGGGTATTTTTCTAAAAAATGCAAATATTCACCAACTGCCACTATGGGCCCAATGACAATACATTTGCTCAGTTTTTTCATTTTTCTTTTTTTTTTGTATAATAAAATATCAAATTGATTCCATTTGAGGTGGCTAAAAAGTGTTTAGATAGAGAATCCAGATATCTATCTTTCTAAACGCGAGACATAAACTGAAGAATGGCTTTGCCTATTGACAATTGTATTTGGGGGTTTTCCTGCATCATTATGTGCATACCTCAAGAGTTGCATCGATGGAGGGAAAAAATAGTAATAGTAAGTGAGCTAAATAGATGGCTGGGTGAAAGGAACCCAAAAAGACATTGTTTACTGCTGCAGCAGGGAAAAGAGAGGGGATGGAGAAAGGTGCCTGATGAGACAGGGAAAGAGCAAGAAAGAATGCTGAGGTTTGGGAACGGCTGGATGGCCGAAGGCATGCGACCAAATATGCAGGATAACTATCAGCCGTGCAATTATTCAGTTGCACAGACAAGGATTCATTTAGCGGACCAAACTACTGAGAGCAGCTAAGAATACACAATCATGTGAGCCTGGAAGCATCTTTTGCTACACTTACTGGACTTTATTTGGAGTGAATGAAGTAAAGCAGACTGTCATTATCCAAAACTTGATTTTCTTTTGGGGGGAGTCATTACCCAAATGTGCTATTTACAGTCTACATACCAACGTCTCACTTTTATTTGCTTCTGGATAGAACAATTAGTGACTAGTTGAGACATAAAAAATAATTAAACTAACACATGATCTGAAACTCTCAAACAATCTTAAAAAAAATCAATTTTATATTCCGCCGCCCCTCAAAAGTTACATTGTGAAAGATCTCGATCTATAGGTGAACGTATAACCCATACACTTGCTGTAAGTGAAATGTAAAAAAAAAAAAAAAAAAAAAAAAAGTCCCAGGGAGAACTGAGTGTGAGTGAAGAGACGAGAGTGGAAAGTTGCAAAATATCTTTCGGCTCAGCTCATTCGCATCTGGGTCAGTTGCCACCCAGACTGAACGTTCCGCTGTGCTTCACTGAGCACCCAAGGTGCAGGTAGAAGTAGGTTACAAGCTTTATGTGAAAAGTTAAGACTGAGATCTAGTTTGTCCTTAAAGTTGCTCCGTGGTGAATAATTGGAAGTGTCCCCAAAAGCAGTGTGATACAGCAGGCAGGCAAGACTCCACACATTCCTTCGGGGTAGATCTGGATTTGTGTAAGAGTTTGGATTTAGGTTGGGATTCTGATTCAGTTAGGGATTACTTTAAGGTTGGTGTTTTTGTTAGCATCCTGAGACTTTAGCGTTTGTCTGCTGTGCATTTTTTTTTTTTTATATCTGCTTGCTCTTTGGGGTTAATTAAAACCAATGAAGTATAGTAACTAGACTTGTCTGTGTACATAGTGTTTTTTAAACGTTCAAGCTTTGTCCATAACATGCATAATCGTATTTGCATTTCCTTCATAAACATATTTGCTTGTCCTCAAATACTAAGCTTTGAAAAACTCAATTTTCAGCATTTGTGTGTCAGCGTGACTTTTGTCATTTCAAATGTTTGACAAGAACCTCTGTACTTAGAAACATATTTAACAATAACATGCCTAATGACGTTATTGCCTTGTGTACTGTTTATATTTTGTGCAATGACGTGCACGTGTGTAAATTTTAACACGGATGGCCGATGATAATGCACCGATTTTAAAATATGTACAACTAGAGATGGGGGTGTAAAAATGATGTCTGTATATGTTATGTTTGGAGATATCAAAATATATTTTCAGAAATATCCTCGCACTTGTAGGCATTGCCTCAGACAGAATAAAATTACATCACTTGCTTTTAGTCAGATGGTAGTTTACCATGAGAGCAAAGCATCATACTGCGAGAATACGGAACGTGGGTGCCCAGGTCATCTCTTACGGATGGATCTCCAGTCTCCAAGCCCTGCTGTCAAAAGGAATGGACTCACTCCTTCCCTCCCCTGATGACTCGGTGCTCACACCACCCACTGTGGAAGTCGACATTGACTTCAAAAAGACCAATGAAAGCTTTTAGGACGTGCTTTTTGTGTGCCTTCTAGATGTACAGAATGTCTGAATAAATATAGTTTAAAAATGGATGGTGTAGCTGTTCTTTCTACATCTTATATGAACCAAATTTGAACATCATTTTTGCGTAGGAGAGACTTAAAATGCTGATCAGATGGAAGGGTCTTATGATATTATTGCTGCCAAATTGTAGCTATGGCTGCCTATCCTTCCATCCGCACACACTTACATACTCCTTCCGAACCTCATTGAATTTATTTGCCGCACTGTACGACGCTCAAATGATCAACTCAGTTTGTCCTCACATCGTACTCACCACTTTCTGTCTTCCTTGGTCCGTAACACCTCGAGACTCGTCGAGCTCCTCTTCATTAAGGATCATACTGACGATGCGCTTACTGTCAGACAATCTGCCACGCTACCTTGGAGACTTGGATCAGCAGACTAATAACTGTCAACTAGTTTCAGACATAGCCACAGCAGTAATTTCATTATAGTCGCAGAAGCCTTCGTCCTCTATCCAATATTCCATTATTAGAACCTCCTAAACATTTTTTTTCTATCCACTCCAGCCTTCATGTATTTATGTTAAACATCTCAGAAGAAAAAAATGTCATCTTCTTTATAATTTGATCTCACCTTTGCTTTGTAGGGGGAAAGTTGATTGACTCGTGGAGAAAAGCTGAACTGATTTTTATTACAGCTTTCAAAGGAGGTGCCAAGGAGACACTGACTCCAAGGACACCTCATCTCACACTCTTGGTTTCCATTACTTAAATATAACACCGCAAAAAAATCCTATTGCTTGGGAAGAAATCCATTTTGAGACTACTGCACCTTTTTAAATCACCTTTCAAGACCTTTTGATTATTTGCCCTTTACATATTTATAGATGTCTTTCATTGGAACCTGTATCCCTTGATCGAGCATTTACATCGGCCGAAGAAGAAGGAATCTGCAAGTCTGGAAAGTGAGTGTGGATACCTTACTTGAATGGCAAGTAATTAATAATTTACTTGCCAACCCAACATTGATCTATACCTTTTAAAGCAAATAAGTAGTAGTCACCATATGCTGTTCTCAGCACAGAATGTATGCTTGGTTTTTTTAAATTCCGGAGTAGATCTGAAACACTTTTTAAACAATATTCAAAGGGTTTTGCCCACCTAATATAAAGGGAAATTCCAGCGCCTAGGTTGCTCACAACCTTGCAACAACAACAACAACAAGTAACGGCTACACTGCTGGGTTCCAAATTCATGCAAATTCGATGCATTGTCAGCGCTGTACAGTTGCCTTCCAATGGATTTGGGTTGAAGACATTCAGAGAATGGGACCAAAGTTACGTGTAGGAACTCCTGGCTGGAGTTAATGGTTTTATGGTGGGCAGTGCCAGTAGGCCTCTGTAGCTTCACTTGAATTTCTAATCTGTTGCACGATTCTGGCAGCCTGATACAACATCTTTTAGGAAAAGACTTGCTCGCAATCCACTTTTTGGCACTTGAAGCAACCTGCACCCACATACAGTCTTCATCCATCATCTCAGGCTTGACCGGATGATTTGCAGAGGCTCCTTTTGCCTCATGTCGAGTGGGAAAGGCTTTGCTAAAAACCACCACCGCCTGGAACCTATTACTTGTTCAGTTTTGCAATTCTTGAACTCTTTTTGTTAGTCGTTACACCAATGATATAAACATTTATTTGAAATAGTTGATATTGAGCAGTTAATAGCTCAAGGAACAGGTTTTTGTTTCCTCAGTTTAATTATTTGTGTAGGAATGGTAAATCTACACAAAAGTGGATTTACAGATACTGTATGTAAATGTTTTCTTAATTAGTACATTTTAATTATTCTTTGAAGCTCCATTGTCTCCTTATGTTACATCATCTGACAGAATGAATGAATGAGGTGACAGTGTAAGTGTGCCTCAGTGTAGAGGCTAAGGATCGCTTGTTGATTTCTCATTATTGAAGGTATTACTCTGCATGACTGTTCCGTGTTTTTGTTCCAATTATATTTTTTCTTTCATGTTTTCATATGCAGAAAAAGAGCTCTGTCCCATGAGACATCTTGTCTTGCTCATTTGATTTTTGCTTCTGCCTGTTCTTGTTACTTCTGTTCCATTGTGTCAACCAATCAGGTCCCTCCAGGTAATTGCGTCTTGTCCAGGTGTGTTTCATTGTCTCGTCACTTATCTTATATTTAGTGCCTGCGTGTCTTTGCATTGCCCTTGTCTTTTTACGGTGTTGGGGTTTATTCCCAGTGTTTCTCTGATTCTTGATTTTTCTGGTACTTTCGATTTTTCCATCATGCTGATTTGGCAGTTTTGTTTTTGTAAGAAGATACTTTTTTGAGACACTTATATAGAGCTGAATGCACGTGACGTTACAGTTTTCACGACGCCATATTGCCGGTCAAACCTAACTGCTTGGCAGTGTGAGAGTCGTTGAACTGAAGCAGGTTTTTCAAATTGTCTGAGACCTGTTGTGCTGTTGGTTGTCACAGTAGTTGAGACAGTTCTTCAAAGATATAATTCTAGAATACCTGCTGAAAAGACCAGAAAAGATCGATGGATTTTGGCAATTAACTGTGATGGATGGTGCCCAAATACTCACACGCCTGTGTAGCAATCGCTTCATTTCAGGTAGGAATTATTCTTCTCAATCGCAAATTATCAAGAAGTATTTATAATGCCAAGTTGACTCATTTGAGAACAATGCGTATTTAAAAAAAAAAAAAAAACAATGAACCGTCTGTCACAGAGAGGTTTATGGGGGTTAACGTGTGGCAGCATACGCTTCCGTGTACGGAGGAGATGAGAATTTTTTTTTTTTTTTTTTACCATCATAGTTAATGAATGTGAGTTTATGTAAAACCAGGGGTCATTTATTTAAATATGGGTATTTGTACTGAAAATAATCTGAGTAGGTCCATCACGATGTGGGATTTATTCTTGAATATGAACAGATGCTGCAGGAAGTATTTGTACATGTCCAGTTCTTTTATACGCACGAGCTCTATTCCCGCCTTGCAAATATGCAATATGCAAAGTGAACGTTCTTTGACAAACAGCAAAGAAGACATGTAGCCCACTCTGCTCCTTTATTCAGATTTACACATTTGAGTCAATCCATTATTCTTTGGCCTAAATTTCCCCAAAGTTTCAAGCTTCAATAGAAACACTAAAAAACAAGCAACCATAGAAACTCTTGCTTCAAAGACATGACCTCAATGGGGGAGGTAATACTCCTTCTCTGTGATTCAGCTCCCAATCAGTTTCTACGCCATACCCTCCAAAATGTTCGGTCGAACCAATTAGAGTGGACTCATTTCTCCCTTTGTCTCCTTTTGGATAAATAAACAGCTGCCTCTCAAACAAGTGGCTCCGACATTTACACCAATTAGCATTCAGTAATCATTAAAGCTACAAGTGCTTTGTTGGCATAGATTGGCTGTTATAATTTTCCAAAGTTCTTATGTTTACTGAATAAAACAAAAATAAATATCTTTTGATGAGCACACATTTTCAGTGACTAGGGAAGTCCACTATCATAGCAACAAAATGCGTGGGGAAAAATTCAGACTTCTGTGAAAATCCGATGAGGCGGGGTAGTTTGCATATTTATTTCTGTCAGAAGTCTTCTCCATCTCAGTAAACCTCTGTAATTACATCCCAACAGAGGGAGGAATTAAAGTCAGTTCCGTCTATTTGGGATGATGGATCTGACAGCGAGCAGTTATATAGTCCTCATCTCTGCAGACAAACACACATAAATCGCCACCTGCGACTGTGCTGCTCGGAAGGCTGTGTAATTAAACATTGTTATATGAGAAAGTGAATTAATCTGTAGTCTGTGAAGGTGCCATCGAGATGCGACGGATGGCAGGAGGTGTCGGAGGGAGGATGATTTAGCGGAGCGGGCTCGCCATTTGAAACCTGGGGGATTCAGTCAACAGTGAGGAGAAAATGAGTATAATTTGGAAGATTCCGAAATGATTCTCCTTTTCCCATCGCCGTGTCACATTGATGGAGTGAAGACAGTCACCGTCAAGGAAGAGAACGGCACAAATTCAAGAAATTCCTCACTCATGTCCCTGAAATGTAGTATTTTTTTCACGACTCACAATATTCGGATGTCTAGTAATGACAAGTACAGTATACAGGACATAAACCCTAATTTTGCTGAAGACAGATGGAGTTCATCAACAAACATAATATGATTACTATTAACATTTTTGAATTTTGGGTGTGCCCCACCTCACACCCAAAGTCATCTGGAATAGGTGCAAGCTCACCTGTGACCCTAATGAGAATAAGTGTTATCGGAAGTATGCAGTGGAATTTCATGCATACAAATGCAACTTGTACTTTCATGTTGGAATGGATTTTTATGGATGAGATTTCAAGATAATTTTTTTCATCCACATTTTAAAGATAAACAAAACAGACTCTAAATTAGTCACATTAGCGTTTGGCACAAATGATGAACCGACGTGGTGTTATTTGTATTTTGTGTTTCGTGTAGTCATTTGTTAGCACGCTACTTATATTCAGATTAATGGACAAAATGTCAAAACATGACTGACGGGTCAGAGCCATTTTACTAGAATTTTTATCACAATATGTATGTCAATTTCGCTTTGCATAATTTAAAGGGTATATGGGTGTCTGTGTGTGTGTGCATGGGAGGCAGGGTGGGGAGCAATAGTTCCAACATTCAAACTCTTTTTTTTTTTTTTTTTTTTTTGTACTCAGGAGTATTGAGTTTGTACAATTATTATTGTGTTAGACCTACCCGTATTTCAATACAATTATCGCAGTTCATTGGTCTGCCTGTGACTTATGCGTGCTGACTTATATGTGTGCGTTTTTTTTTTTTTTCTTCGCCAGACTAGAGAGACCTATGGGAGCCAATTAGAGGGTGTAATATTGGATATGACAAAAGAGAGTCGGCTTGGTCATGCCCACTCGTCTCTGCCTTGTATCCCCCCCTCCCGCCACACCCTCACTCCCCCGTCCCGCAGCTTTTATAGCCAAACAGAGGTTTAATAAGAGAGGTGTCTGGCGCTCTCATCTCCTCTCTGACAGACGGAAGCACAGTGGTCACAGAGTTTGGGTTTGGATGAGGTCAGTGCCCCTCTGGGCTCAGCTGCGAGGGAGAAAAGACAGTGAAATAAATGGACAAGTGACTTGGAGATCTGCAGCACCAGTTACACAGCAGCAACTCGATGCTTCTCAAACACATGATATAACCAGTTATGAGATAAGAATACAGATTTACCCTGAGAATACATGAGAAGGAAACTGAAAGGAGCATTTTGGATTCTCTCAGGGATTTGCATTTGGATGCTGAAAGGCCAAAGAAAGTATGATGCACTCATAATTTGTTTCTTTATATTGCTGATTGGAGCGCAGTTTCAATCAAGCACTTATTTTCATAGCAAATGTAACTATGTAGATGTTTATTGAACCTTTGTGATCAGGTTTTATTGAGTTCCGGTTCCCTTTTGGCTTTTTTGCTATTTGTGGCGCTGCATCGTGAGTATCCCAAAATGCAACTTGAAAAGTAATGAACAACTAATGGTCAGTAAAAAAGCAATATTATCCTATGAGTCATAACTTTAGTATGCTGTAAATAAAGTAACACATTACACACTGATGGTCAAAAAGTGCTCTAGTGGTGTTAACTTTGTAAGATACTCTCATCTTAAAAGAGTATAATGTTATGATAATGTATTTCTACATTCAACATTTATTATGGAAGGCCCACAGGCTCACGGTGAGTTGTTACATGGTAATTATGCAGCATCACTGCCATAATTAACGGCGTGCCTGAATACTATTTGAAAACTTCATCATTTGACTGTGTGAACGAGTCAACTATGTAAAAATCAGTATACATTCAGTGTTGTGATTAGGTAGTGAGGAAGGAATGAATAATTTTGAGCACAGCCATGAGCACTGAATTGTATGAGGACGCCATATTGGATGTCTAATTCACTTGCTGCTTTGAGATGGACCAACTGTTTCACATTCAAAAGGGAGACCTTACTGGACTTATGCTTAACAATGACTTTTGATTTTAATTGACCATTATAACAACACTTTGGAAATAAAGATTCCTGATTTTTTTGGAGCTATTTCCAGGAAATCTTTGAGTACTAGCCACTGCTGTAGTGAAACCGCTCTCCAAATAGATAATTTTTTCCTATTTAACACAATTGCTCTGAAAATACTACAGTATTGTTGCTGTTTCATATGTAGCGTTTACTTTTCTCATACTAAATGGGACTCCCAAAGATAAAGGGCTGAGAAAACAGTGAGGGAAAAAATGAATGAATGAATAATAATAATAAAAATGGTCAAGGGATTGTATATTCACCAACAACAGACATGTCAAACAAATTATATTCAGAACACGCAACAGACTTTTCAATACGAGAGTGCGGCCGTGGACTCGGTGGAAGCTCTCGTGCTGTCGGGTGACGGTATTTCCAGCCAGAGGCAAAAATCCTCTCATTCGGCGTGTCTTCCCCTGGGACATCAAGGTAACGTTTGCACAACATGGCCAGATGGGGAAAACTGCCTTCATCCTGGGCTCACCACAGCAGCACGTTCTCCAATGTGGGAATTTGCAGTGTTTGCCAGTAATCACGGATCCCCTCGTGTGGACTGGAATAATTCCCTGCTCTCTTTCCACTTTGATGGTATAGGCCGAAAAAAGTGTTCGAAATCCTGCTTGAGCCTGGGGACCCCTCACTTACCAAACTCAGAAATTGATAATTTGAATCAATTAATGTACCGGTAAAAGGAATACTTTCGTTTAGTGGCTCTGCGTCATCCTCTCACCAAAATAGTCAATATCATTGTGGAGTAGTAAAGTAGTCAAATTGACTAGTCTGTACAAATTGGTTACTTCCCAAAAGCTCATCAAAGTTTCTTTTCACTCCACTGCTTTTGTAATAAATTCAACCTTTAGAGAGAATGGTATTTTAAATATCTTCCATTCTTTTCAGATGATCTTTTATTGTTCCACAGCACTAGAATACTTATATTTGTCTCCATTTAGTTCCTCACATTTATTTATCTCACTTGACCTTGGTCTCCTAACTTGTCATCGTCACGTTAGATGGCTTCAGGATACAAAACGTTGCTTTGTAAGTCAAGTCCACAGCCAAGCGATACAATGAAGCAGTTTCTGGAATGGGAACAACACATGGGAACAACACAACGCTCAGAGATCTTACACAAAAAAAAAAAAAAGCCTGCATGGGCTGCAGTTGTCATGAGGAACTGTCTCTCCGAAAAGGACATTGGTGCTTTTCCAGCCCTTTGAATCTTATTCCCTCTCACGCTCGCTTCGAGCGTGACATTCATGGGATCCGACATCCGTGAGAGGTTTCAAGTGAGCGTCTTGTGTTCTGCTTGTTCAGATGACACATTGAACAAAAGGAAATCGCAGCAAAATAAGTGTGAAAACATCGGAAACACTTGCTGACCTTTTGGGGAAGAATCTTTTCCTTTTGACTGGCTTGTTTTGAGGCGTCTTTTGGCAGAGTCAGTAGAGCCTACATTAAAGGTTAACGTTAACTTTTTTTTTTCACATCAAATATGACTCTCCAAGTCAGCCCATCTCTTTCGTACTTCTGGTCATTTTCAAGTCATTCAAAAGACAACATCAATTTCCAGCAAACAGACAAATCCTTTACGTGATGGGTAATTATTTAAATAATAATAATAACTAGTCCTTATTTCTGCCCCAATATGTTTCATTACTGTTTATAAACTGCCATTAACAGCATTGTTCAATTAGCATTTTTGAATTAATTGTATTTGAATGAAGAAAATACATTTAATTTTCCCCTGCTGACACATTTCCAAGCCTCTTCCCGTTTTTCCAAATTAGCCCACAAGCCACTGTATTAAGCATTTCAGATGTTTTATATTAGGACAGGCGTAAACCGGCACTTGCACATTATAAATCCCGTATTGTTTCCATTTGCTTTATTATAATAAAGTGCCACCAATTGGCTTTCCTCTTCAGCCTGTTGTTGTTGTAAATGGAACTGAACGCAGGCAGTGGGGTTTGTGTTACGTATTTGGAAGCCAATGGAGACACAAGCTTTAAACTGTTAATTGTAAATCACCCCAAATTTTACCTGCCACGACTTTCCCCAAAGTTGCCGTGGAGGTAGTTGGGAGGCAGTTTTAAGCGGTTGGCATTTTTGTGCCATATTCCCTAAAGTATTTCGATTACGTTAAAGGCCACGAGCTGGCTCCCACGATATTTATCAATCAAGCAGGTCAGCGCCAACAGAGAAAAGTGGAGAGGCACTGCAAAGAGCACTTAGCCTGGATAAACAGGCGGCTGGTACCATGGATCACTGCACTGCTAAGCCCGCCACTAGGCACCGGGAGAGGGGCTGCAATGTGGAGGAGGAGAAGGAGGAGGGAGGAATTCTGAAGTTTGTGTGTGTGTCTGTGTGACTTGGAGGGAGGCTTTGGGGAGAAACACAGGCCTGGTCAAAATGTCATCAGCGTACCAGCTTATAGCAGCTTGAAAGGCTTTAGAGTTGTGATATTTATCCTGTGGGCTTTGGTAGTGAGGTGGACTGGGAAAGAAAATATCTATAATTTCATGGAGTCTTCAGGGGAAATCTGATTTGAGATGGCTGGCAGTCTGATAAATAGGAAGTGCTACCTGCTACCCTTTCCTGGAGAGAACGATGAGAGGCCAAGGGGTCTCGCGTATGTCAAATTTGTGTACGTTTCGAAGAAGGGGAAAAAAAATTTCTTGTGTGTGTGTCAGCACTCAAGCGCAGCATTTTAGAATGAGCTATTCTGAATGGGCTGCACACGCTGCATGTATTATATCCTTTAAAAACAGGAGTTAAATAAGGTCAGTGATGCTTTAATCTTTGCGACTAGCCCTGCTGTGCCTTCGCTCATTTCTTCTCAGGGAATTACTGCCAACATCTTTGCCATCTCGCCATGAATTTTTAACAAGGAAATCGTATCCTATTAATTCAATACAGCCCTCTAAAATTCAATATGCTGTTTAAACAATTTGATTTCTCTGCCCATCATTTATCTGTGTTTATATTTAATGTGATTCCTCACACAGCCCAGGAAGGGGGCTGACGACATCAAAGGAGAAAGAACGAAAGAAAGTAAGAGAGGAAGAGAGAAAGAAAGAAAGAGAGAAAACTGTTGGATGGAGAAAGTTCTCATTTAGTGGCGCAACCTGAATACGACTAAGGCTGCTTTCACACTAACAGTCATTATAACTGAACTCAAGTATCCCTCTTAGTGAGGTTCTTGTTCAGGTGTGAAAATACACACCATGCCTTCCATACAACTTGCGTGGGAAGATTTTATCACCATTGCTTGAAATTGCGGATATTGCAACGAGCACATTTATCACCGTCCATGTTTTTCGACATTTGCTACGCTCTCATTGCTACAACAATGATTACTAAGTGGATCATCATCAGAAAGTATGCACATGTTTATTAAAATAATTTATAAGGTTTGAGGCCCCCCAGCCACCTCATCTGGCTCCTCACAATGAAGAGGAGTTTCGGCTCGACACTGAGCCCCTCCTGGATGACCCGACTTTCTCACCCTATCTCAAAGGTAGAGCCCGGACACCCTGCGGAGGAAACTAATTTCGGCCGCTTGTCTCCGGGATCTTGTTCTTTCGGTCACGACCCACAGCTCATGCCCATAGGTAAGGGTAGGAACGTAGATTGACTGGTAAATTGAAAAGCTTCACCTTTCGACTTAGCTCCCTCTTCACCACAACGGACCGATATAAAGTCCTCATCACTGCAGATGCTGCACCGATCCGTCCGGTGGCTGGGGCATCTGATGCGGATCCCTCCTGGACGCCTCCCTGGTGAGGTCTTCCGAGCATGTCCCACCGGAAAGAGACCCCGAGGACGACCCAGAACACACTGGAGAGACTATGTCTCTCGGCTGGCTTGGGAACGCCTCGAAATCCCTCCGGAAGAGCTGGAAGAAGTGGCTGGGGAAAGGGAAGTCTGGGTATCCCTGCTGAAGCTACTTCCCCCGTGACCCGACCCGGGAAAGCGATAGATAATGGATGGATGGATGGATGGATGGATGGATGGATGGATGATTTGAGGCTTACAATTCTGGAGGGTTGTCGATTTTGAAAGATGATATCAAAAGATATCAAGCACGGGCTGTTCTCAGTTTCATCAAGTCGTCATGTCATGGAGTCCATTCATCTGTATATTCTCATCAGATGACAATATGAGGTAAAGCCTGCCTATTTTATCATCTTAGGGAACCTTGTCTAGTTTTTTTTCCCCAAAATTCTAGTATTGTCGTAAGTGTTGTACATTTTACTCATACAATGGTTCAGTCAATCACGACTGTTGCATTTATGCAGTAGTAGTAGACTTTGACTTGGGTCGTCCTTATGAGTGCTACCCGTACCGCCACTGGAGAATTCTGCTGGCGCAGTACCGCTGCAGGATCATAAACGAGGCTGCCCTGTAGTTTTCTAGAAGAATGAATGAATGAAGAATGATCTGTAACGTCGTCGGGCAAGCCATCGCCAACACAAAATTGCAGTGATGGTTTTAACGCAGACTTCCCACAGAGTGAAACCTTGCCTGTTCACCATCAGATATTCACTAATTCACATAATCTCATTTTATTTTATACGGAACCTAGCTGCAACTATTATCTGAGAAACGTACATATTTGCAGATTTTTGTACTCTTTGTGTAACACCCTACGGTGACACAAGAGGACTGCAAAGTTCTGGCCAATAGGAACGTAGTAATTAGTGTCAAGGAAACTGATGAAGTGATGCATCTCGACTGAGCTCTTTGTTTAATGTGCAGAAGTTAGTGTTGGCCTGGGTTGTTAGGGGAAGTTAGAGAGTCTTCCCCACGTAGATGGGCATTGATTTTCAAAATCAACTCATCTGTAAGCCATTTCCTTTTAAGGCTCTTACAATTTAGGAGAAATTTGAACCTCGATTAAACAGATTATGGATCATAATTTGTGGTTATTTATGGTTTCAAATGATCTTTTTCATGAGCTGAGACAAGGCTCAGTCCCTACCTTTGAAAAGTTGTTGTGTTCTCCCTCCTGTTCTAACAATCTCATAAAAAAAAAAAGCAAACGTTGAATCTCAAAGATGAGGTGTGTTTCTCCGCCCAAAACGTTTGTCGAATCTTTTGACAGAAATAATTCACATCAATAAAAAGGAAACATTTTGCTTTACATAAGAGTATAAAAAGCAGACATTGACAGAATGGAGCAAGCTCCGTGCTCGTGTTTTGAGAGCGCGTTATACAACAAGTCACCTCCACACAAGCACAAAGCATCCCTTCACTTCTATTGTCATGAAATCCTAGTACATCATTTACTTTGCACAAATCTCGAGGTCAATTACAACGTGTGAAGTTGGAAGGGCACACACACAATCTGAAGCTTTGATGTGAGCCACGGCTGCAATGATTAGGGCTTTGCTCATCTCATTTCCTTGATTGAAGCTGTAGTGCCGGATAAATAATTCATTCTCATGTATATTTCAGAGCTTCAAATCATGTTTTTAGGTTTCAGTTTGATCAGTCAATTGGAAACACATGTACACCTTTGCCGAGCCTTCTGTTCTGATGCTAATTCTATTTGGGACCCAGCCCTCTCCCTGTAAAGCTGATTTCCCAACTGCACAACATCTGTCTGGCCAAGTACATTTCGAGATTCCAACCTCTGTCGCTCCATTTGAATGTGCGTTGTGCTGTAAAACATTCATCTAAAATATAACAAGGACGTTCAAAGAGAACATTTATCAACTGGAAAATCAATGAGCGGGCCTTAATAATTGCTAAAAGAGGCGACATTCTCATCCAGATCCAAGGGAAGAGTGTAATAATATCCTATACATTAAAAGAATTATAAATTACTATGTAATTTGATTAGACTTGACAGAGCCATAAATATTTCAACATTTAAAATGGTATTTTTCCATATTACTTTTTAAGTACTACCTCATTTTTCTGTCGGCTGTTGTTTTCTTTTTGCTTTTTCTTTTAATAGTTGTTGTTATTTAATTGAATGTCCTTAGCGCAGCATTATTTTTTAAAATCTCAGTCGGATCAAGTTTAACCATTTTCAAACTTATATACGTGTGATTTACATAATTGAAGATTTGAATCGATACCAGGACCATAATATTTTTGAACTTCCTTAATGTGTGTCTTCAAGTCAAAATGCTTTGACTATTTACACATTGTGAAATTCCATGTATTTTCACACAAATAAACAAATCAATACTTGGAAAAATATACTAAACTTTCTCAAAAAGCGGCCTCTAATAGATGCTGATTCTCAATTAATCGCAGAGATACAATTAAGGACAGTAGAACAACAGGTGGTGCAATTAGGTAGCTGTAATTACCCTTATCCTAAAGGATACCACCATGTGTTTCAACTTCATTACATTGTTTCCTTCACCAAACACACCACCTGCACAGGAGACGCGACAGCGGTAAAGCTGAAGTTTGAAGAGAAAAGTGTTGGTAGGTTTCAGCACTCCTGAAGAAAAGCTACTAAGTGTGCCAAAATATAGACAATAATAAAGTGGGCCTACAGTGGTACCTTGAGGTACGGGCGATCTAGTTGGGGTTTTTGGAATAGAAGTTATTGTTTGGCCTTTGGCCCCAGAGAGGCTAAACTGCTTAGACAATTGATGGATGGAAGTTGTTGTTTATCCGATGTTGCTTTGAGTTGTGAGCAAAAATTTGAGATATGAGCGCAGAAGTGAAGACAACTCACTACACAAGAAATTCTACTTGGAAGGAACATAAACAACTCTTCCAAAAAAAAGTTTACTGCCATTCTCGGGTGACATTTGTCAAACTAATAATACAGTTTAAAGATGAAAATTGCTTGTCACCACACAATAAGTTCAAATTGTACGCAAACAAAAAAGGTTTGTTTGGATCACTAGAACACTGTCAATTAGACAAATATGATTCATGCTGCTCCTCTGAAGGACGGGTGGGGTGGTGTTCCTGCATATGTGTTTGCCCATGTGTGTTTGTACATGTGGTTCTACCCAACTGGTCAAGTAGTCGGGCTCAGAATGGTCATTCTGTCAGCACAGATGGACAGGAAAAAGCCCAGGGGGCAAGTCAGACACCACAGGCTATGTGCTTTGCATACTGTGTGCGCATGTGTTTGCGTGTGTAGCATTTGCGTGCATTATTCTATTTTGTCTGATAATGTTTGTGTGTGTGTGTGCGTGTGTGTGTGTGTGGTGTGTGTGTGTGTGTGTGTGTGTGTGTGTAGTTGACAGACGCCAACCCCCTCCCGCTGCCCCTTCCATGCAACAAATGCCATCCCTATCTGCTCGGGTTGCCCTCTAATACGCCAGATCACAAACACGCGTACACACGCGCACAGAAGCTCACACAAATGGAGATCATTCAAGTGTCACTGAGCGCTGTGATCTCCCTTCACCACTCTAATATGAAATGAAAAGATAAGACCATAGAAGAGAACGCGCGCCTGTATGACGGGCGGTGTCACTGCGAATGCAGCGGCAGCTCCATGCTGCTAATCCTGCAACAGGCAATTAGATGCGCAACAATCTAATAAGGCAATTTGTTACAGACCAGGCCGCAACTCCCGTTTTTCCTCTGGTGTTTTCCCTTTCATTTCACGGTTTCCCCTCTCTTGGTGTGCATGTTTGTGCGTATGGAATGGCTGTGTTTGGAAAGGTATGCAGTAATATGTTTCAGTCATTCATCCACACACGTCACTGAAAATCGACATTCAAAAACTACAGCCAGATTATCCATATTCCTCAATGTAAATGGTAAAAAATGCACAAGTATATATCATATTAATGTATCAAATATTATTTATACAGTGTGATGTTTAATAGTAACTCAGCAATCAGTCTTAGTGGAATTCTCTTTTTTTTTAATGTTATCGTTCTTCAAGCGATTGGATAATTAATGTTCTTACGCTTAAAGGTTATGGTGCCATCTGTTGCTTTATCGTGCATTTGGCAGCCTCTAAATGTTCAACATTATTGTTGGGATCACAGAATTTTTGGGATCTTAGATTAATTTGGTTGGAACTGAACCGTAACATTTGTTTACTGTTGTGCAAAAACGCCAAAAGGACAGTCACACACAATCGTTTATATGGGATCAGCAGATTAGTTTGAACAAAATAACGAGAACATATTGCCATTTGACTGCCATTGAAAGTTATCACCGTATTTCCACAAATAGTGGCGGGGTTAATCAGCGGCCGCATCATTCACTTAAATAAATGAATGCTGCATTTCAAATGGTTTCCTCCTTTTATTCTTTCGGGTCCCCATCCACCAGGCTGCAAACCAGTACCACACTGAAGCCTATTTAGCACAGAGAGACTCAAATACAAATTGTCGGGTTTTTTTCTGCCAAGTAATTATTGTTATTATTATTATCATCACCCACAACGCTTACAGATCGAAAGTTAACAAATCTGTTTTTTGACTTCATGACACAATCCCATTTTGTGTGAAAATTTCACAAGACAAATACAGTGTTGGTACCTGTGGGATGTTAGCTTACTTGCTAACTACAATAGCTGAATGACACAAAAACTATTTTAATGCTGCAAAAAAAACCCAGTCCTTAGTTCCTGCTTGGATGCTGTGCTGACATTTTAAATACTTTTATATTAAATTATAAAGCATCCTTGTGCTTATATTTTCTCTTCAGGTATTATAAATGTGCGATTAATTGCAATGTATGAAATGCATGTTTCGAAATATGTGTAAGCAAATATTCAAGTTTAATGTTCAGAATTTTATTTCTTAATACGTATTTTATTTATTTTATGCAATCATAATGCTTTTTTGTTCTCATGTTACTGATATTATCCAATTAAAATGCAATGGCAATTCTGGAATATTGTAGTTTGGCTCAAATAATACACTTGTACGTATGTGTGGAAAAACAAAAATATTACCAGGACCTTTAAACACATGGGTTTTGCTCCAAAAACAACATAAATAATTGATGTGGGGGTTTTTTTTATGCTTAAAACTATATTTCTGCCAGTGAACTGACAAGCATTCGCTGTTTCATGACTGGGGGCTGCACTAGCCTGGGGCTGCTGGAGGGTTCCATTCACCACCATTTTGTGTCAAGTGTGGAGATGCAGCCTTATGACCAATCCAACACGGAAACTTCTGCATAATTCTGTTATAAAGTCCCTGTCTACAGTCTTCTATGCTGTCGGACCTGAGGCCATTCTACCTTATTATTATTTAGGACAGCTATGTACTCTCACTTCTAACACAGTCAATATGATGTACAAAATATTTGCAACATATTTACGCTTGGTGTACATTTGTGAAATTTCACATGGTACAACTGCTCAAGACTTATCATTGAAGTCAGCATCACCGTAAGGTGCTTTTGTGACTTTTGCATTTCCATTTGACTAGTTATTAACACCACTCCTCGAATAATTCTTTTTTTCCACCTCAAAAATAGAAAATTTGGTGTTGACATCTTCAAATAACACAAAGAATGGCATCTGAAATTTCAAGAAAAAAGTTTAATGAACGTAATAGGTAACATGCATACTGTGTACTGTGTGGTGGTGAGTTTAGAAGAGAGAGCGCAAGCTTGTCATGTGGACAAGCACAATGAAATCTGTTCATGGAAACGATCCTCCCTTCATCTTCTTGACATTACCAGCTAAACATATCCTTCATCTCTTATCTCACCCCCCCTTCGTTTTTTTTCCTTCCCACCGGAACGTGGACCACACAAAAGTCGCCCCATCCCCTGAGAGCATTTCTCACAACTTTGCAAACACTCTTCAATTTAATGTGTGTGTGTACGTGTTTTTTTGATGACGCAGTATGTTTCGCTGATCAAGGGCACTTGCCGCGAGGACAGTAAAGGTGAACGGATAAACACACACACACACTACGAGTTGTGTGCCAGAACACCTGCACATTTGAAAAAGAAGCAGGCATACAAAGCTCTTTTATTCTGTAGCCATGAGGTGACACCCCATTGTTTTTTCCTGCCCTCCAGCGTTTTGATTAGGAATAAGAATGAGCCTATTGAAGTGTTATATGACAGGCATGATCGTTGCTTTCAATGAAAGGAAATATATTGGTCTTATTGTTCTTCACACTAGTAAATGCATGAGAAGTAGAAAATCTTACAAACTTAAAAAAAAAAAAAATGAAATGCAGTTTGCATTCTGATAATTGGACAACCTGGTATCAAGCTGGTCTCCTGGAATTATTAACAGTAATTCATCAAAAACAGCACTGGCTCTTTTTTACAATTACTTACAAAGAATGCTCCTTTCTTTACAATTATCCGACAATGGCATTTACTTTAAATTTGTACGGACATCAGAATCAGGAACTATGCATTTGAATTGTCATTACAATCGGCTCTCATACAATCTTCATTCAAATATTTTGATTCTATTACAGGTTGTCTATGCTGTAAATTTTATTTGTACTGATGAAATGATTGTTTTGGGAACCACCAGGGCTCACCCACATCCCTACTCGTGCCACTGTGTTAGAACAACTCCATGTTCCGTTTGCATGTTCTGTCCATGCTTGTGTGGGTTTTCTGAGGGGTGCTAATGTGTATGGTACAATGGTGTTTAATTGAACACTAATTTGACCCAAGTGTGAATGGGAATGTTTATTTGTATGTGCCCCGTGATTGACTTGTGACCAGTCCAGGGTCTACACCGCTTGTCCCCTAACAGTGGACAGGCTCTAGTTCTACATGACCCTAACGAACATAAGCAGTATAAAAAAAAACAAACGTGGCTGAACGATTTATGAGCTAGCATGTATGGGCTCTCTCCAAAACAGGGATGAATAATTCTACAATCGCTTCAAAATCCTGATTCTGATAGGTATCTCATGTCAAAGGGGAAAAGGTATTTCTTTTTTTTTTTTTTTAACTATAAATGTACAAGTATGATTCGCATTGACTTGACATCGCCCATTTTTACAGAGGCAGTTTCCCCAATTAATTTTACACCATTTCATAATCTGATGACATAGCCAATTTGCACTCCGATGATCTAAAATTTTAATGTGATGCGTGAAAACTGAATTTAAAATGAATATTTGTTGAGTAAGACAGGCTGCATCTTGTTTGTCAAGAGCTCCACCACCAATTTAAGGGGTTCCGTCACAAGCAGTGTGAATATTGAACATTTTTTAGGCTTTTTGAAATTGCCTCCAGTCAAAATCATTTAAATATTTAGATTTTCGTTTTGTTTCTTTTTCAACATGAAGCCTATTTAATTTAGTTTGCCAAAGAAATGTTGCTACTCAGAAAGATTTCAAATGATGCCAATTTTTTTATGGGATAGCCTACACATGGCCGTATAGGGTTTACAGTACAATGGCGTGTTTCTGTAACATATGTGATAGCTTCAATCTCTTTAAACCTTGGCTGGCAACCAGTTCAGGGTGTACCCTGCCTCCCAATAAAAGATAGCTGGGATAGGTTGCAGCAGGCCTGTGACCCAAGTGAGGTTAAGCCAAAATTTATGGATGTTCAAAGAGGGAAACCAAGGTTTTTTCACTTTAGTGACTGTGTGTGTGTTTGTGTGTTTTAGGGAGGAAGGAAGACAATGTGTTTGCACATACTGTATGAGAGCTGAGCCCTCACTGTAAACATGTTGACGTATCAACAGGGCGTCTGCTTCATTTTGTCTTTCTGCCAGTGGAGCTGACTTCCAAATTAATCACACATGATGAGATGATTAATCTGCTGGTTGTCCCGCTCTTTGTCAACCAGAAACTTCCATCTGTCCTGATCTATGTCTCACCCCTTGCCGCTGAAGACTCATGCAATGTCTGACCGAGGCTTTGTTTACCTGCTTTACATTTAATGGAAAAAGTGTAAACGTTCAAATTTCAGTCTAATACGTGTTTGATCGGATCTGTCCGTTGACAATGCAGTCACATGGGCGACTTCTTGGTTTTATAACTTTTTCGGATGAGGCCTGAGTCTGATAATTGGACAACTGATTCTGTCCCTTCTGCTTTCTTCACCAGGCCATGATGCATATCTTGAGAAGTCCCACCTGTTGCAAGAATATTAGAATTTGTATTACAAGTCTACTGATACATAGAATATGCTCCTCTTGAAAACAAGTAATAACGAGGGATGATGCGGTCATGCAGTATATGATTGTTACCAAATACACGGATGAAGTCAACAAGTTTAGATGAATAAATGAGTATAAGTTACAAGTCTGTGAAGCTGACATTCAAGGCCAAGACGACATAATTAAACATGTCTGCTGTCAAGGGACCTGGAAGACATCCCTCTAACCTTTTCTTATATAGCTTCTGTCAAAGTCCATACATGAACATGAATGCCTCTGATGTAATTAACTTTTCTATTAGCACGATGGCCTCAGAGGTAGACCAAGCCACATTAAAAAAAAAAAAAAATAGAGAAAGAAAGCAGCCCTAACATCTTCAAACTCATTCATGATCTCGTGCTAATTAAAATGGAGACTTTGGTGCGGAGATCTTTCTTAAATTCTGAGGCCTTTTTACTGTGAGCATCAACAAATTCCATTTTTGAAGCAAAACAGACAAGCAGATGTTGTTGGCACCGCAAGGCATTATTTCAAACTAAATTTTTCAAACTTCTGAATCAATTATTTTAATAATAATAATATCCCCTCCATTGAGCTACTTAAGGTTTGAGCAAGAAGGATCTGGTAGATGAACACGTTTGTGACACAAATACAAATTTGAAATATAATATCATTTGATATAATGTGATTGGCTGGCAACCAGTTCAGGGTGTACCCCGCCTCCTGCCTGAATATAGCTGGGATACACTCCAGCACTCATGCAACCCTTGTGCGGATAAGTAGTTCAGATAATGGATGGATAACATAATATAATACAAAATGAAGACTAGAAGCTTAAATAACTTGATTATTTCTATTTCGGAAATCATTTTGCCTGCAACTATTGGCACAATGTAGGAAGAGAATGGGTTTGACCTATTTTCTGGTAAGAGATACACGGCAGGATTAAATTCAATTCAAAAAGATGTACCTCTCATGGGTATATGGAGGGCATGTTGAATGGGGGGCATTAATGTGGTGGCCATGGCGTAATGGTCAGTCATTGAGTGAGAGTGTCATTGTGTTCCTGTTGGCCAGGAGATTCTTGGGATCCAACCAGAAGAGCTGGACGAAGTGGTTTGTGAGATGGGAAGTCTGGGCTTCCATGCTTTAGATGCTGCCCCCTTCACCTGGCCCAGATAAGTGAGAGAAAATAGGTCAATTAAGGTTGACGTGGACGTCTTTTCTTTAAATCGTGGAAAAACTGAGCAGGTTAATTTATTTTGACTTCTACCAGAGCTTTTTTAAGGTGGTGAACTAGTTTGGTACAAATGGATTCCATCCACTTCTGGTGAAGTTGTGTGAAATCCATTATGCCTACTACTAGCTCCTGGGAGACATTGTGGCTCCACTACAAAAAGTGTTCTGTTCATTGGGAACCACCTTACGCCTTTTGTGCTGTTCAGGGTCATGGGTGAGCTGTAGCCAGCAGCTGCAGCAAACTTCGGGTGAAAAGCAGACCAGACAACAATCTGAATTGCTTTCTAGTCATCACAGGGCAAAGATATTAGATAGTCCTTATGAAGACTTTGGTCTCTGTACTGGGTAATGGGTAGCTATGTTAATGTGATAGTCTTCTGCAAGTATGACAGAGATGCCATATACAAAAGGATGAGCAGTGGGGGTGGGGGGGGCAATTAACTCTAAAAAGGAGACAATGAAACTTCATCTCTCTGCTTGGAGAAAAGTCATACATATGGTGCAACACGGACCTCGTGCCAAACTCTCATCTTGCTCCTCCTAGACATACAGTGGCAGAGTTCAGTTAAGCCGTTGTCATTTGGTGTGTGACTAGCATGGCATTGGTGGTGCTTTTGTTTATTTAATGTCGTCATTGGTAATCAGTGCGTATTATCCAAAACCATTCTCTGCTCCTCTGTCTCCACAACGTAATCTAAACACCGCTCTTGTAGTACCCCATTTGGAGACCAGAGTGTCCGGAGTGAAGACACATATGAACTTACACAGAATCTAATTTCAAGACACCTCCCCATGTGGTTTTAAATCTGTCTGGCTCTGATAGGATTAATGTGTCCCCCCCTCCCCCCGTTCAGACTTCATAAAGTCAAGACAGATACAATGGGATTGTGACAAAAATATGATTTGGGGATGTCAGTCTGAACAAGACCATAGAGACACATTCACACGGTCATTAAGTGGGAACTGGACTGTAAGTCTAAACCCAGGCAAACAATAGAAGAATGAGATTGAAAGACTGACAAAAAGATAAAAATCCATGCTCATGAACGCATCATTTTTATCCCTTAGATGGAAGAAACTGGTCGTCAAACATGACGTCATCATCTTTTATCACTCCACACCACATAAGTCCTTTACACGACCGCTTCTGGGTTTTTTACATTTAAGCCAGGGTCAGCTAAATTGCATCAGCGAATGTCAAATGAAAAATCAATATTTTATTATTCCTAGTGCAAATCCAAAAGGCCAAGTATTATTATATTAATTCAAATGACAGCAGCATGGGAGAGTAGTGAATAGTGCTGCTGGGTCACTGGTGTACTTTCATGTGAGGGAAAAGCAGGGATAATTTCATACATTATTTATTAGTCAAGCAAAAACAAAACTTGTAAAATAATGAAATCATACATTGTGTAGCAGTGTATGAACATAAGTATGTGATCTACTTTGCTTTTTACTTTCCACTCTGACCATTACATGCATCATTCATGCATCCATCTGTCCATTTTCTACCCTGCTCATGCGTTTCACAGTCACAGGGAGCTGGTGGCTGTCCCGGCTGATTTTGAGCGGACTACAACCTGGACTCGTTGCCAATCCGTCAAAGGGCTCACAGACTGAAGAGTCAGACTACCTTTCAAACTCCCTTTCACACCATTACCAACGGGGAATACAACCGACGTCAGGTGAGTGAACCCCTGCACCATCAGTGACCTAGCTGACATCTCCTTCGTAAAATATTAAATTGTATATTGCTCACATTATAACAACCAGCCACAGTGTGAGTTCCATTCCAGTTCTAAGGCAGCAATCAAACATTTACTCTTCCATCCCTTGTACTCCTTTGTAGTAACGTCTTAAAAATGGAAGGAAAAAAAAGAAACGCTTTGCTGTTGAACTCCAAATTGAGGCGTTTGACTAGAAAAGTGCATTTAATACAAGAACATTTTGCTTCCTAACTAACTGTATTCTATCACATTTTCTCCAAAGTCTTAAATTTTTCTTAGAACGAGTTTAAAGACTGTATGTTTGCTAGGTGTCTACATATGTTACTTGGCCCATTCGTTCTATTCCAGACAAACTATTTTAAGGGTTGAAATAACCCAAAATAATGAGAGAGTCGCATACAGTATGGATTGTGTTTATGTCGACCGGATTGCTTGGGCAACACAATCTCACATTTAATCCTCTTTGAGTTGCAATGCAGGTGTTATTGTCTTCTTCTCGGCAATGGCTTCCGTATCTTAGACTGACCATTTATACTCTTTGAATGGTGAAGCGACAAGGAGTGACATTTATTTGAGGAAAGACCATCTTACAATGTCTGATACCATTATGTATCTCCCTCTCCATTTGAGTCTTCAACCACTTCCTCTTCCTTTTTTGCTGTTACTAATCCTGTCATTGTTGGTACATCCACTTTTGTATTTCCAACATTATTGAATGGCTGTCCAGACAGGATTGGCACAACAATTGTTAGCCGTCACTCTTATTTTACAGACAATTCGACTTTGTGTCGATGACTAGAGAAGAGAAGAGATTTGGGGCTTTGGAGAAATGAATGCTGAACATTTCCAAGCGGTGGGTGCCGCTGAAAATTTCATCTTCAAAAAGGGGTGCGCTGCAAAAAAAAATTGGAAACCACTGGTTTAGAGGATACATTTAAATTTGATATTCTGTTCCAGTATCCCAAAGATGGTACAATCTATCACAATCTTGATATTTCAGGAATGATACATTTTCACAGTTTTGTTTCACAGTGCTTCATTTTTTTTTTGTCTTTGAAAGAAATATTGACTTCATCTAAGGTACTTGAACACATGAACTCAAAGTTTAACTCATAGGCTCAATACAAGTATAATTTTCAGTTCAGTTCGTCCTTCAAACATTTTTCTTAGCTTACAGACAATCGTCTTGCGGTATATCAAAACCAGATCGCTTTCTATTTTGAATATCCGATGCAAGATGACAGCGCCTACTCGGTTCTTTATAGAGCTCTGTCAGTCACAACTTTGAACAATTTTATCATGCAAAAAGTTTTTCAAAGATGAGTGAGGCAGCAAGGTTGAAATAAGTTTTGCAGCCTTTCCACTGTACAGTAGCGACAATCTTAAGTTGTAGGGCTCATATTATGCTGCAGCATTCAGTGCTGAGATATAGCAATGATGTATAATCAAATAGTCACAGTGACAAATCTGCTCAACCAATGGGCAGCAAACACTGGTTTACTTATTATTAAAAGAAAACAAAACTTTCAGTGCATACTTTTGTCAAAGGAGCAAAGCATCCGTTGCAAGTTCAGCTATATTGAGCCAAGGAGGTCCCAAACAGTGCACTTGTTTACTAATTCATAAGGATTTCATTTTCAGATTTACAAGGGTTTGTGTGCGTGTGTGTGTTTGTGTCATTTGACCCAACATGGTTTAAGTAGTTGGGGTCAAAGTCCAATAGTTAACCTTTCTTAACCAGATTTGGGCTGTTCATGTTCCCATTTCTATGGTCGACTTCCTTCCAGCGAGAGCTGTAATTTTATTACACTTGTCTTGTGCAGTATAACTTTTTTCTTTGCACTTTTGAATACTTTAAAACAACGCCCCCCCCAAAAAAATCCTCAACGAACACTATCATCTGTATTCCCCAACATTTTCCAACACGTTTATATCCTTACATCCATCTACACAACGGCCTTCATCCTGAATACAGCACTGATCCCCATCTTGATGCTGTAATCTCTGAAATTAACCGGGTCTTGTGGAAACAGAAACACCTGCGATCTATTGTGTAAATATAATTATTTCCGTCTGATCTTTTTGTTTTGAGCGTCAGTGGCCTCCATTGTCTGTGGACCTCATTAATTGGAATCTATTTGAGCCCAAAAGAGGAAGCCAGTTAAGGAAGATTTCGACTTGAGGGTTTCCTGAATGGCATTTCAAATGTCAGCACAGAGCCCATGAAAGGCTCTTCATCTATAATAATTAGATGAATATTTAAGTAGCACATTATCTGTTCCTGACAGACAAAAACACCCTAAATACAAAGGCTCTCTGCATTTATCATGGACTGTGTGAATCATTAGCGCTATTGTTTGTTTAGTTTTTTTTCTGCCATACTCAAAAGGTGACACTCCTCTTGTTGTCATTTTCACACTTTTGAGGAACAATGTGGTCATTTAGCTTCCCATAGTCAACAACAACTCTACTTTTTAAATGTCATCTCCCGACACTCCTTTTCAACAACTTTGAAACTACATTCACAATGTGTGAACTGTAGTTCCCCAAATAATTGCCAGCCCTCTAATAGATGTGATGCCAGGATGAGGAAACAAGCAGGAGATCCTACCCCAGGCAGAGAAGGATTGCTCAAGAATCAACAAATGGACCTCCCCACCCCAAAATATAATGCATATGTACTGGGTATTAAACTGGATGAGTTACAAATGTGTGTCCTATTCATGAATGTATCCGTTTTTCACCACTGCAAAAACAAATTATTTGAAATCTCCACTTTGAATAGAAATCCAAAACTTCTAACTCCATTCACAAAACCCCTGACTTTCCTATCACAACCCAAAAATCACCTCTTTTCAACAATGGGCACTGCTTCTGGTTTGAAGAAAACAACAGTCCTTCTCCCCTCCTTCTACAAAGAGTAGAAAATATACTTACAAATGAACAGTGAGATGTATTTTTCATCTGTGAGTCTGACCAACTGATCACCGGCGTGCTGCGACTTCTGCCTGGCAGGGAGGAATAAACACTCTGGGACACATATATATAAGACTGGGTGTCAAGGCAGCTGCGTCCACAGTCCATTCAGATAAAAAAAAAAAAAAAAAAAGCCCCCTCCAAAATTCTGGTTACCAGTTCTAAAGGTTTAACAATCTAGGCGGGGAATGAGGTCACTCCAGGCGTCCCTTGGTGGGCGAATGCACCCCCTGTCCATATATGTAGCGCACTGCAGGCCACAAGGTGGCAATTTGTGACTATGAAGTAGCGACTGGCATGGTAGTACCATAAAGTCTAGTCTGTTACTATCAAATGCTCCACTCAATAAAATGCAGAACCAGCCTTCTTTGAACCTTGAATCCTGGTGATAGACCAGGACAGGACATTGTCTGCCTGTGTGGTGAGAGCAGGCTAGCTCTCTGATATTTATTTTGACTACCGGTACTGTGCTCAAACACCAGTTCCCATCACTAGACTTCTTCGGGGGGCGTCGCATTACGATGCCAGGGGAGGTAGACGTGTGAGACCCTGATCTGGTCCTGGTCTGCAGTGTATGGCAAAGGTGCTCTCGTTGCTCTTGAAGTATTTGCTCTACGGCGTAGTAGTGTTTATTGCAGTAGTATGAGCAGTTACACTTGGAAGACACCGTGGAAAAGATGGAAATGGAGATTGTCACTCGGAAAACAATATTAACTTTAATCCATCCATCCATTTTCTTTGCCGCTTATCCTCACAAGGACCACAGGTAGTGCTGGAGTCTATCCTAGCTGTCCATGGGCAGGAGGCAGGGTAGATTCTGAATTACTTGCCAGCCAATCACAGGGCACATCGAGACAGACAAAAGCCACACTCACAATCACACAAATGGACAATTTAGAGTGTCCAATTAATGTTGCATCTTTTTAGGATGTGGGAGGAAACCAGAGTGCCCAGAGAAAACCCACGCATGCACGGGGAGGGGGAGAACATGCAAACTCTAAACAGGTGGGGCCGGGATTGAAGCTGGCACCTCAGAACTGTGAGGCCGACACTTTACCAGCTCATCCACCGTGCCGCCTTAACTTTAATCTTTGCTGTAAATTGATCTATATCTGCTTTTGGTACTTTTTTCCAATTCTTATAAGGATTACATTAGATTATGCTTTAAATACAAGGTTAAAAGTTTGACTTGCAGGGGCTTGGGGTGAGTGTGAGGGGTCGCACATTTTTTTCTTCTTCTTGGGTGGGTAGGTCATAACAGAAAACAATTGAGAACCACTGGACTGAAGTACTGTTAAAATATACATCAACAACTAGTAAAAAATCGTACATACCATAATGAGCATTACATTACTTACAATGTAGTATTGCATGTCAACTGTTGTACAAGAAACAATTGTCGATTCTCTGAATCTTCTGATGATGCTGACCACAGAGAATCTTCTCAAATATGGTGGGACTCCTATTCCTGCTATGAGCAAGGATCTGATGTGCAGTTGTAACTGGAATTTCATTAGTTATGATTTTTCTTGGTCTTCCCCAGTTTCCACCATCTCTGATATAAACTCCCATGTATGTTTCTGTCCATTTTAGAGAGAGGCACATTTTCCACCTACACACTGTGGCCAGGATATAGATTAGATTTATGTATTTATTTATTTATTTGTTTGTTTGTTTGTTTGTTTATGGCCATTAAGATCAAATTCTCATCTGCTTTGCCGACCTAGCTTCAGACAAAAGATTAAAACAACATCCCAACTTTATATCCTGCATAGTTGGTCTGATAGCATAATTGGAAACTTTGTTGTTCAGTTTTGAGTAGCTGTGTGAAAAAGATGACAACTGCGTCGAAGTTGTCTCCACTCTTTGCTGCCAATGTTTAAAATCTTGCAACACAAGTGTGCAACACTGCAATATGTGTTTAGTGGATGGTAATGTGTTTAAGGTTTTGCAAGACGAAGCAGATTGGTTTTATAATTTGAGTCCAAGCATGTGAACAGTGTTTAAGGTTTCACTTGATTTTAAAACATGAGTTTATGCCACTTTGGTTCAGAGAATGGTATTTAGTGTTTTAGCAATTGTGAAAAACTTTATTACAGATTTTTTGAAACTGAGTGCGATTTTGTTCATCTCTGAGTGAGGTTTACACCAACTGGGGAGAACGTATATAGTGCTAATTGAGATTCTGCTGCCTCCAGAATTTTATACCAGGCCAATAAAGTGGACACAGTTATTGGGTTCTTAAAAAAATTGTTGTTTGTGCTGATAAATGGAGGTCTGCAGGTTTGGTATTATAATTCTCATTTCTAATTCTAGCCAAGATTGATGCTCTTCATTAGGTTGTGTCCACTGTATGAGGTATTTTAGTTTGCCAGCAAAGTAATAATGCCTTGAGCTGCACGTGTCGAGTTTCCCCTCAGGTTTAGTTTTCTGAAGAGTGCAGAGAATAATTTTCGTTTTTCTTGTTATTAGAATAGAAATGCACGAGGCCAGAGTTTTTTCTACGGGGTTTAGATGGGATGATATAAAATAAATGGTGGTTTTCAGGAAGCGGTTGCATTTTTACCATAGCTATTCATTTCAGAAGACCTCCCACCATTTTCTTTTGAATAAATAAGCCTCGAGACAATATTTTGGGAAATAAGGTTTAATAATATTGTTTGGCTTTCCCAAAGTGTAGTGTCAGATGGTCCAATGTCTTCTGATATTATCAGTGACCTTTTAGGTGCATGAGGATTTCAATGTTGTTGTTTTTGTCCCCTAATTGTCCAACTAATTAATTTTGTTTTTGAGTGAATCTAATTGATATTGCACTTGTTTTTCACTGTACTCAGCCTTTGCCATTACAAAGTACTCCTTTCTAATTTGTTGCAATTCAATTGGGAAATAAAAGGGCTTTAATAAATTTGACCTTTGCATATGTGCGCGCGCGTGTGTGTGCATGTTGTGAAAAACAATTCCAGTTAGTGGTGTATCGACATACTGTTATCAATATGTGGCTCACTTTCTGGTAATTTTCCCTCAAATCAATCAATGAAAAATGATCTCACACACCAAGCATGACACTGAATACATTTCAGAGGAAAAAACATTTTGCATGTACATTATACTAAACAATAGTAATAGCTAAAAACAGTGCCCGTTTGCTTAATTATAGGTAAAATGAACAAAAAATATTTTCTAAAAATATTTTTAAGGAAGAGAGGATGTTTTAATTATTGAATGTTCTGAACTCCTACTTGTATGTACAGTAAGTTTCATATTAAGCAGCTTAATGCTGTCTGGAGGAGTTGTGCCATGGTGGAGGTCTTCATGAATGGAGCTTAGCGCTAATAATCGAGGATTTTCACATTGTGTTTCGGATTCCACATTACTAGGACCCTCATTCATCACCAGTGCTTAGAATTCAAGGGGGCGCCATACAAGCTGGAGCCACTGATGTGTTGTCAGGCGGCAACTCGGCAAATGAGAGCTTGCGACGTCTACGGAGGAATAAACACTGTGTGAATAAGTAATCACTTGATAAGATCAGCTTCAATGAGATGAGTGCTCATCCTTTCCTGCTGAGCGTCTTTCATCCCGGCGGGGTGGGGGGTGGGGGGTCCACGTGGGTCCATGCATGGAGAAATATATTAATAAGTACAAACTGTGAGCACAGGGTCAGTGTCTGCGAATGTTTTGCATACCTCATGATGAGACGCTGGCACCGGCACGCGAGCGCTCAGGCGGGGAGGGGGGGGGGGTGGCTAACATTGTTGTATCCTCACGCGTGTTTACATTTGTGACAGCATGCACACACGGACGCAGCAGGATGACAGAAACTCACTTTGGAGCTTAATTAATTCCACAAGTGATCCAAGTAATACTGATGGGGAAGCCTGTTTTAGAAAGGACATTCCTAAAAAGTAATGTTCATCTTTTTTTTTTTTTTTTACTTGATTAATTAGAGCCATACAGAAGTGACGGAACCAGTTGTGCAGTATGTATGTGTGTGTGTGTGTGTGTGGTGTGTGTGTGTGTGTGTGTGTGTGTATGTTGCCCTTGGCAACTCATATGAGGACCACCGATAACAATCATAAGTTGGTCTTTGACCGTTTTTGATGTTCAAACAAACTATTTACAACTAAAACAGTCACACAATTTCTCTTTATTAATGCCCTGTGAATAAAGATGATTCAATTTCAGGAGCAAAACAAAAGATTTCCTCCACTTTCTTCCCTGTCTTCAAGGTCTGATATGATTCATTATTGAGGATTAATTCTGATCCTTGAGAAAACATTGCTCCAAAGATTGTCAGTTTATAGTGGATTGCTCCTTTTTGTCTTCTGAATATAAACATCTGTTCAGGGCATTGGCAGCGGCACATTAAATAGGCTGCCGGCTACCCCAAAATCTTGAAAAATCTATTGACCTAAGACCTCTGCGCCAGTAATACCCAACTTTGATGACCCAGTAGAAAACAATAATTGAAAAAATACATTTTATGTAGAGTTATGTTGGACAAAACCCTCACAAGCACAATAAATCGATGTTTTGACCACTAAAGTTTGGATCAATGACGCAGATGTGGTAACCTGTATTTCACTATCCTGCCTTACTTCAAAATACAATGCCTGTGGTGTTTACATAATTCACCCGCGGGACCTCGAGTTGGGGTGCGGGGTTCTGCACAGACTGTTTTTGTTGTTGCGCTTCCGGAGAAAAGGTTAGCTGATTTCCCGCCGTTATGCGAGTAGTGTTTTGATGTCGAACAATAAAGAAGTTCTGTTCCTGTGTCCGACATTCCGCCTCCGACTCCTTTTCTCCGGCGCTACACTGGTGACCCCGACGTCAGTCCCGGCGTTTTCGAGACTGAAACGAACATGGCAACCGCCATCCTCAAATTGTCGGAGTTTTGGGAGACGTCTGCGGCAGCGTGGTTCGCACAGACGGAGGCTCAGTTCGCCCTCCACGGGATCTCAGATGATTACACGCGTTAATACCACGTTGTCTCAGCACTCGGGAGCTCAACGGCGGCCAGAGCAGTGAACTTCATCACCTCTCCCCCGGCCCGAGATAAGTATGCTGGGATCAAGGCTCACCTTCTCAAGGTTTTTGAGCTTTCACGGCCGAAGCGTGCACGACGTCTGTTAGCTCTTAATGGACTGGGGGACAGCAAACCTTCCGAACTCATGGAAATGATGCTAAACCTGCTGGGCACGGAAGAGCCCAATTTCATTTTCATGGAACTGTTTCTCAGGCATATGCCACCGCATGTTCAGACGGCGCTCGCGAACAGTACTGTCACTGAGCCCCGGGCCCTGGCCGAGGAGGCCGACCGTTTCTTCCTGGCAACCCAGCGCTTCTCCCCTGAGACGCTGGCCGCGACGCGCAGTTACTCGCCTCCGGGCGCGGGGGCGGCATCCAGCAGGGGCCCCATCACCACCGACGGCCGTGCTGGCACAGGCTTGTGCTACTTCCATGGCCGTTTCGGGGTGAAAGCGAAGAGGTGCCGCGCCCCTTGCAACTACGACGCGTCGGGAAATGCCAAAGCCCATGCTTCGCAGCGGCCGTGAGCGTGGGCGCGAAGAGCCGGCTGCTGTTCGTCAAGGACAACCTTTCCGGCGCAAATTCCTTTGCGACACCGGCGCCCAGAGGAGCGTCCTGACGGCCACTGCGGAGGACGCCGCTGGCGGGACTCATGGGCCACCCCTACTCTCTGCTAATGGCTCCCCTATCCGCTCTTATGGCATGAGGACTGTGGATTTGTGTTTCGGGAGTCAGCGCTTCACATGGGACTTTGTCACTGCGGATGTCTCATTCCCTCTCCTCGGCGCTGATTTTTTTTGTGCCCACGGGCTGCTGGTGGATGTTAAGAGGGGCCGTCTGGTGGATGCACTGACTTTTTCTACGGTCGCCTGCGTCCGCAATGAGGTGACTTATGGTGGTCTCTCCAGTTCGCTATCGGACGGCACCAAATACCAACTCCTCCTTGGTGAGTTCCCTGGCTTAACACGGCCCACTTTCTCCTCTGCCACGACTAAACATGGGTCGATCACCACATTGAGACCAAGGGCCCCCCGATTCACGCGAGGGCCCGACGGCTTGACCCCGAGAAGTTAGCAGTCGCTAAGTCCGAGTTTGCCAACATGGAGCGTCTGGGCATCGTCCACTGCTCGGATAGCCCGTGGGCCTCGCCACTACACATCGTCCCTAAACCAAGTGGCGGGTGGCGACCGTGTGGTGACTACCGCCGCCTTAACGACGCCACTACGCCCGACCGCTCCCCTGTTCCACACATTCAGGACTTCTCAGCCCACCTGGCAGGCAAAATCTTGTTCTCCAAGGTCGACCTGGTGCGCGGGTATCACCAGGTTCCCGTGCACCCCTCAGACGTTCCCAAGACAGCTGTAATCACTCCGTTTGGACTGTTCGAGTTTCTGAGGATGCCGTTTGGTCTTAAAAACACGGCACAATCTTTCCAGCGTTTCATGGATTCTGTGCTCAGGGACTTGCCATTTGTGTTCGTCTATTTGGATGACATCCTCGTCGCCAGCTCCTCGGAGGATGAACATCTGATGCACCTCTGCGACCTCTACGCAAGACTTGAGCAGCATGGCCTGATCATCAACCCGGCGAAGTGTGTTTTCGGGGTGCCCTCTATCCAGTTCCTCGGGCACCTCATAGACAAGAACGGCGCCGCCCCCCTTCCGGCAAAGGTGGAGGCCATCTCCGCTTTTCCCCGACCTCGCTCAGCTCGGGGCCTCCGGGAGTTCCTGGGGATGGTGACTTTCTACCACCGGTTCATCCGCCGGGCGGCCCACATCATGCGCCCGCTCTATGAGGCTCTTAAAGACAAGGCCCCCAACTGGGACGTTGAATGGACGGCCGAGAGGATGGAAGCCTTCGAGGCTACGAAGGCCGCGCTGAGTCGTGCCGCTATGCTGGCCCACCCAACCCACGGGGCCCCTGTCGCTCTCACTACCGATGCATCGGACTACGCTGTTGGAGCCGTATTCGAACAGTGGGTTGGCGGCGCCTGGCAACCGCTTGCCTTTTTCAGCCATCAGCTGGTCCCCAGGGAGTGCAAATACAGCACGTTCGATAGAGAGCTCCTCGGCCTCTGACTGGCGATCCGCCACTTCCGCTCCCTATTGGAAGGCCGTGAGTTCACGGCATATGTGGACCATAAACCCCTCACTTTCACCATGTCCAAGGTGGCCGAACCGTGGTCCGCCCGCCAGCAACGCCAACTGTCGTTCATCTCTGAGTACACTACGGACATCCAACACATCGCCGGCAAATCCAATGTGGTCGCGGACTGCCTCTCCAGGGCGATCGTCGGCACTGTGCATCTGGGTCTCGACTACTCCCGCATTAGCGCAGACCAGGCCTCGGACCACGGGGTGCAGGCCCTCAAGACTTCTGACACGGGTTTGCGCCTGGAGGAAGTCGCGGTTGGTGACTCGGGCATCAGGTTGCTGTGCGACCTCTCGGCTGACCAGCCTCGGCCGCTGGTCCCTGCAAACTGGCGAAGAGCTGTTTTCAAGGCGGTCCACAACCTCTCCCACCCCGGAAGGAAACCGTCCGTGAGACTGGTGGCCCAGAAGTTCGTGTGGCGCGGTCTCAAGAAAGATGTGCAGGCCTGGGTCGACTCGTGCGTGGCCTGTCAGCGGGCTAAGGTGCATCGCCACACAAAAGCCCCCTTGGAGCCCTTCGCTGTCCCCGAGAGGAGGTTTGACCACGTCAACGTCGACTTGGTAGGTCCACTTCATCCCTCGCACGGATTCACCTACTTGCTCACCATGGTGGACAGGACGACCCGCTGGCCCGAAGCCGTTCCCCTCTCCTCGACAACGTCGTCAGACGTGGCCCGGGCGTTCATCGGCACGTGGGTTGCACGCTTCGGGACACTGTGCGACCTTTCCTCAGATCATGGCCCTCAGTTTACCTCTGAACTCTGGAACGCAGTCGCTGAGAGTTTGGGGGTCAAGCTGCACCAAACTACCGCCTATCACCCCCAGGCGAACGGTCTTTGCGAGCGGTTCCACCGCTCCATGAAAGCAGCCCTGCGTGCCGGCTTGACGGACGGCAACTGGTTGGATAAGCTCCCGTGGGTCATGCTCGGCCTCAGGTGTGCCCCCAAGGAGGACCTGTTGTCCTCATCCGCCGAACTCGTCTACGGCCAGCCACTGCGGGTCCCCGGCCACAGCGCCCTGGTCCGCAGCCAGGCAACGGTCCTCCCTGCTGGAGGCCGCAAAAGGGTTCGCGCCGGTTCCCACGTCGCAACATGGCACCCCAGCTGCCCGGCTGCCCCGTCACCTGCGCGCTGTGGATTTTGTGTTTGTTCGTCATGACGCCCACCGTGGACCTCTCCGCTCCCCATACGACGGGCTGTTCAGGGTCCTGGAGCACGGGGATAAGAGCCTGCTCGTGGACATTGGCGGGAGACCCGAGACTGTTTCCGTGGACAGGGTCAAACCCACGCACCTGGACATTACCCAGCCTTTGGGGTTGGCCCTCCCTCCGCGCCGGGGTCGTCCCCCTTTGCCCTGTGCCCCTGCGCCTGCCGGGGTGCCCTTGACCCCGCCTGAGCCCTTGTCCCGTGACTCAATGGACAGTGCGGCCCCGCCCCCCTCGGCCCCTACAGTGCACACCCGCCGGGGTCGGGTCATCATCCCTCCACGGCACAAGGATTTTGACTATGGGTGAATTCTGGGGGGGCTTGTGTGGTGTTTACATAATTCAACCGCGGGACCTCGAGTTGGGGTGCGGGGTTCCGCACGGACTGTTTTTGTTGTTGTGCTTCCGGAGAAAAGGTTAACTGATTTCCCGCCGTTATGCGAGTAGTGTTTTGATGTCGAACAATAAAGAAGTTCTGTTCCTGTGTCCGACATTCCGCCTCCGACTCCTTTTCTCCGGCGCTACATGCCAATAGTAAACATGTTGAATGAATACACTTAAGCTTAACATTAATTATTTTCACAAAGACAGAATTTGGGGCTATTTATTTTTAACGACTCAAGGCAACAGTGCTCAGCAATGCTCAGCAAACATCGATGCAACACATCCTGTAGCTGTTAGAGTCCAACCCTTCAAAATAAAAGCACACCAGTATAATAGTTTCACCATGGGATCCTTTGGTGCGTTGCACCATGAGAAACTGCGGTCAGGTTTTGTTAATATACGCCATAAGCTTGAAGTCACCATGCACCAAATGAGAGGCAGTCAAAAGCAAGCAACAACTGGCTCAGAGATTTTCAACTACAAGCAAAGACTTCTGCTCAAGAAGTGTTTTTGACTTGTGAATTATAATAGCAGCCGAGCAGACTAGGTGTTAATGTCATCTTGAATTGATTTGTCTTCAACATTAGGAGCCCTCGTTAAAGATTACGGAGTTTCTGCTCCTGAGGATGATGCTCCTATTATTGGAAAAAGGTTTGCTTTCTTCCTCCAGCATTTGTGCAATGCAAAACTATTTTTACAAATCTTTTTCCTTGATTGTGAATATTGTTTTCTAATTTGATTATAATTAAATACATTTTAAAGAAAATATACTGTAAGGCCCACTCCAGTCTGTGTGTGTGTGTGTGTGTGTGTGTCTCCCAAGTCCTTTTGCTCTCTTTGTGTGGCCCTCTTAACATGAAAGTACTCTCTTTAGCTCTCTCAACACCATCATCGGGCTCTCTCACTGTTGGCATTATTATTCATCTTTATGGTGCAGAAATAGAACATAATGTCCTTTTTTATCTTCATTTTGAGCTCTCCACAAAATGCAAAGGAGAGGAATATCCACTATTTCAGCAACCTAGTCAAGTAATATTTATTGAAATGGGTTGTTACGGCCCTGCCTGGTTTTGTGTTCTGATAAAGTTAACAGAGTTACTAGTTAGCTGGTAGTGGGTCAAATGTGCCCCTCTAACAAAAGATCAACACACCCTCTTAATAAAATGTTTTAGGTTGCACCACCACCGAGCACAGGCACTGAAATTGGCATTAATTGCTTGAGAGGGGAAAGTAATGATCTCAGGTAATTATTGCTCTGGGTAGAGTGAGAAGCTTGACAAGATATTGCTGTTGACTCCCCTGCAGAGGGAAGTTGCCAGAATTCTACCATTTAATGTGATTTAATTAGAAAGGAAGCGTCAACGCTTTGAGCTCTCCTGCCTCGAGGGTTTATCGCATGCATGCTCACAGATATAGTGCTGAACACACACATGAGCACGGCCACGGAACACTGCTATAGGTCCACGCGCAGCGTGAGGTCCAGTACAAAATGCCATGGGTTTTCAAAGAACACATTGCTCAGTTTCAGATGTTTCTACCTTTGAATGGTTTTACCCTTGAACGTGCACTCCCCTATAAAATCGTGAAACACTGAGATCAAGTCCAATATTTGATACATGTAGTAGATCTTTCTGTGTGTGTGTGTGTTCTGAGGTCCAGGATTCGATCCCGGCCCCGCCTGTGTAGAGTTTGAATGTTCTCCCCGTGCCTGCGTGGGTTTTCTCCGGGCACTCCGGTTTCCTTCCACATCCCACAAACATGCAACATTAAATGGACTTTCTAAATTGTCCCTAAGTGTGATTGTGAGTGCAGCTGTTGTCTGTCTCTACGTGCCCTGCGATTGGCTGGCAACCAGTTCAGGGTGTCCCCGCCTCTTGCCCGTTGACAGCTGGGTTCGGCTCCAGCACTCCCCGCGACCCTTGTGAGTATAAGCAGCAAAGAAAATGGATGGATGGATGGATATATATTTATATATATAATACACACACTATACACTGTATATGGTAGGGATGGATATTTGGCTTTTCTTTGAAATTTAAGGATGAATGAGACAGTTTGGAATTTTATAGCATCAAATTAAGTTCACCTTACATGAAAAAAAAAAAAAATCGGATATAAGTGACCTATTGTCCATTCTCAATCAGCCCTCTCGTGTGTGTGTATGGAAATACAGTAGTAGTCAATGTGCCTGTTAAAGGCTTTTTAATTGCGAGCCGGTGTCCGTCGCCATTAAGCAAAGAGCACTTGTGACAAATGAACTTGGGCACTGTGAAAGGGGATCAAGGTTGTGTAATGACATCTCTGGAGATGTGCCCACGCTACCTGGTGTGCAGCAAACATGCCAGTCAAGCGCCAGGTGGTCAGTGGCCTGCCAGGACAACCATGCAAAGACACAGTGAGAGAGAGAGAGAGAGAGAGAGAGAGAGAGAGAGAGAGAGAGAGGAGAGAGAGAGAGAGAGAGAGAGAGAGAGAGAGAGAGAGACACTCTCACACACACTAAATGATATTAAATGCAAAGAAAGATGACGGCCTGGACACAATTTATGTGTCCAAAATCTAGCAGAATTATGGCAAGGTCATATGTCTTTCTAATGTCCTCATTTATGATCCAAGTCATAATTAGCTTAATCTTTTATTAAGAAATTAGCCATATTTGGTAACTGAAGTGGGTGCCACACACTTTAGTATCAAGGAGTCATTTTTTGCAACCAATTGGTAAAAATAAAGAAAAAAGAATGAAATACAGCAAGGCGGCACGTGGCAAAGCTATAAAATGTTGGCCTCACAGTTCTGAGGACCGGGTTCAAATCCCGGCCCGGCCTGTGTGGATGTTCTTTCTGTGCCTGTGTGGGTTTTCTCCAGGCACTCTGGTTCCCTCCCATATCCCAAAAAAATGCTAGATTAATTGGACACTCAGAATTGCCCCTAGGTGTGATTGTGAGTGCGACTGTTGTTTGTCCTTATGTGCCCTGCGATTGGCTGGCAACCAGTTCAGGGTGTACCCCGCCTCTTGCTCAAAGATAGCTGCGAGAGGCTCCAGCACTCTACTGACCCCCGTGAGGATAAATAGCTCAGAAAATGAATAGATGGATGAAATACAAGGATTATTACTGTATATTGAAATTTTAAGATGGCACGGTGATGAATGGTCAGCACATCTACCTCACAGGTTTGAGGACGTCAGTTCAAATTTCGCTTCACCAATATGGAGTTTGCATGTTATGTGGGTTTTCTTCAAGTTCTGCAGTTTTCTCCTACATCCACAAAAAGTGCATGGTAGGTTAATTGAAACCTCTAAAATATGCGTAGGTGTGAATGTAAATGTGCAAGGTTGTTGTTGTTTTTTTTTTTTTTTATGCACCCTGCAATTAATTGGCTGGCGACCCGCCACTCACCCAGTCAGCCATGATAGGCTGCATCATTCCAGGATAAGCACTATAGAAAATGGATGGATTGAAATTTTAGTATAACACACTGAAGGGTCATTTCATTAGGTCTTAGGTACCTGTCGAGAGTCTTATAAATGTGACACTAAAAAATGATATTACAGCAATCCATCATATATTTGTGGTTCAGGTGGAACCTAACCACAGGGTTTTTTTTCACATTATTTTATGCTCTTTCTTATGTCAGGATGCCATATTGGAAACTAATACGCACAGTAGTAGAATCGGACAGTAGTCGAGTCAAGACTATGTTGAATTGTTACATCATAACTGATAGATTTGTATGTCGAGGTGCTAAGTTTAGTCTGTGTTGTTAATGGAGTGTTGTATGGTGCATTTTTCTAACATCCAATCATCTGTAAGCCTTTTATTTTGAAGGCACATGTTAGTATGAGTTTGAAATGACATCAAAGTTTTGGGATCATAGTTTGTGGCTTATTTACTGTTTAAACTACAAATATTGGCTATCACAAATGTTTTTTTTTTAATCACAGAACCATAAATCGAACAGCAATGTAGCGGTTACTATAGGCAGTCCCAGCTGCTCAATACCTGCCATCAATTAAACAAGACAAATATAATATATGCCTCAAATTCAGTTCTGTTTAATTTTGTGTGGAGACTCACCTCCCAGACAGAAGCAAAAAAAATACTTCTGCACTTTTTTAAAGTAATGGATCTTTACAAAAGCCAGCCCTCTCAGACCACTTCCCCTTATTATTATTATTAATAATTCTAAATGTGGTGCTTAAGTAGACTTTGCCGAGTAAATAATGTCAGCAACAGCGCCCAAAACAGAGGACTGAGAAAAAAAAAGTTGATGAATTTGAGAGGATTTCATTTTTCTTGTTGTTGAGCAAGGGAGTTGTCGCGGGAGAAAATGGATGGTAAAAGCGAATTAAGCTGCAGGAGGCCGCGGACAAACATGAAGAGTCGTGCTGGGTAATATTCTGCTGATAGAAGCAAACTGTGGTCTTTGCATCCTGGGGAGCGGGTCTGCTTCTGGACATCCTCAAATAAGTCAAGAGTAAAAGCATGCACTTGTGTGCAGATTCACCAAATGTACATGCTTTGAATAAGTGAGGAATAAAAACAGGGCGATGAGGAGAAAATATTACTACTGTACTGATTTAGACGACTGTTGTTGTTTTAGTTAAATTTTTCCACTGAAAGTGAGACAATAATTTATATATATATATATATATATATATATATATATATAATTAAATGGATATATATACAGTTACTACACTTATGCAATACAATTATGAGAATTACAAAGTAGAGAGGTTGTGTATGGGGCAAGAGAAGTCATTGAATTTTGTTGAGAGTCTGCATTATTAATGGGGTGGACTTACATAGCACCCAGTGCCCAAAGAGTGATTCATGTGATCACATTCACCCATTCACGAACACATGAGTGGCTGCTGCTGAGAGCATTTGAGAGTTCAGTGTTGAGCTGCCGTCAGCCACAGCTCATGCTTGGTCACTCACCCATAGCTTCCCTAGCGCCACACACCCCCCACCCGCCTCTTTAAGGCACATTTATGTATCTAATACACTAATTTCTTTGACTACAAATGAGAGGACTGATCAGGAAGATCCCGGGATTCTACTGACTGACATTTTAGTTGTAAACAGTATGGTCATTATTTTATTGCTAAAACTACCATCTAATGATAGCATACAGTGCTTTATATGGATAATATGTGACGTAGTCTGCTTGCATTGAATAAACTCATTTTATTTTTTTAATTGCGGAAACCTATCCTGAAAAATGCCAATTCATACACTTTATTGAAGCATGCAGATACAATATATTTGTTCAATGCATGACTGCAAATAAGTGAGATTAAAATAAACCAATTCCCAACATTACCATTTTCTACCGGCGTGCTTCAAAGCTGCTTAGTCAGTATAGGAGTGGTGCTATTTTAAAAAATGCAATCAGCCATTGTTGAATTATGAAGCCAGCAAAGCCTTGAAATGTATATTAATGCACTTCATATGGCTTTTAGATCTCTCACATTAACCGGCCAATTTATCTTCTGTACTGTACAAGCTGCTTTCAACTGGCTCTTCAGGCCGAAATTAGAAGCAGTATGTAAATGTGCATCACTCTCAATGAGTGGATTCCTCATAACGCCATTGCCACTTGCCGCATCGAATTTCACCCAGGTAAGAGCCTGCTTGGGTTGAAACTACCAGCCCGTCTTTGTTTTTACTCTATGGAGTTGGAATAAAAATAAAAATATTTTCAGTTGCACCTTCAACATCCGTTAGTACTGCTTGGGATGAGAGTCATGGTTTATTAATTTGTCTGACAATTCCCCAAATTTACAAGCCAAATATCCCCTTTAACATACGAATATAGCAAAGCAAAGCAAATTTATTTGTATGGCACATTTCATACACGAGGTAACTCAATGTGCTTTACATGATTAAAGGCATTTGAAAACAAAGAGATAAAACATTTAAAATGGGGTAAAAACAATAAAAATGGCAAACACAATATTAAAAAAAGACAAAACTACATACAGTCCAAGTAATATGATCAAAAAGTGGATATATTCTAAAAAGCATGAGAAAAAAGAAGAGTTTTCAACATGGATTTAAAAACATTCACACTTGGGGCTGACCTAACCTCTGTTGGCAAATTCTTCCATTTGTGTGCAGCATAATAGCTAAATGCTGCTTCACCATGTTTGCTTTGGACTCTGCGCTCCCCTATTTGACCTGAGTCAGTCGATCTCAGAGCTCTACTGGGTTTGTATTCTGTAAGCATTTCTTTCATGTATTCAGAACCTAAATTATTTAGTGATTTATAGACCAGCAGACTAGCAGAACTTTAAAATCTATTCTGAAGCTCACTGGAAGCCAGTGCTAGGACTTTAGGATTGGAGTTATATGCTCTGACCGCTTTGTTTTGGTCAGAAAGCGAGTCCAGTCAGAAGCTCATTACAGTCATCAAATATACTTGAGATAAAAGCATGGATGAGCTTTAAAGCAAGTGCAGGCCATTTTCAATATTCTTCTTCAATATTTTGGCTTCTTTCCTCCATTATGTCATTACTGTATGTCCCCTCCTATTGATTCCCCAGTTTTCAGAGAGTGCTTGCTTTAAATGTCTCAAACCTGCCATATCAATCCACCATTTTGTGTTCAACATACCAATTTTTCTGAATTGCAGCACCTAAAAGACTGAAGGAATAAGTCCCTATTGTGTTTCGCTTTGACTTTGAATGTTTTTGAAATCGACACAGAATAGCTCCAGACAGTGATGGCAAAGAGGTAGTGTCATGGTAACCGTCGCGCAACAGTGTGGTACAACTGCCAATTCTTATCGACTGACCCATTCATTGTGTATGCGCTCCCGCGACACAGGAAAGATTTTGACACACATGCGTTCTGAGTTAAAACAGCAAGAGATTTTGGTGGAGTTTTGCAGTGAAAACAGCATGGTGGAGAAAATGGAAGAATCATTGTAATTATTAATGATTGTTAATTATGATCATACGGGGCGGCACGGTGAGAAAACTGGTTAAGAGTGTTGGCCTCTCAGTTTTGAGGATGTTGTTCTCCCCGTCCCTGAGTGGGTTCTCTCTGGGCACTCCGGTTTCCTCCCGCATCCCAAAACATGCAACATTAATTGGACACTCTGAATCGCTCATAGTTGTGATTGTGAGTGCGATTGTTGTCCGTCTCCATTTGCCCCGCGATTGGCTGGTAACCAGTTGAGGGTGTCAGGGTGTTCAGGAGATTGGCTCCAGCACTCCCATGACCCTCGTAAGGATAAGCGTCTCAGAAAATGAATGGATGGATGATCATTTACAAGATTTAATGATGGGAAGTAAAATAAAAGATTCCCAAAAAAAGTTAATAGAGTTTAACAGGTCACATTATTATAAGACAAAGTTTGGAAAAGTTTTTTCTTGATCACAATTTTTTTTATATTACAAAGAGCTGTAGTTACATACAGTTTCATTTTGTTACTTCGAAACCTATGAATGTGGGTGTGACTGCTGTTTCTTTTTTCTTTTTTGTCGTCCTACGGTTTCCAGACTGTTTCAGCATTAACTTTCCCTCGAATATTGCTTCCTGAATTTTTAATATATCTTTGTGCATGTTTACATGTATACCACAATGCATGTTCATGTCAATATCGTTTATTAATTGTTCAAGTTAATATCAAATCAAATAGCATTGGGGCATTGGAATACATTCTAAGCCAGAAACATATGGAAGTAAGACCACATTGGTTGCGTTACATGCATGGGGTTGTGTTTTTCTGCCTGATTAATCCAATTTAAAAATAGAATGCAGCCTGTTTTTTGTTGTTGTTGTTGTTGGTGGTGGTGGTGTTTTTGGGTTGTTGTTTTTTTTTTTTTTGTATTTTTGGCAGCCACTCTCCAGCACACAAACAGATTGGCGACTAAAAACAAAGCTCTTTTAGCTAGTTGGCGTTATGGCGCTTGACTCAATATGCACTTCCTTTCATCATTCAGGTGTTCTGGTGACTTATCAAGGATACTCTGATCTGGAAAGGCACACACGTTGATTTTGACGTGCCCATTAAAGCCTTTAAGTGTGTCATGAGCGATAATGGGCTCCGTCTTTGTGTATAGGTCTCAGGCAGATGTTCATAATTTGCTTCCAGCCTCCCTGCCGCCGCTCTGTCCTGAATGCATTATTCTCAGATGAGACTAATAAAGGGGAATAATTTAAATGTACCTGCATTCATCACTGTTAAGTAATCTAAAGCCTGATTTGCATATGGATTCACATTTATACCTCACACATTGAAGTAGGCTAACCTAGGCTTTCTAGATGGATATGAAATGAAAGTGAACTGATTTTGTTTTGCCCTCATGGAATTTTTTGTGCAAAACAGCATATTCATAATTCATATTTTGTATTAGGTCTCATATTCATCATAGTATTTGGATCAATTCACAATTTAGCCAACGTTGTCACTTGTAGTATCTTTTTAGTAGTGTGTACCATCCGGTATGGTCCTAACAAAAAATTTGAACACATTTCCCTCCCTTTTTGGCATCCTTTCAAACAACACTAGTAACAGAGCACAGTTCAATGATAATTTAAATTGAGGGAGCCATACCTCTCCTTTATGAGGACATTTCCATATTATCATTAAAAAGGCTAAAAAGGAGCCTCAGGTATGATGAAGTGGAATGAAACAAGGCAAGGGCATTTTTCTTAGTGTGCCTGGATGCAAATAGATGAGTGGAGGAGGTGTTGCATTTCTAAGAAAGTGTATATTTGATTGCCAGCAACTTCACGTACAAGTGGCAGAACGTAAGCAAGTGGGAAAGTGTTTCTATTTCGGTCCTCCCTTGAAGAGAGAGAGAGAGGGAGAATATTGCAAACGTGTTCTCTTTACACATATTAAACAATTTATAAAGTCCACTTGCACAATAATGCAATTCAGCCTTGATGGGAATCATTTTAATATCTTAGCACAATCATGGATAATATATTGTGCTTGGATTTAAGATGAAGCAAGGAAAATGTAGCACACGATACAATAGATATGCAAATTTAAACATAATTTTGTCAGTAGTATCAGTTGAGTAGTCATAGGACCGTCGGTGTTCATTTCAAGTGTTGTCTAAATGAAATGTAGCAACACACCGCTGAAGAGTACACAAGTCATTTTAATCAGGAAATCCCAACAAAGAAAATAAGATAGCAACCATTTGTTTCCAAGATTATCACACAAATAAGTTCAATATTGTTCATCAAGAACACGGTTGCTACTATTTTGTTTCGTTGAATGTACTGTCAGAATTCACAAGCTTGACTGGATTCCATTAGTTTCCAGTTGTCCCAGTTCAATTTCAGAAATTAGGTGACACATGAAAATTATTGCTGTTTTTCCTTGTACAAATTTGGAGTAAACCTCTCTTGTGCTCCCCTATCAATTTACAGCAAGGCAGCTTAGCTCAGGTTATTTCAAGCATGACCAGCAAAGTATCGCACAATGGAGTCGAAACTGCACACAAAAAAAAAAAAAGACTGTTGGGAATAGCTGCACACACACAAAGCACAAAGCACATTTACTTTGGTGAAAGTTGCCTTGCCTTGAAAATTCATGCAAGTAACAAATAAGGAAATAACTGTGCAGTCTCTCAAATGATTGCAACAAAACTATCACAGATGAAGTAATATACGTCAAAGGCCAAACATAAACACACATTACTTTGACAAAGGGCTATTCCAAAAAAGTAATGTGACGTTCATCTTACCGAATGTGCTTGTCTATTGATGAGCTTGTCTGCATTATTTTTAAAGGTCCACTTTATCGGAACGCCCAAGATTAAAAACGAACAAAGTAGTTGAGGTGGGTGAACATTAAAGGGCAACACCAAATTAAGCAGTTCCTCTTGGTTAACTTTTTAAAGAGTTCAATGATGAAATGGAATCTCAATGTTATTACTCTGTGGAAGGTTTGTTATTGAGACATTAATTTCTATCTGACAATCCACTTAAATGAGTCCCTGCTATTTCCATCATAAAAGTCTTTAATGTTTATGATACAATCTTCGTGTGTGCGTGTATACTGTTTACCAACTTGTGCTAAGTTTATTTTGTAGTCTAATTAACCTGTCTATTTTGTACACCTCTGTACTGCAGCTAAAAACAAATCTGAATAGGAATACTGTACATGTAATATTTTTCTACGACCAGCAGCTGTCCGCGACCCTTTTTTTGGGTCATGGCCCACCAGCTGAGATCACTGAGGTGTTAAATGAACTTAATATGCATTTTACTTGGATGTCATAGCAAACATGGTGCGCAGAAAATATATTTTTTAAAGGAAATAATATTCATATGTATATTTATCAATGTGCAACTTGTTCTGTATTAATTGGATTGCATTTAAATTTCTTGAATTTGGTCATTATTGGTTGTTTTATTTTTCTATATTACATATAGAAGTGTTTATATGTGAATTTTATTGTTGTGATTTGTTTGTCAGGTGAATTCAAGTTTAATTTGTGCCATTCATAAGTTTTTTTGATTTGAGGAGTGCAGTTGAGACCTCGTGAAACACATTTAGCTTCTTCCTGGTAATTCTAGTTTAGATACAATATCTCACGGAGTAAAAGGTTGATATCTTTACTTGCAATGTGTTTTCCTTTCTAATTCAAAACAGGCTTATGGGTCTTTTTTTCTTTTAAGGCTAAACAAGGGCCAGTTTACAAATAAAAATGTGCTTACACTCATGTCTCAAGGTACCACTGCAGTTAAAAGAAGTTAGAGATGAGAATCATTGTTTCTTATGTTCCTTAGACATCAGCATGCTCTTCATGGCGAGCCATGAACCCAATGTCAACTTTCTCACAATTTCCGTCAGCAGACAGCAGATTCTCACATGTACTGTATAGCTCCACCTTAAAACAAGTCTTAGTACGTACTCCAGCATATATCAAGAATTGAAATGTATTCTATCAATGAGCATTCATCGTTCATGTCAAAGTAGCTACTGTAGGACTCGCAGCGGTCGGCTCAGGTTTTTGGAATAATGCACTGCTGTAATCCTTGTAAAGACTTTTAGCACGCCAATTTGTCACACTTGTATTGATAAAACATGTGTCACAATGCGCTGTCTTTTACACTTATCACCCAGCAGGCCCAGCGAGGCTCTGCTCGGACCAGGACACAAGGATGGACGAGCTGTGGACTCTTTGCAGCGAGGCGGAAAATGGATGAGCAAGACAAAAAAGCAGGTGAGGTGGGCGAATAGATGAGTGATGCATGAGGGGGAGACTTGATTAAGGAAGTGTGCTTTAGGACAGCTGTGAAATGGACTGAAAAGGGTGAAAATAGGTGAAGGGAGATGAATGGCTGCCACCGAGCTCCAATAGATGGTTATTGATAAAGCATAAATAATCATGAAAGGCTGCTGATAGTGACAACGTGGATGATATGGTGAAGAGGAAAGCATGAGAGCAAAGATCAAATGTCCCTCCAAAGGAAGGACAACACTGATATATAAATACATGTTTTATTGTTAGGACATCTTTGTCATGATTTGTTTCACTTTCCCTTCATTTCTTTGCTCCTCTTTCGTGACATTTCTTTCTGTCACTTTCGATCAGTCCACCATAATAGTTCAGGCCAGTGTATTATGATCGTCATTATCTGTATGACTGTAACTGCCTCCCCACTGATAACAGTAATCAATTACATCTCCCTGTGCTATTAAGTACTGGAGCAGACCTTCTATATACTGTAATACTAGTGTGCTTTTTTTCTTTCTTTTTTTTTGGTCTCTTTCTTTCAAGGACCTCATTATTCTCTTTGGCTCTCATTTTTTTGGTTTCTCCAGCTTGATGAAGCCATTTATTTTTCCAGTCTGCTCCCCTATACGCCGAAGACATTTGACTGAGTATACTCTGAATACTCTATTTCAAGAAAAGTTGGGTAGAATAAACTTTTTATTTGTCTTGTGAGAACTAGAATATGCAGATTCATTCAACTTTATCAGGTAACTGATCAATTTTTGATAGCCTATGACTAATCTTGTTTAGTTTTGTTTACTATAATTTAAACAAGTATAATACATATGTTACCAACAGGGGCCTGTAGTGTTTTCATATTTGCCATCATAGAGGAGTATGCTTTGTTTATAATTGTAACATTATCTTTAGAGGAAGTATGCATGTCTGTCTGCCTGCCTGCTGGCCTACCTAGTGAGCTACCAGAAGGCTACTTCATTTTTACCTAGATTACCAACGAGCAGTTGAACCGACGAGTGGATGAGTCACCTTTACTACTCCGGGTTAATGTTCAAAACTTGAATTAAACTAATTGCTAATTGCATGTTTCTGACAGCTCGTCTTCCAATCAGCCGATTTACAGAGGATTTAAGGCCAGCCTGCTGCCGTCGCCAGGCAATAACGCTATAAAGCAGCAAAATGAAGGCCAGGCAATCTTCATACATCTGCTCGTGTTTGAGAGAATGAAAATAAGCTAGTTGTTGATGACAATAGGGTTAGCATCATCATCTTGAGCTATTATTAGTATTGGGGCAGCGTGGTGCAGAGAGTAAGTGTACACCATGCAACCAGAGGGTCGCCGGTTTGGATCCCTCCTTGAAGGTACGTCGTCATTGGACAAAACACTGACCCCACATTGCATATGAATCAGTGTAGTACATGGATGTTGCTCAGAGGGGCTGTAGCCACAGAAGGGCAACCATGCCTCTATAAGACTGCTCTAGGGTAACTGTGGCTACAAAAATACATTACCACTACTAAGGTGTGAGTGTAGAGTAAATGAGTAATGCTTGCGATTGTAAAGCATCTTTAAGTGCTTCAAAATTACACTATTGTTATTATTACTATGTTTTAAAATATAAAATACTTACCTGTAGGACCATGGGACTCGTGGCAGGGAATGCCAAGCTATGTTTTGGAAGACTCTTGTTGTTGTGTGGCATACAGCCTCACTTTGCTATAAGGGTGTGGAAGTATTCTACCATAAAATTCTATGCTAGCACAGTCACTTGCAAAATATGCAATCTATCCTCGAGGACAAAAAAAAAAGGACAAGTGAAAATAAAACAGTGAAAAAGCCTGCCTACGATGTCCCATCTAAAAACATACTACACTATGAAAGTCAAGATGAGACTGATCTCGTTGGAGACATATGCAGGGCTCCCAGTAATTACGACAACTACTTTCAGCATAATTGATTGGTTGACTTTGACTCGACTTTCACCAAATTATAGTCGACCATAAAAAACCTTCAGTCCTTTATTTCCTTGTTCGTACTTACCTAAATGTTCACCAACCCATTTTTCCTACCTTACTTCTTCTTCGCAACAGCTTCTAGCGGCCCTGATGTTAAATGGCATCCTTGTTATGGGTCTCAAATTGAGATTATTGAGATCGATAAACATTTGTGACAAATGACTGTGATATCATCCTCAACCACATATATTATGAAGAGAACAATTAAAAATACTGTTATGACTCAACGTTGTTCTACATTGATTTATTTACTAAGGGACTTCTGATAGATAAAAGGCCAGCTTTATTATGTTTAATACTTTTGTATTTTCTTCCTGCATTGCTATAAAATAATCTAAAATACATAATTTTGTCCGGAAATGAGCTGCTATTCTTATCTGTTATGATACATGACACCGATTAAGAAGAGTAAATGCCACCTCTAATTGCAATCCTTTGCTGCTTCACAAACTACCAAAGCTAAATTCCAAAAGACGCCTGATATGTAATAAACCGAGTGAGGAATTCTGGTTTGTTGAAAAATTTCAGGGTATCAGGATTCATCCACTTACCACTGGAGTTTGTTTAACCAAAAGATAATCCATTAAAATGAATCCTTTCAAGGTATTCTGTCCTTTCACCTGAACCCTGAATTATTTTTTTGAAAGTTTATTGTGAGTCACACTTAATCTGCTCTGAATCGTTTCCTTTCATCCCTGCGCAGCGCCAAAAAGATCATTTTCATTCTTGTGCCACGGAGAAGCAGCAGCTGGTGCTCACCGGACAAAGTGCAGGTATTTTCCCGCTTCTGAGCACAAATGTGAGTGTTAATCGTACAAAGAGGCCCTGTAAAGTCAGTAAGTCTGATGAGCAGAACATTTGCAAGCAACCCAACATTCCAAGCCAATCGCGGTCATCTGGACAGCGGTCATAAACCAAAGGTTTATTACATATTGGGGACTTGGAAATGCACAGTGACACCTCAGTCTTAAAGAAATATTAGAAATGATTTGATGAGGCATCAAAGTTAAAGGCTCCCATGGGGAAGCGACGTCAAAGGATGGCGCGTTAGGAGTTCAGCGGTGATGTGATGGCGTGATATGTCCATGTATAGTATCATGGCCACATGAATGCAGTTAGTTGTAATATATGTGGGTATTTTAAATTTACCGTCCTGAACAATTACATTTTTTTCAGTTTTGTGCATTTTCCTAAAGAGAGTTACATCAGTGTCATACAAACGGACAAGCCAAGACATATGTTTGTGCAATGAAATACAGGCGGCACGGTGGATTAAAGCGTTGGCCTCACAGTTCTGAGGACCGGGGTTAAATCCCTGTCCCGGCCGTGTGGAGTTTGCATGTTCTCCTCCTGCCTGCGTGGATATTCTCCGCGCACTCCGGTTTCCCTCCACATCCCAAAAACATGCAACATTACTTGGACACTCTAAATTACCCCTAGGTGTGATTGTGAGTGTGCCTGTTTGTCTCAATGTGCCCTGCGATTAGCTGGCAACGAGTTCAGGGTGCACCCTGCCTCCTGTTCGATGACAGCTGGGATAGGCTCCAATGCTCCTCCGACCCTCATGAGGATAAGCAGCTCATAAAATGGATAGAAGGATTAAGTAAAAGATGCAACAGGTGGCACTACAATGCTGAATTGTGGGGCCATTTTATTGACACTTAAGTGAAGTTAAATACTATATTTAATATCAAATATAAAGAAATATTAGTGTCCTAGAAAGGGACAAGCCCCAAAATAGAATAAACAAATTTATCATAATCTTTATTGTTATTATTATTATTGTTTCTATAACTCTGTGAAATTAGTCATAAAATTAACAGTCTAATAATTGACTCATGCCTGGCTGCCTGGCCTAAATTATTAAAAAAAAAAACAGTAAAGAAAAAAGGCGATTCAGACTGTTCTCGTATTTTCATAACGCTTCGATGAAGATGGTACTATATTTCATTGATGACGGTGGTAGTAGGAGAACTTTTCAGTGCTACTTGGTAAAGCTACTTTTAGAACTGCTTACACCAAGCAGATTTTTAATCTAAGTAAAATAAATTACCAACAGCAAAACATGCATTTCCAAAAAACAATGCCAAACACCTAGTCCATTAATGCTAACGCCCTAGGCTAGCTCTCGCTGTGTTTGAAGTTTAGTTAAGAAGCATTGCGATGCCCCTGGAGCGCCCCAAAAATGTCAAAGATGTTTCCTCTTTGTCATAAACACAACGCAGGAAAGTGTCCTCATTTCACACACTGCTTTGTGTTTGTGTCCTTAAACACGACGCCACCGGGTATCCATTGGAGCAAAGCGAATGCACGAATAATGACCTTCAATCCAGACATTATTATATTGCGACATGGTGGTGCTGCCGAGTGGATGCAAAACAGCCTCAACTGTGCAGGTCAATACTTTGGATGGATTGGACACCTGTAAAGGAATAAATGGGCAAATGGTTGTATTGAAATGGGATTTCGGTCATTTTAAAATATAGGGACACTCTTCCTGGTTAACAGATGACAACAATATCAGCCAGGAGCTTATTTTATTTTTTGGGACTATTGTTTGTACTTAACGTTTCATAGCTCCCCTTCCCAATGGCAGATCATACAGTGGGGGCAGTGATGATAACTTCATTAACTGATAACGACTGTAGGCGTAGCCCGCTTTTGAAAATGTTTTTTGGGTATGTAACCATTAATCAGGCAACAGTATTCATCAAGTATGTTTATAAGCCCATCAGTTTCAGAGCTTAACACTGACACAATACCTGTTATTGGACTTCACCTTCACGCTAGCATGGCTTTTGTCTCAGTGTATCTGTTTGACACGCATACACCCCCTCAGGCAGATGGGATATTTCTCTCCCGGCTGGAGGATCACAACGATGCCGAGCTGTGAACGCCCCAGTCCCCACCTCGTCTGGCGTGTGCACTTGCTGCACCCGGAATTAACGGCTTCACTGTGGTTCATCAACTGATGAAAACAAGTCAGTGGCAGAGCGTAGGGGCAGCGACCCAAACGGCACAAAATAAACAATAAACGAGGGAGCGGGTGTCGAGTTCCAGTCGTGTGGATCACAAGGATGTAAAAGATAATGGTAGAATGCAACCAGAGGGCAAAAGGCATGAAAAGAACAGAAAATAACAATTAGCTGGTGCTGAGTCAGATTGCCCACAGTCCCCAAATCTTCATTTTGTCGACCCAAATAAACTGCTGTCACATCGAGGTTTAGAGCAATGTTTGGTTATTTTTATACTACCCATTGCACAATGTGCCAGGCCAATAAGTTCCTCTCCAGGCCTGTTAGGTGCAACTTCATCTGCAGGATCTGGTAGAGCCCAGATGCAGGCAGATATTAACAACAAAAACTGAAACTGAAATTCAACAAAGGATACTGTGTAAAATTGGAAGAGTTCTTGCTCGGTATTTGTGTCTCACCTCTGTGCAGTTTCATTCAAATTTCTTGGATGTAAGCTACAACCCTAATTAGGAATTGGCATTACAAAATTTACCTACGGAATGAATTAACAACGGTGAGCTATTAGAGACGATCTCTGAGTCACACTCAATACTTCTTGAGTTAAAATTCTAGCTCCAGCCTTCCTGTGGGGACTTTGAACATTTTCTCCATGTTTTTGTGAGCTCTTTCTGGATGCAATACATTGTGCTGATTTGGCCCTTGTAGCCCTGCATCTGTTGTCATCGATCATTTTGGTTCATTACTAAGGTTTAGCATACTGTACATCACTGGCCCCAACATTAACAACGGTCACATAATAGTCGCCTAATGTTCAATCTTTCACAGTTATAAAAATCTTCAGTCTTGATTAGCATTAATGTATCAACACGTATTGTTGCTGAACTGCATCATACTGAGGGGTGTTTTGCTTTCTTCCAGGTCCATTTGTTTTCATTCTGTCATTCCATTCCTCCGCCCTTGTATTTCTCCTTTTTGGGCAGACTGGTAGGATGGTAGCATCAATGAAAAAGTGCTGACAGTGTGTTGAGTGTCAGCAGGCAGCCAAGGTAGCTCGCTTGAGTTATTGTGCCTTGATCATAGAGCTTTACCTAGCAGCAAACCCACCCTGTGTGGTGTCCGATCAGATCAAGCATCTCTGTCAGCCTCATAATTTACTCACTATATTATCTCCACTGTCTGCCCTTTTTTACTGCTGCCTTAACCTCCACAGCAGTCCTAGACCTTACACCTTGACTTCAGACTTTTGTTGAAGGTCTCGTGTAATTCACTTGACCCTGCACACACAGACACACACAAACACCGCACCCCCCCCCCAAAAAAAAAAAAATAACTCAACATTTTTATATACTTATTAATGTATCCGTCTTCTTTTTACTGATGGTGCAGCAACACACCAAAGATGGACAGAATTGCTCTATTTCTTTGACTCTGATATTTGTGTGTCTGCTTGCTGTGAGGCAGAGTCCATATGGTTCAATTACGATACACAATAGAAAATTTGTGTATACCAATGAAAGGCTGGTTGAAGGTCAGACCTAAAAACCCAGGGGAACTACATCTAAAAAAAAACAACCTAAAAAAACACAAGAACACGATTCTGGAATAGACACTCAGTTTTTACAACTGGAAAAAAATATCTTTGTTCTCATTGTAAAGGTTTATTACTGTACAGTGAAATGAAATTAGGAGAGCTGCATAGAATAATAATGGAAAAAATGCATCAAATAATGCCTCCTTGAAATCGACCTTTTTTCCCCCATCAGGTAAAAAAGAGCTGTACACAACTTAACTTATCTTTATTGAACAAAAAAACAATCATAGATGAAACATAAGACTGTAGAGAAAATTGAACATAAAATAAAAGTAAATAAAGCATTAAAATTTCAACACAAGAGAATAATAAAGAAACAAAGAAAGAAAGAGAAGGAAAGAAAAACTGAGAAAATAAAACAGTTGGAAGTTTTGAGTCTCTAGGGCACAGATATGAATCATTATTCAGATCAATTAATTCAGTACTGTGAATGGAATTTGCCGAATATTGCTCATGTCAAACTGTTACCTGGTCAAACCATTCGAACTATCTTGCTAACCAAAACAGCAACACATACTAAATCTCTTAAACAGTTCAACCCAGAATTGAGGATGACCTTCATTTATTTGCAAATGGACTGTCGTATTTTATCTGGCAATTAGCTTTTTTGTAGAGATGATTATGTTAATCACCTGCATATTTATATCAATGGTGATAGCCATGGAAAATATGTGTACTCGTGTAAGTCTGTTACTATTATATTATTATGTTTATTACATACAAAGTAAAAATACGTACTTTGTATTTATTTGATAAATGAAAGAGCGACATTGTGTGATCTGTTCTCATGATCTGAATATTAGCTGAAATATGGTGAAAACTGCAGAGAAGTTAAGATAGAATACCAAAACAATAGCTTACCTCAAGTAAAGAGAGGATCATTATTCATTCAAGGCTGTTGGGTATTATCAGGAGACAAGGGCGCACGCACATTTGAATCCATAATGAACGAATTCAAAACAAAGCATGCACACATCAGTGCAAGTACAAAGTAAACCTATCAGTGTGTGTGTGGTGTAGCATGAGAGACCTACATTTTGTCGTTCCATTTCATGATTTTCTGAACAGCTACTTTTTTCAGGCCATTGCTCAGTAAAGCAGTATTTATCATCAAAGCGGGTTTGGTTGTTTACACAGATTTGATCAGTTATCGTTTTGTAAACTGTGAAGTGCAGGGAACGCCATTACAAATAATGAGATGAGTGAAATAATAAGCTGCATAATTAAAATAAATTAAAATAGTGTTGCAGAAACATGAATGTTGCAGAGGACACATCAAATTAAAATGATGATTGTAACTGAGTAGCTGGAGAACAATCTCATGATGCCATCACAGCCTCAATGCTGCAATTAAACAACAAGTGAGTGTGTGACGTGCAGTACACGGATCACTTCATGTGTTTCATGGAGGTGGGGGGGGTGGACGCAGCTGGTTAGAGCGTCTGCCTCACAGTTCTGAGGTTCGGGTTTCAAATCCCGGCCTCACCTGTTTGGAATTTGCATTTTCTCCAGGTACTCCGGTTTCCTCTCACATCACCAAAACATGCAACATTAATTGGACAACTTTGGACAAATTTCCCCTAGGTGTGATTGTGAGTGCGACTTGTTGCCCGTCACTATGTGCCCTGCAATTGGTTGGCAACCAGTTCAGGGTCTGCCCTCCCCAAAGATAGCAGGGAGAGGCTCTGCCAGTCCCTCGACCCTTGTGAGGATAAGCGGCTCGGAGAAAGGATGGGTGGATGTTTCATTAAGTCAATGATTGCAGGCTCATTTTATATTCCAGTCATTCCCATTAGGCTATTTCAATTTATGAACTTACTGAGGAGTTAAAAACACAAAACCCAACAAGCGCCACTTAGACCAAAACAGAATCACATTCAGAACCTCACCTACTGGGAGACCAGCGATCATGGCATTGTTCAGTATTCCATATCCTAACAGTGCAAAACCAACTTCAATATAAAACTAAACTCAAAATAAAGGTGGTATTTCAGAAACCGACAAGTAGGGTGAGAAGTTCAGTCATCCAGGAGGGATTCAAAGTAGGGTTGCTGCTCCTCTGCATCGAGAGGAATTATATGAGGCGACATGAGCTTTGGGATGACTCCTGGTGAGCAGGTTTGAAGTTCACTGTTTGACTGCCGGACGTTTGTTGTCAGAGTTGTTCTGCAACACAGCTACTATACACTCAGATAAAGATGGTCACATCCCATTAAAGTGTGTGTGTGTATGTATGTGTGTATGTATATAGAAAAACATAGATACACGAAATGAAATATAAAAGGCTCCAAAATGTCTTGTTCTGTTAACTAAGAGACCTTGAATGAATCAATAGTTAATTGATTCGTACTTTTTTCCATCTGCCTATTATGTCTTGTTCAAAGTGGATGGTAGTTATTTGTTATACAGTGAGCTTTGTACTCAAACTCAGTCAGTAATTGGCATTTCTGTTCTATTAGAATATCACCACATCAAGTGGTCATTTGGGAAGCCAATGTGTGCACATACGAGTGAGCAGTGTGATTCCCGCTGTTGCCAAATTCCTTTTTGCGACAGCTTCAAAGTCATAAGAATGAAATGAATGGTCTCTTTCTTACTTGTTATAAATTTCAGCAAGTGAGAATATATAATTTTCCCTGATGATCATATACATCTCTTCAACAAATACACCCTAACCCTTTAAGAAATAATAATAATAATAAATACAAGACATAGTATTTCCAAGATGATTTTCTTCTCATTTGGATGGGATTATGATGTGCACATGGCAATTAATCACAGAGTTAATTGACTCTACTGTGCAGCATGCATCATTACATTTCACAATAATTGCCACAACTGGAGTTTTGGATCTCAAAACAAACAAGTTAATTTGCATGCATTAATTTTTTTATTAATGACAGATCAGGCTCTGTCGAGTGCACTGGTCATGTTGAAACGTACAGTCACAATGTTTTTAAGAGTGCGGTATCTTTGATGTCTACATTGTAGACTGATGAGTGGTCAGAGTTGAAGTTATTTTGAACCATAGAGGGGACTGTTACAGTTGTCATGTACTTTTGAGGTCTTTGCCTTGCTTTGTCCACTGCGCACAGACATGTTGGAAAAAGAAGGGGTCATACCCAAACTGTTTGTCTGAAATTTCTTGGTATGAAAAGTGTCTTTCACGGGAGCTCAGGGGCTAATTTTTTGGGGATTTACAACTTTGTGGGAACAATTTGGATATTGCCGCTTCCTGTTCAAACATCAATCCACACACAGTATCAATATTCCTAAAGAGATGCATGACATGTTTGATGAAGATGAGCTTGACTGGGCTCAACATTATAGAATAATTATTGATGAATTCAATTGGAGACAGAGATACCGCTCTTTTCGTCCAACATCCTCACAAATGCACTTCTGGAAAAATGGTCATAAATTCTTTCAGAAGGTGGACCCCTGTCATATAAAACCCTATGGATTGAGATAAAAATGTCACTTAAATATATATCTGAGTTATATACGTCTGAGTCAAGGCATGTGAATAAATACTTTTGGCAATACTGTCTATTTAAAATGTACAAACGTAATGATTATAATTAAAAAAAAACAACAACCTGCCTTTATCCTCTAATAGAAAATAATTTGTAAGGACAGAAGCTGAAACAAACGGAAAAAAATTACATGCAAACGTGTAATATAACTGATAAAAAGCTGACATTTCACACATCCATTCATGGCTGTAAATACTGTAAATGCAATGTATGAAATAATGACTGTAATGATTAATGTCAAGCCGAAATATATTTGTGCTGTAAAAGGAAGTGGGTCAAAATGTCCACCTCCATGTTTAGAACTCCTGAAGCTACTTGTCTTAGTCAGCAGCAGAAAATGGAAAACAAACAAGGTCAGTCTTCTAAAGTTAGGCATTTTAGAAGTGTTTTAAATTCCAACTCACACTGTACAAATCAAACATAACAAGAGAGGTCCTCATACTGCGCAACTCAACTGAGTCATGACTTGAGTACACAATATACACGTTTAGAATGTTGCTGTTCCAGTTAAGTCCTATGCAGTATCTATTTAAAAATGTTGCAGTCTATATTCTTGTGATGTTTTGTTTGGTAAATGGACTGCAGTTATGTTGTGCTTTCTCTACACCATCACAGTCCCCAAAGTGCTTTACAAAGCCTCACATTCACCCACTCACACACATATTCATACACCAATGAGTGACTACTACCATGCAACCAACATTTTGTAACTAAGGTGGGATAAACCAACAGCAGGTATTGTTTTTTTTTAAGTCATCCCCCCCCCCCGAAAAAAAAAGAACCCACTTATTGAATTGCTCACTCCTTTGGTAGGACCTTGAGCACTTTTCAGATAATAGCTAAAACCCATTTTTCACCCTTGTATTTTATACAGGTAGCAAAAGTGAAACTCAAAACATAGCTGTCTCAACATGAACAGCTAATTGTGATCACACTTGGGGCTAATGAGATGAAGACCATCCTTCCATCCATTTTCTGAACTGCTTATCCTGACAAGGGACACAGGAGTGCTGGATGCTCTTCCGGCTATCATCGGGCAGGAGGCAGTGTGCACCGTGAAATGGTACCAGCCAATCGCAGGGCACATAGAGACAAACAGTCGCACTCACAGTCACACCTAGGGGCAATTTAGAGTGCCCAATTAATGTTGCATGTTTACGAAATGTGGGAGGAGACCGGAGTGCCCGAGAAAACCCACGGAGGCATGGAGAGAACATGCAAACTCCACAATGGCAGGGCTGGGATTTGAACCCCAGTCCTCAGTATTGTGAGGCCAATGCTCTAACCAGTTGCTCCGCCGTAAAGAAAGCAATATAAGCCAATTTAGTAATCACCGGTTCATTAACGTTTCACCATGGATAAAGATATTGGATATGGATAAAATGTGAGAGTGAGTAAAGGCATGGCAGAAGAGGAAGAGGAACACAAGGTCGAGACATAGAGAATATACAAATTTCCGACACAATCCAGGCGACTTTCAGAGACCAAAATTTTTGTCTAATGAGAAGACAGCGAGTGCAGCCCAACCTAATGAGAGTCACTGTGGCTACCATAGCTCAAAGACTTCAAGACGTAACCATATTTCTTTTCTTCATTGTTTAAAGTATGACTGATTGTGAGTGCGACTGTTGTCTGTTTCCATGTGCCCTGCAATTGGCTGGCAACCAGTTCAGGGTGTACCTTGCCTCCTGCCCAATGACAGCTGGGTTAGGCTCCAGCACTCCAGCGACCCTTGTGAGGATAAGTGGCTGAGCAAATGGATAGATGGATGGATGGATGGAAGTGATAAGGGATTTTTGTTTTGTTTTGCAAAAGTTGTGTAGTGACTGTTCTGTGGTATTTCTCATTTTGTTTGACTCAGAGTCCATTTTGAGGCAATCGCTTTGCATAATATGTCTGTGGTTTTCTGAATGCAGTCTGAAAATGGGGTTTTGTCTTTACAGTTTAGAAAAATGGTGTAAAGAAATAGTTTTAGCAAATCAAATGTTGTTTAAATGAAACTTCACATTTTGGCCTGAAATGGAGTACACTGATTTCACATTGCCGTCAGAAGCGGAAAAATCTAATTGTGCCTTTTTTTGGTTGGGTTCCCTAATATGATGACTGGGTTAGGGTCAATTTGCTGCCAAATTGGATCTTTCACTACACTCACTCCTGTAGCCTGTAAGAGGAACTCAATTAATTATGCAAAATTATATAAAGTGCTGATCTTTGGAAATGGTCTGTCAGCATGTAAAACAAATGTAAAACAACAGTTCCTGTGTTTGTTTGTGTGTGTTTCACCTCAAGCACTAATAAATTCTCACTTCCCGACTTTAAGTTTTCCTTTCCACCTTTCTAAATGTCAGTGCTGCCAGATCAGTCTGCCGTCGTTCCACCACTGAACACTCAGACGGAATTGAGGGGAGCCAAGAGGAACCGGAACAATTTGGCTTGATAGCACACCCTCAGCTCAACATTGCTAAGCGACCACCATGAACTCAATTTTGTGAGCCTTCCCTTACCTAGAGGCTTGAAAGTCCGTGTGTGTGTGTGTGGGTGCGCGTGCGTGTGCTTGTGCTTGTGTATGTATGCGTGCATGTGTGTGTGTGTGTATGTGCGTGCAAAACTGACCCTTCTCCTGAATCATTCCCAAATCTGTCCTAGAGTTGCTCTGCTGAGGTTCAGTAAGCTCTTTTAGTGTACATACTGTATGTGTGTGTACGTATTGATGTGTCGTGTGTGTGTGGATGTAAGTGTGGTTAGACATGTTTGTGTGCATATGAGTGTGCACATGGTCATATCGTTCCGCATGACTGAGAGGTCTCTGGCCCAACTCGGTAGCTCAGCTGTGGGCAGTCGCATTCATATTAGGAATAAATTACAAATGATGGTGCTTGTCATTCTGCTCCTGGCGGGTGTGTGATTTTGGTATGAAAGCATATATATATATATATATATATATATATATATACATATATATATATATATATATACATGGGTTTTCTCCGGCCATTCAATGGGGACTCCAAATTGCCCCTAGGTGTGATTGCGAGTATGACTGATGTCTATCTCTATGTCCCCTGCGATTGGCTGGCACCTCGGTGTAGCCCACCTGCTGCCCGATGATAGCTGGGATTGGGTGCAGCACCCTTGTGAGAATAAGCAGTTCAGAAAATGGATAGATGGATATGCTTTCCCGTTTTTAGTTTTTGCTCTATCCATTTACTCCATCCACTTCTGCTCATTTGTTTTCAAATTAGGATGCTGTGATCATTTCATTTATTTCTGTGTGGAAACAGAATTTAAAATGTTTTAGCTTGTGATTGTGGTCACAGAACATATTAAACTCAAATTTAAAAAGCACCACTGTACTTTCTACCTGAGTTTTTTCATCCTTATCCCCCATACATTTTGTTTCATAAATAAATGCATTTTTGAGCTTCCACTCAACTCTTGCCTTCCTTGCCGAGTTCCCTTGTTTTTGCCTTTATTCACACATTACCACAGAAAATGTGTTTCATTTATTAATGGTTACTGTATGTTAATAGTGTTGAAACTAATGTGTTCTTAAAATTTCCTTAGCCAATACAATAAATATTAATTTTGACTTCTGCTTTTTATTCATACAAATCATTTTATGACTACCTCCCTCCATGATCTGGACCCGTGTGCATTTTTACATGTATACAGAGTAAATTGTCTTCTCTCTTGCACTATAGATAATGCATCAAAAACCCATTTCTATTCATTTGATTTCATATACAATAAATACCAAACTGCTTATCATACAGCATTCAAAATTTGCTCTTTCAGTCTTGGGGTTTTTTTTTTTCTCTCTCCCCGCCCTCACATCACAGTGTGCTAGGCAAATTAAAGCACTGCCAGCCCTCTATTTAGCACTTGATCTTAACTTTACTCCCACTGCTTTTCCATCACTGGCACCGCTTAACTGAATATGGCAATCTAAGGCGGAAATGTTGCTTAAATGGACTGGCTAATAATTTATTCCAGGCTGCCAGGAAACAGTTGGCACATTCAGTTCTAGTGAGATCCCTTCAGACCAGTGCTGGATATATGATGTAGTCCAGACAGACAGACACAGGAAGAAGGGAAAATTAGATTTAAAATGTACTGCTATCTAATGGTCGCATCAAGCTGTCCTATGTTTATTATTCTGCAAAAATAAATGATAGGAGAATCTTCCTTTAAGGGAGAGGAACAAAAGATGCTGCAAGGTCCCCCCAGCTGTAGAAGTTCTGTATTAAGACCCCCCAAATAGTTTATCAGCACAAAAGTCATTATATCGATCAAAAAAGATGCACCAAGTGTTTATATGCCTGTAATTGCAGTGAGCTGGGTTAGGTTGGGTTATGTATCGTAAATGTGCTTCTGATGCATTTGTTATTGTCTGCGTTTGCTGTGGAACATGCGCTACGCTGAATAACCAGTCGTGCATAATGTGACATTTCACTAGCAAGAAAACATGGAGAAAGTGGAGTTCTGACCTTTTACTTTTCAAATGTATGGTTTTAAATTGCTACTTCTACCCAGACCCATGTATCTATTATATTGTTATTTCGAATTCAATTCAATTATTTTGCATTCATGTTTAAATGCAACAGTGAGCTGAATTATGCTTTTAATTAGCCCAGTTGACTTTATGGAGCTCAAGTTTAACGAATTGGGTTGTACTTGCAAATCAATGAAGAACTTGTTTCATCCTCTGATTATAACTGTGCAGCCTCTTGTTTTAAAACGCATACTCAGTTTAAGTTGGCAGTAGCACTAGTGTGAGATTTTTGGCTCTATTTATGCATGAGGAAACAGAGATATGGCCATCTTTTTCATGCAGTCTGTGCTTCAGCCCGTTGCCATGCAAAGTGGTGTCAGAGCTGACCTTGTAGAGTTTACTGAGCGTCATCATTGTGAGACTAGGAGAACACTTTAGAAAGTTGCTGTTATTTTGTTGGAGAGTTGTACTTTCTGCTGTCAGAAACAATTTCCATGGTATTCTCATTCCCATGCAACAGACACCCCCTCGCTCCACTCGGAAAGTCGCTCTATATAACACATTTGATTTGCTGAGTCACGTCACATGGGAGTAGTTCCAAGCCTTTGATTGGTTTGATTAGTGTGCATATTTAGTATGGATTTGCTGCAGTAACAAAAAATGTGAAAGATCTCCCATCTAAAATTAAAAAAAAAAAAACAACCAGAAAACACAAAACGTGGAAAGTATTTCTTTAACACAATCTAATAACAGGTCGGAGTCCATAATCCCTGACATTGTATAACTAGTACATATTGATAATACATGGTGCATAGTACACTGATTTTCCCCAACTTTTTCAGATCAGTAGGAAGTCTGGTCTACATTATATCTTTGCTACATTGTGTCTTTATGCATCGAGAGAAAGCCTATGACAGAGTACCAACAGAGGAACTGTGGTACTGCATCCACATGTCTGGTGTGGCGGAGAAATATGTTAGAATAGTACAGGACATGTATGAGGGCAGCAGAACAGTGGAGAGGTGTGCCCTAGGCGTAACAGAAGAATTTATGGTGAAGGTGGGATTGCATCAGGGATCAGCTCTGAGCCCCTTCCTATTCGCTGTGGTAATGGAAAGGCTGACAGATGAGGTGGCACTGGAATCCCCTTGGACCATGATGTTTGCAGATAATATTGTGATATGCAGTGAAAGCAGGGAGCAGGTGGAGGAACAATTAGAAAGATGGAGTCACGCACTGGAAAGGAGAGGAATGAAGATTAGCCGAAGTAAAACAGAATATATGTCCGTGAATGTGAGGGGCGGTGGGGGAAGAGTGAGACTACAAGGAGAAGAGATAGCGAAGGTGGACGACTTCAAATACTTGGGGTCAACAATCTAGAGCAATGGTGAGTGTGGTAAGGAAGTGAAGAAACGGGTCCAAGTGGGTTGGAGCAGCTGGCGGAAGATGTCTGGTGTGTTATGTGACACAAGACTTTTTGCTCGGAAGAAGGGAAGAAAGTTTATAAAACAATGGTGACGCCGGCCATGATGTATGGATTAGAGACCGGTGGCACTGAAGACACAACAGGAAGCAGAACTGGAGGTGGCAGAAATGAAGATGTTGGGATTCTCGCTTGGAGTGAGCAGGTTGGATAGGATTAGAAATGAGCTCATTAGAGGGACAGCCAAAGTTGGATGTTTTGGAGACAAGGTTCAAGAGTGCAGATTTCAATGGTTTGGACATGTCCAGAGGCGAGAGAGTAAGTACATTGGTAGAAGAGTGCTGAGGATGGAGCAGCCAGGCAAACAAGCGAGAGGAAGACCAAAGAAAAGGTTGATGGATGTTGTGAGGGAAGACATGAGGACAGTGGGTGTTAGAGAGTAAGATGCATGAGATAGGCTGAGATGGAAAAAAGATGACATGCTGTGGCGACCCCTAATGGGACATGCAAAAAGGAAAAGAAGAAGAAGGAGAAGGAAGTCTGGTCTATAGCATAAGACTGCACGCACACTAGAGTATGCTGGTGACATGTCTTACACCTCTGAAAGGTTGAGGAATATTGCTATTCACTTTAACAAGAGGCCATTTCCTACAGTCTTTGCCTTCATAGTTTTAGCCATTAAAACAACTCTGATAGCCTGAGAAAATCGTTCAAACTGCCACACTGTTTTGGATTTGTTAGTGTTTGGCGGATAGCCTCTCCTTGTAGTGCAGCAGCCCGGCAGGCTGCTGCTCTCTTTGGCTCTTAACGTTTGCCAAAATTGGAGGGAAAGGTCATTTATACTACAGACACACACATTGGGAGGGTGCATACGTGCAGGTGTCTGCATGAGAAGTCCCCCTGTGTCATAACTGGAGCTAGAAATGCATTTTTGGCTGTTGGGGTTGTGATGCCTCTTCAGCCAACTGGCACATTGCTTCCTTAACCTTTTTCTGCAGTGAAAAAAAAAACAACACAAAAAAACATACCCATGTTGTCAGTAATTTTCTGTGTGGAATAAATCGAGCTCTCTTTCCTGCCTTGGCCCTGAAAGAGATGGTCAAACTGGATGCGTGTTGCTACACATGCATGCCTGGACTTAACTAACACCTGCGCAATAGGGTGCACCACTCATGCACTCGCTTTCATGCGTTTCAACACTTCCAGATGACAGTTAGACTCATCGGCAATGCAGACGGTACTTCTTTGTTGGGAGCACTTTGCCAAACGGAAAGCAGAAGAGCAACACACACAAAAAATATCACACCGCACTCACTAGCCTGCAAAATCTTGGCAACAAAAGGATATTTGCCCAGATGTCACTTTGCAAACTTCTTAGCTTCGTATCATCACCAGATGTCATCAATTCAAAGTGTGAAGGAACTGTATTACCGACATAGAATGCAAAAATACTTCTTTTCTTTTTATTTCCACTCCACTACAGGCTGGATCACCATATCAAACATTGTACAATTGAACATAGCTGGTAATTTTTTAGGGTAAATCCCAACATTTCGTAGGTGAAGATAGATTTGACTGTCTTTTCCATGCAGATACAGCTTGTGATGTCATGCCCAGGGTCAAGAAGATAGCATAATATACAGTATTTTTTTAAAAATGGATTTAAAAAAAAATATATATTTTTTTTCCATAGTTATAAGAAACCCCACCCATTTATATTCAATTAATTTCTTCTCTCGAAAAAATTCTGTACAGTGACACTAAATTAACAACAACAAACAAATATCAAATATGGGGGGTGGCTAATTGTACAACCCCCAGCAACTGGAAAGAGCACCAGTGGTTCCTGGGCTTTAGCAATTTTTACCTGTCCTTTCTTCAGTGACCATAGTAAGTTAGTGCTTCGCTAATTCATCTTAACCATCCACGGAGTCCCCTTTCTGTTGGACCCGGAAGCATTATGGGAGTGTAATTTTGGTGCAGAATCTTCTTCTCGGTTCATGTTTTGTTTGTTTGTTTTTTAATTTTGTGGATGGAACTTTTTCTCCGTGGTCACTGTTGGTGTAGTGGTACACACACATGACTTTGGTGCAGGCAGCATGGAATCAATTCCCGCTCAGCGACGGTGTCGATATGTTCCCTTTTACCCACTGTTAGCTGGGATAGGCTCCGGAACACAAACAGTCCTTGTGAGGATAAGCGGCTTGTATAGTGGGCAATCGAAGTTTGCACCAAATACTATATAGAAGAATATTCTCCACAATGGATTAAATGTACAGTGCTGTACTCTGTAGAAATAATGTATGTTCTTTGCAGTAGATAGGAGAATTTACAAAAAATATATATGTATATGGTTTCAAAGTGGCAGTTTTGTTTATCTCCCAATTTCTTTTTTGCACGTCTCAGAAGTATTAATATGCATCCTCTAAGTGAATACATGCAAACATGCAAGAGAAAAATGTTGAGTGTAAAAGGTGGAATGGTTCATGTGGTGACTTACCTTGTTCCATCCCAGCCCGGCTTGTTCTCATCTTGGTAATGTGTCAGCCCACATTAGGTGCGCCAGTGAGCAATGGTCTCAGCCACGAGCAGGTGGTGGTTACTTGAACCTGTGGGAGGAGGATCTCCCTACGTGCATGTGTGTGTGTGTGCGTGAGAGAGATTGTAATGGGGGGAGAGGGGTGTGTCTATTTGCCATCTGGAGTGCCAGAATCATCCCAGGTGAGATGGAAACCTCAATTTGGTGTTTCTATCACTCCACACGTTGGCTTCTATCCTGAAACTAAACATTTTTTGGAGATGAACTTCAGGTCTCTTTGCCATGCCCCTGGTGAGGATACACACCAATTCGGAGGGTGTGAAATGAGGCATGACAATGTGCGCTACAGCCCACTCAAATAAAGCCAAGTTACCAGAAATCAGAGAGATCAGTAGCTACAATTTCTTCACATAACAGAAAAAAAAAACATTTGTCTCCCTGTGCAGCTGAAAAAGTCCAGGCCCCCCACAATGCATTTTTACCCAGATGAGCAAAGGAATACTTCATACAAAACAAGGAAGAACCTAATTTAAGTGTGTATTTGAGTAGATTGAGGGGTATTCAATAAAGAAAGTGCCCATGTTCATGATACAACTTGCCTTCTGCAGAGGGAATTGAACGAATTGCAGCTTTGCAGGAACTGAGTAAAAATCCAATGGAAACGTTTTTTTCATTACTCCAGGACAAAAAAATCCCCCTAACTTTAGCAAGACCAAGAGTGTTAAAAAAATTGCTCACATGAAAAGCCATTCAGAGGCTGTGAAGTGAATTCCAAAGTAGTTGCTGACTGTAAAATCACCACTCAAATGCACATTTAAGTTAATCAGAAGTCTGAAGAAAAAAAATCTCTTGAAAAGGCACAATAACATCAATGGCAAATTGAGCAGAGTTGCAGTTTGCTTTCGCATTAAAGGCCAAAATACATTCAAAAAATATGATGATAATAATTATAATAATAAACTTTTTTTTTAAAGCTGTTAAGTGGAGTTCAAAGCAATAGTAACAGTCCATTTCAAGTCAATACAAGGCCACCTTCCATACACCAACATTTATTTATTTATACCAGTGATTAAGTGGACATGATATAAAACCATAACAATGATGACTTGCTTTGTCAAGTAGCTATAATTATGTGATTGAAAAGAAGCTGCTATGTTGTCAGCATATGTACTGTACAGTCTATGGGGCACATCAAAAGAGCACAGCTAATTTTATAAATAATACATAAGGTTCTATTAGAGGCCTTCTCCGAGTCAGGCTAATGATGCAATTAAAGGGAGAGGCTTCATACAGTATGTATGGGGAGTGGAAATAAACATTGCAAATATTAAATATATCTTTTCGCTAACACTAATCTCACTCCTCTTTCACTTCCCCTGCTGTGCAGCCTTCACTTAAGTTTTAAGAGTGTTTTTATAAAGGGAAATTGACTGCTCCACAAATCATGATGCCTCGACAACCATACATTGTCCTTTCGAATAAAAGCCCAAACCAACCCCTCCACCCCCAACAATTGACCTTGCTGTGAAATATTTTAAGACAGTTTGCTTGCCACCCAAACGTATGAGTTAGTCTATTTTGAATTCCCTTCTTGTTCTACTTGCATGGTGCAAAAACTCATCTCAACCATCTGGCTCTTGGTTAACAGCCAAAAGAAAAAGCCATAAGTTCCTGTGTAGGTTTTAGCTGCATGTGTTGGTTTTGTTTCTGCCCCAGTGAAAACTATAATGAAATAAATATTTTCAATACTAATATGCTCTAAAGTCATCTCTTTGCTCCTTCCTCTATGTCCTATAATAGGAGTTATCGTGTTAATGGGAAGTCCCCATTTACATTCACATGACACAAAGGCGACCTTCATTCCAATTCAAGCAGAACAGTTGTGATGTCTCTGAACCACCTGAAACGTTTCCTACCAGCTAACTCCGACAACAGCTAACAACATAAACGCGGAGCTACGATTAAATATAGCATGAACGAGAAATGCCGATGATAATAAAGTGTTGGTATAGACTGTTTCCGACTGACGTCACACACCTTCAGGTTTAGAACGCGGTGGCCATTTTGGGTTGGTGAATTTGCGTAAACAAACCATAACTAAACAGGAATAATTTCAGAAAGGCATATAAATGGGGGCGCACTGCTATGTTATCGGTTGCTCAAACGAAAGCGGGCGTTGTAAAGGGTTTTTCTTTCGAGTGTCAACTGTGATCAAGGACCAGTGCGAGAAATCGGAGCAGTCAGCAACCAAACGGTGACAACTGTGGCTGTCTCGTAATACATAGCCGATCTTGCAGTCAAATCATTCCCTTATGTCAAAGTTTGCTCGGAGCATTTTGTTCTTGGTATATATTGGATACCTTTTAGAATTTCACACCTTCTTAGCAATAACTCAGTTCTGTGAAGGAGAAGTATTCTTTCGGGCCATGGGCCAACATAACACTCGTGTGTGAACGCAATGCGTGTCTCCAAAATCTGTAATTTCTGTTTTATTATAATAAGTTTGCAAAAGTTACTGCACCGCTAGCTGTTTCGTGAGTTGAGTTAAAAATGTAGCCGTGGAAGTGGAGAAAGAGGTGCAAGCTCCACTTGGGACTCGTCCCGGTCGAACCTCTCTTTCTCTCCCTCCTGATAACAAAAACGAAAATAATAATCTACACTTCTGTTGTTGGTATAATCAACATAATTTAACACAACTGACAGCTGACTGTAATCACGCGGTACATATTTAAATTGCATTGTGCGCCACACTATCCTTAGCAGTGTCCTTACAATGGATACCGCCGCATGACAAACGCAGCCATTGAGGAATTGGTTGTAGATTTCCAGACCTTTGTCATTCTTTAGTTGGTCCATGGTATAAGCGCTTGTGGAGAAGAGGAGATAGTTGACGATGTCTGGATAGGATACCGACGCCCACAGTTTGAAATTCTTGCTCCATTCGTGTTTCTCCAAGGCATATGGGTCGACAGTGTCGATCAAAGCACACTTCTTGTCGTAACGGTTTTTCGAAACAGCATCTAATGAGCCCCGCGAGCCATCATGCGTCACTTTTAACAGTCGTACGAACATTTGTGTAGCTCCGGTCTGTATGCGAAAGCGATAGTGAACGTCGTGTCAGTAGAGTGAACCCATTCAACATGGCCAGGTGCCCCGGATGTCGTCACGTGGTCGAAAACGGTCTATTGAGTGGTATGAAACGAATATATGTATATGTTCCACACAGAGATGAGTGGGATTCGGTGGAACAAACATATTTTTCAGGCATATATTTAGTTGTTAAAACTTTACATTTCAAATACTGTGTAGTCATGCAATTGTTTTTTTTTTTTTTTTTGGTGTGATGTATACTGTACTTTTGTTTTGTTTGTTTCCTTTCCATCCCGCATGTCTCCAGCTCTGGCCCCCTCCCTTACTGCACTGTTGTTCCTCTTCCGGATTGGCTCAAGGTTCGCGTCAGTCACGGGCGTGTGGGCGGGACTTGGTCGCCTAAATCTTGCTCTAAGTGAGCTGGGCGCCGAGGCACCACATCTTCAGTTTACCGAAGGACGGCAGTCGTCGGTCGCAAAAGGCTCAGTGTGTCCACAACTGAATCTCACTGCTGAAAGACAGCTTGTGTGAACAAACCAGAACAACAGCAAAACACCTTTGTTTTTTTTTTTTTCTCTCTCTCTGTGTGTGTGTGTGAGTGTCCATTTGAAACCTGACTCGACTTCACCTTTCAACATACGGACTCGGTCAAAAGTGTACCTGGAACGGAGCAGGTCCGGTTTGGGGAGCTAAGAGGCGGACAAACTAGCGGCGTGCGCGGGGAGAAAGACAACACAAAGACAGGATGAATCTCAACAGGCATGCCGTCTTCACTCTCTGCACTGTATATGGCATTCTTCTTAAAGGTAAGCTTCCTCTTTTTCGTTTTCCTTTTTTTTTTTTCAAGAGGGACGATTTGTGTTTGTGAGACGGCGTGTGCACCTTGCATGCTAACAACGGGGTCAAGACGCTGTAGTATCTATAAAAATGACAGTACATGCGTGCGTGCGCATATGTGCACATTTGCATCGGGAAAGTCTGGCGAGAGGGCACCCTGGGGGTCTTTTCCCTCTTGATGCAGTTCCCAGGAATGAGTAAGGTGTTTATCAAACACACGACCCAAGCACCTCTTCTGCTTTCTCTTCGTCTCCCACCAGCGGCAATGAAAACATGAACGCGTGCCCAGGAAGAGGAAGGGAGGCGGACACACCTTAACATAATACTTGAAGCCCCCACATGACTGTGGACATGCAGGTTTTTTGATGAGTCACTGTTGCGATGCGCTGATGTCTATTTTTTTTTTTTTTAAATCAAGGGATGTTTGTTTGTTTGTTTTTTGGTAGGGTCTTTAATGTGAAGCAGTGGAGTTGCAGGAACGGGTGCAGGGCTCTTAATTTCTTGACTGTCCATATTGTGGTTGCCCAGTGTGAAATGCATGATGAACACTTAAAAGGTCAAGGCCACATTGTTTAAAACACCTACAGCGGGGTGCATAATATGAGAAGCCCTCCCCTTGACTGAGGGAAAAAAATGTGCGTGCTTTCTGGACTTTTCATGGAGGGTGTACATGAGCCGATGAAAGATGGCACACCAAACAGTTAATGGAACGTCTCTCCAAGGACATTGCTGAGTCTCATGTGCCCCCAAGACAGCTCTCTGTAGTAGTACCAAGACTGACCTGTTAGAGTCACCGTAATGCTGCTGGGCTTCTGGACTGCTGGCAAAAACAAAGGAGACATCAAAAAAGCTTGGTGAGCTTGTTCACGCAGCTGGTAATGACGTCGCCTTTGTGAACTTTTGAGGGATATTCAACAACACGGACACCAGTACGACTATTTACGCTTCAGTACTCACTGATAACGACACAGATTAGCGATATCACAGCTACTTTTGATGCATAATATTTCAGTTAACGTAATACAAGAATTATGATCAAATAAGTTTTTTTAAAGATGCGCATGATGATTCACGTGTCAAAATGCTGAAGTGTAGTGCCAACTACTGGTGAGGAGGAATACTGACATTGAAAAAAAAACATTTTATCTTTGCACAAGTATTTGTGGGTGTGTTCGGTATTCTTCACAATTACCAAATACGTTGAAGTGAGCCCCAGTCATTTTTGTTGTGGTGAATGACTTGTGATAGTCAAAAAAAGTAGTCGAACCTCTACTTGTGTGTGTCAACAGTGGTAGGTAACGTTCTAATTGTTTTGTTGTTGATTTATTATTATTTTTTTTCCCACCAAGTCACAATCACTGACTTGGCTGGCCTCTACTTGTGTGTGTCAACAGTGGTAGGTAACGTTCTAATTGTTTTGTTGTTGATTTATTATTATTTTTTTTCCCACCAAGTCACAATCACTGACTTGGCTGGGACATTTTTTTTTGCTGTAATAAATAGTTAACTTTTAACATTTATGACCCCGAGTGTTTTCCAAGCAGTAGTTGGGGAGGAAAAATCACTCTTAATATAGTCCACAACACAGGAAAAGTCCTCTTTCGAAGACATCCGAGAATTGAGCCTTTGCTAACTTTGGTTGTAATGAGACTCAAAATCATTAAGTGTTTTTCTTCCTTTGGAGGAAGTTTTTCCAACTCTTGTCGTTGGTAATGGTAAACATGTATTGTAATATCCTTTTTTGTGGTCAAGGATGACTCAGTCGGTGATGCCTTTCTGTCACTTAATAAAGTTAACAGAAGCGGTAGCAAAATGCATATTCATACGAGAACTGCTATCTGGTGCAACTCATGTCCAGTCGGTCCACATGCAGACTGGACTGACTTGAGCCAACGTTCAAGCTGAAATGTTCCTTTACTCTATAATCCGTTGCTTGTTTGCGCTGAACAACTTTGCTGACGTCACAACCACCGCTCAACAGGCCTGCCTTTAACAGCCACCGTGAGTTAGAAATATTGAAATATATTATGGACCACAGATCTTATGGATGGTTCTTCATCCCTGGTTTATAGCCACCAACCATTTTTTCTCCCACTGTGCACTTACTGTAATGCCATTTCCTGCAGGGAAGGAGAGCCGTAGTCACTCATGTGCTTTCAACATCTCGTTTTTTTTTAAACAGTAGAACACTGAGCACACTCATCCAGAAGATGCTGTCAGCCACAGCACTCACCCATACAAGTACACGCAGACTTGCCAGCGTCACACATGTCCCATCCTGGCCTTTCCTCTTATAGGCACAGGCGCATACTGTAAATTATTACTCTTTTGATTCCATTTGCTACATTTGAAAAAGCTTCTAAAAATGACATTGTTGAGTTTGTGCACTGGTTTCCACAGGTTAAAATTTTCCTTCTATCAAATTAACACAATATAATTTTTTTTTAATCTTTGATGTCCCCTTTTATTGGATTTGTGAGAGCATTTGAGTTGAAAATGCCCAGAACGTCCTTTTTCAAGTGATCCTAGTTAGGATTTTAAGGCTGGAAGTTGAGGCAGCTGGATTCTCATTAATATGCGACCTCTCAATGTTAATCTGGAAAACAGCTTCACTCTGATTGGCCATTGGGGAAGGGCGACATCTCAGCGGCCGTATCAAGCATTCCGAGCGATCTTACGTCAATTTTAATCAGGTTGGGGGTGGTGACTGTTGTCATGAAGTAGAATTCACCAACAGTTGGATTGTTTGCCCATTATACACAAATAACAGTGCCACTGATGTCCAAGGAGACATGTTGGGGAGGGGGAGTGGGGTGGATTAAAAACAAAAAAAAAAAGGATATTTTGAAAATGGGTCCCATTCAAACATTATAATGTAATTGACCTGTGGTCATTTGTCTTTTATGTTTTCACGATGGTGACTGCAGTTACATTTAACATGATAAAATATAGTTGAGTATTTTTGTTGAACTAAACAAGTATGCTTTTGTATATTGTCATTGCATGGTTTGTGTTGGCTACCCAGCCAGCTGACGCGCTCGTTGTATGGATGTAAATGCACTTCCAGCAGTGTGTGAAAGCCTATTTTACCAAGTCATCCTTCACAAAATGTGCCAGATCACAGCACAGTTCTGCTCCTCCCCCACCCCCAGATTGAAGCCATTTTTTTTCATCTATTTTTTAGTTTGGCAGGTGACACAAAGTTTGTGATGCAAAAGATGCAGCCGTAAATGGTAGAAGATTAATGGATGAAAGTTGCAGCTGCGTTGCCACTCAGACATTTTTCCCCAAAATGAGTGGGTGTGTAGCAACCATGAAGTGGGCAGCTACTTGACCTTTGAAACTTTTATGTCATGAATATGCATGAATTTCTTCCGGTCATTTTGAAAATGTGTTTTTTCTTTTTAGCATTCAATCGCTACACCGCATAGAGGTTAAAACTTAAACTCACTGACTCATTTTGACCGATGTTATGTATAAAACACTAGGGAAAAAAATGGATTTTGATGGAAAAAAACCTTTTGAAGGAATAGTCCACTGGACAATGAAAAGCCTAAATCTGATAGGTCATGTTATATGTTCTGTACCTTGAAAATTTGAGGTTAATCCGATATTCATTTAATGGCGTTTTTATCGGCAATTACAATTTTTCTTGGGCGCCGCCATTTTGGCGAGTCACATGACTTAAAAAAACAGGAAGCGACATCTCCTGTGCGCCTCCTGCGCAAACACAATCACAGACAGCGCTGATTTCTCGGATTTATCCTGATCTGCTGAAGAAATAGCAGCATCGGTTGATCGGGAAGATGATACAATACAGAGTTCAACCTGTGGCTGTAAATGCTGGTGAATATTTGGATGGATTTTCGGATGGGAATGACGCAGAGTCTGATCCGCTAACTGACCACAGGCGCAGAACGGTCGAACGCCGATTGTGTGGAGCGGTAATTATGGAAACCTTTGACAAAGGTCGCTCAAAGAAAAAAATAATGAGTACCACCAAAGTTTTCAACAAGAATGGACAGCCTTTGTGGAGAGGGAGGGTTCTGCTGTGTGTTTAAATTCACTGATGGGGAGTATGCCAACTCAACATTGCCAATCAACATTTTCCCAACTTTGCATAAAGACAAGATAGTCAAACAGATAAAAGATATGCCATTGTGGGCAAGAACTGTTCACCATCGTACCATCATGATGAAAAATCAAATTGAATTACGGTCACAATGAACAGATGGAAGTCTCGATGCCTGCATAATGTATGAAAGCACAAGAAGTCGCATTAGTGGGAAAAAGTACTTTTGTCATCATTGGCTAGCAACATCATATCAATGTTATTTAAAAGAATTCAGAGACATTGTACTCTAAAAGTGTTGGTCTTAAATAAATGTGCAAATACACTTGTACATATGTCGGATGGCTCAGGGTGACCACACTTCTCTAGCCACTAGGTCCTTAGATGTTTCATTTTCTTAGTGGGCAGAATATGCCACCGAGCCTTCCTCGGATTATTTCTATCAGAATTATGGCAAAATTTCGCGATACAGTAGGACATTTTCACATGTCCGATGGTCGTGGTACTCCATGTGATTACACTACAAATCGGTCATGATTTGTTTGTTTACCCACAGAATACGTCACATCCGTGTAGGTAGGTCATGTGGCTCGCCAAAATTTTTAATTGCCGATAAAAACGCCATTAAATGATATCGGATTAACTTCAAATTTTCAAGGTACAGTACATATGACATGACCGATCGGATTAAGGCATTTCATTGTTCAGCGGACTATTCCTCTTAGGCTTTGCCTACTTTTTGAAAGTTTAAACAGGGAGGTGAACCTTTTTTTCCATCACTTGCTACAGAACCGTGAAAATGTGTTTGCCCCCCTACTGATTTCATTTTTTTTAAACATATTTATCACATACAAAGGTTTCAAAGATGTCTGAGTGACATTAAAATTATTTTGATAATTTGAAACCTTTGTAGATAAAAAAAACCCCCCAGAAATCAGGAATGGGCCAAATAGTTGTTTTTTCACGGCACTGTACCTTAGTTTTTATGATGTCAGTTAGACATACTAAGTTTACAAGAACAATTGAACCCAAAATTATTATATATAATGAGCATTTGTTGTGTGTTAATTTTTCTTGGTTTGAATTTTTTTTTCATAATTTGTCTGGCTGGCCAGCTCTTAATGCTGTTTAGTATCGTTTATGGGTTATCCACCCTTTTTGTAAAGTCTGTGTTGCATGAACGAGGTGTTTTTAGTTCTTTATTCTTTATTCTCCCAAAAGGGTCACACACTCATGCAAAGAATCTGTGTGTATGTGTTTGTTTGCATATACGCCCACAATAGTCTACTGTGTGCGTAGCTTATGTTCAAGAAGACCTCAGCAATGAGAGCGAGTGGATGTCAGTCTCTTCATGTGAGGCTGGCGATCACATAAACACGTCACACAGAGTCAGCAACCCTGAAGAGGATAATGCTAGGCTGCTTGATTTGAACAGTCATTTCCCAGTGCAAGGCCGATTACTCTATAGGTCGCACACAGCAGGCAGGTCAGGTTCCTCCTGAATGGAGTCGATATGACAGAAGTCATATACAAGCGTGCTCCTGTATGCGGTAGCTGCCGTAGAAACAAAGAAAACTCCACAGTTTAGACCTGCGCAAGCGAAAAAGCAAATGTGTATGTGGTTTTTTTTTTTAAAGGTCGAAGCTGTTGTTAGTGCTTTTGTCCAGCATGTGGCCATGAGCCAGAGCAAAGCAGCTGTTATGCAAATGGGACTCTTATGCAAGAGCCCGGGGTTGAGCGGCTGGCGAGGAAGAGGGCAATGGAGGAAGAGGAGCTGATGTCAGAACAATATGGAAGCAGACATGTGGAGGAGGAATGTACAATCTCCTGATGACGACTGCAACTCTGGCACATTTTGCGTTGTTTTCGTTTATCTTAGTTCATCTCTTGTGCTGCCGCCTTGCTCGTTCGCTCGCTACTGTGTCTGTTTCGAACTCTGATCTCACTAGCAGAAGTACAAGTCCCCACTGAGGCATGTGTTTATCCCCTCAGTGAATGTAAGTTACTGTAGGCTGACCCCTCCATCCCTCTGCGCCTTCGTCCATTCCTCCCTCGCTCTCATCCGCCTGTCCTGGTGTTCGAGCTTTGCAGCGTGGGAAAGCTTCTGATAACAAGCGGTCTTGTGTGTGTTTGTGTTTGTAGAGCCACTGATTACATGAGGAAAAACAACTCTGTTTCCTCCACATGCATCACAGTCTCCCCTCCCACTTCTGCATCCATTTTCATGGCTGTCCCCTGACAGGTAGCACATATAAGGTGCTCTGTACCTTGTGTCGATGCCATAAAGCCTCAAAGCTTGGAATCCTCCGTGGAGCAGTGGTGGACCCCTGCGCCTCACGCGCACTTGCACACTGCCAGCCGCACATGCACAGAGCTCCACTGTGGATTCACTGGTGCTCTGCCAAAGGATTTCCCCTGATCAAAGCCAGTCTTTTTGTTAGTCCAGGTGTTAAAAAAGTTGAAACAGAGAGGAGGAAGTGGCTGGAGGGGATTGTGGTAGGATTCAGAAACTACAAGCTCTTCCTGGCATAGCAGAAGTACGCGGTGCAGAGGTGCCCCTGAAAGACAACTGGCAATTTTACACCTACGATTCATTCTTTCTAGTCAGTTGATGAGTTTGTCTTTGCTTTGGTTTCCTTTCATGCATCTGAAACAAAAACGTCTGTGATTAAATGAAACATAGGCTGTATGAGAAGCGACTATTTTATTTATTTATTTTTTTTAAAGTTTCCACATTTAGTCATGTCAAACCCACTTTTGACAATGCCTGTTATTAATATTGAAAATGTTATCAAATACCATAACTTGACATGTCGATGGTGATAAAATAGACGTGTACCACAATTTAATTGGTTCTTCTGGCTTGGTCCTCCCTACATTTTTTTGGGTTGTAATGAATTACTAGTCTTTTTTTTTTATGTAACGGTATTTACTAACAAACAAATGCAAGGCTAAAATTAAGTCCTTGGGATGGGATTGTATTTTGTCCTTGCTTCCAAGAACTGAGCAGTAAATGGTACATCATGACCATTATTGCTAAATTTCAGTAAACAATAACCCGTTAGGATCAAAATGAGCCCATGATATATATCGGTGGAAAATACACAGTGCCTCTACTTTGATAGATAGTTCAATTCCACTGCGGTACAACCTCTTTCCCCATCAGGATACAACCTTCAGTCATTCCTAATCTTAAGAACATTGTAGAATGGTATTTAGAATTTTTGGATAATACTTTCTTGAGGTAAAACAAATATATATATGCCCAGGCAAATATTTGCCAAAATCTACCCAGTTAAACACTGATTTTACGATGACAGAAGCATTCATCCATTTACTTCACTTTCTATACATGTTATCCTGTTAAGGGATACTGTAATCACAGTTTAATCCCATGCAATCTGCATGAATGTTGTCTATGTGAGCCTCAACACTACAAATGACTCATGGCATGTTCAATTTTTTTATTTATTTTTTAAGTGGTTGCCAGAACAAGAACTAAATACTTCGGTAATTTCTATAAATAGTAGGTTCAGAACATATAAAAGCTCTGTTTTCCATTAAGCGTCTTCAGTTTTTGATCAGTGAGCCTGTTCACTGAACTCTGATACTGAGGGGTTTAGCACTCCTTGGCAAGTATTCCCTAGAAACACAACATTCTGGAGTAATTGGTGGTATGATGGCAATGACGCACTGTCATGGCTGGTTATGTTAATAACGGTACAATAGAACCATGCAAGTCATCAAACATCCGATTAGCTTGTCGGGCTTACATTCGAACAGCATGCTACATTTTTCAGCAAATCATTTTGGTCTGTTGAATTGTATATGATTAAATCATTGTTTATGCTGTTTTCTAATGCCTCCCTCACTACAAATACATGTAATTCAAGACCTACTGTAAATGCACCCAGGGAAAAATGAAAAAACAAAACACATCTTTGTCTAGAATGTATTGCATCTTAATTCATTTCCAAAATTGGCAATGCACCGCTCCCACATATTATTGATTAAAATTCTATCAGAGAAGATGAGGCAGTGAGTTTTCTTCCGAAAGAAGAAAACTCTCAATAGGGAGCAGGCTTCGTTTGTACAGTACATACTTTGAGTACGATGCCGTTCACAAGTAGGGAACAAAACGTTATGTAGCCAAACAAGCTACATAACGTGTTTAAATACAATCTTATGTCGAATCATTCTATAAAGTTTCAGTGTGAGTTGGAATTTAATTACATAGCAAAGAAATGTATTTAGAGTAAGTTGGAATACATGACTTGACTAGAGGACACTTTTGAAGATACTGTGTATACAATACACAAGTGTATATTTAGGAAATGGACAAGTCATTCAAATAGACACATTAATCTTGTGATTGGATAAAGTGATTGGTTATCATTTTTTAAACTCGATGATTGTTGCTCGGCCCCAAAAATCTTGTGTAAAGCCCAACTTTAATATATGATTGACTTTTGTTTCTCATTTAATGGCTAACTTTGTTTTTTTTCCACAAAATTAATAGTGAATCATACATCAGGTTAAGCAATATATTATGCTCAAACTAGACTATGACTTAGTCTGCAAGACTTGTTGATATGTGCGAGCCATCTTAGTGAGCCACTCCAAAGTCGTAAACCTTCCACGAACGAGTGCTGTACAAGGAACTGATCTGATTTGTTCAGGTTTGAAATCCTATTCCTCACAAGAGTCATAAAAATGCATTTATGGATTCTGGATAGTGATGGGAATCATACTTGCTTCGTCACTTAATCGATCAGAATTCTGTCAGTTTTATGTTCCTGTTGATTGAATCTCAATGATTTTGCTGTCTTGTGTGGGGCAGCTTTAGCTATGAGAGGTTGTGGGACATCCATGCATTATGGCAAAATGATCCTACTCAATATAGAAGTTCAGAACATTTGGAGTGAGACGCAGTAATTTTACATGAAGCCGAAATGCCCCTCCTTAATACAACACAAACACAAATAGACATTTGCTATTCATGGTGTCTGCACATGTCTGCGTTTAAACATGCGTATGATGTCTCTATTAGCATCAAATTCCAGGAGATTAAAGTGTGGCTAATCTCACACTCCAGTCTTCTCCTCAGGGAAAATTTAAAAAAAGATTAAGATTGAAAAGGGTAGTCCTAAAACTCCCGTGAGAGTTCTGTACGTTGTCGTTCCCCCAAATTCAGTTGTAAAAGAGCAAACAAATGAAGTAGGTTAATGTAGCGTGCAGTTGAAATTAACGTGCTCTCCAGGTTCATGTATCACCCTCCTTCTTAACAAGCCTTATCCTTGATAATGTTCTTTTCATGTTATGTACCCTTTCATCTGACAGCTCCTTTTCATACAAATCCCTGCGGGCCACAGTCGAGAGACTTGCTCGTACGTGTCACAGTAATCATTTTCTTGAGCCGAGATAAAGATATGGTCATAGTGTGGCTCTGCCTCCCTCTTTCTTTTCTCCCGCTCAGTCACCAATATTGTTTGGGGACTCTGTGTCCGCTCCTGACAGAAATGAATTCAGCCAATGCGAAGACGGGCCGCATTGCTGTGCAGAGAGAGCCAGTGCCTTATGTTATGTGGACGCCACAATACGCACATAAAAATGCATCTGCACACTCACGCCCCACAGGTTGTAGACATAGCACTGAGAGAAACAAAAGACAAATCCGCTCTTGTTTGGTATTACATTTTCGTTGATGTTTTGGTCGGAATGGTACGACCGTTTTGTCCACGTCTTTTCTGTCATCCGAGCTGGCAAAATAATTCATTGATGTTAAAGGAAGAAAAAATGGAAAGTTGCAGGTTTTTCTCCCACAAAAACTCAACAGCATAGAAATATCAGCAAAGGACCAAATTGTTCATTCCTCTCTGGAGTGATTCTTTTTCCAAATCGTTGAATGGCGCATCCTTGCAGTGTCTAAACAGGAAGTGAAGCCAAATCCACACAGAATCTCATGGTTCCTATCACCTCCCACCATCACGGCGGCAGTATTCATCATTACTAAGCACAGCTGTAATTGAACAAAGTAATCCATAAAATCTATAGGCTGATGCTGTTTTGCTCTTGTGGCTGTGAGGCAATGCTTATTCAGTCACGTACTATTTGTACTCTTTTACTTCAAATTTGCTTCTAACTGTAGCTGTTAATGACACCAAAAGTTGCTCCATATGTTATCCCCCAGCTAAATGTTGTGGCTCTTGTTAAAAAATATATACATCTTTCAAAATTGGAGTCTAGATCTTAATTGCCTAACATTCAGACTCATTATTAAAATTGAGTTATGACATGATTCTAATTGAAAAAATTGATTCATTGCACTTGCACACATCACTCAGTATCTGCACTTGTTTTACCACCGCGAAAGAAAGAAGCCTGGAAGTAGCGAAATCTAATTGAAACATAATTCCCCCAAGACACATGTTCATGTTAATTGACTTTGTGTGCCTGTTTCCATGTCTGTGTGTAGTTGAGTTGGTGTGTTTTTCTTTTTCCGTGTGTGTGTAGCCCGAAGTAAGTTGTGAGTTGCTTGTCTAATCAACACCTGGGAACCCCTTGATATTCCCATCCCACTCTCCACCCATTTTCTAATTGAACCTTTTAAACTTATTAGGCTCTGTTTTCCATATAGTACATTCTATGCGTACACGGATTTAAGAATGTAATGAAATTATACCGTTATAATCTGTTAATCAGATTCCACCTATCCTTGTGGCTTTCACTCATTGGTCTTTCGCAATTTCAGTGGCTCTGTGGCTCAGGCTAGCCTGTGGGAAAGTGCCCAACAATAGAGTTTCGAATGGATATGAGATGGACTCTTTGTTGACTATTCAGAATTAAAGAGGGCAATTAAGGGATTACTTTTGAGAGACACAGGTGTGATATTTCATTGAATTGAAAAGGTTTCCAACAATTACCAACTACTACCACTGTTCTCCGGACTTCACTTAACATGGGAAGATATTTGTTGGCTACTCGTCTTAAATATAGAAAATATTAGCTTCCTTGAACTCTATCCCTATTTTGTCAATTGTGATAAATGGATGGCTGATTAATTTTGTCTTGAAATGTTGAAATGTGTCTTGATATGAAATAGAGTGCACTACCTGGCTGCAACTGGCGGACGAGCCTTCATTCAGTCGCCATTGGTTTACAGTCCAGAGAAGATTAACATGACATAAGTCATGGGAAGTTGAGCTTTATCCACGCATATCTCCACTGGGCAGCTTCTTTTCTGTTGTCACAGCGCTGAGATCAAAACAAGTGTTGGGAATACTCAGAGAGCCCAAGACATCGCCAAGTGCACATTGACATCTTCAGCCAACATATCCTCTTTCACAATGTGAAAAGATGACATAACTGCTTACATTCTTCATTGATGCCATGTTCAGTAGGTCTTTGTTCACTAAGTTTAGTACTTTGGTTTGGACCAAAGTCCCCAGCATATACTCTCACACCCTGAAGGAGACAAACCACAGAGTGATAGTGTTTCTGACTTGAGCAGATAAAACATTTATGATTTCCATGTGCCTTTTCCTTTTTCTTTCAACAACAGCACCAAAAATAACCCGTGAATGCAGCTAAATAAACAATCTTATTAATAACCTGTGTTGCTCAGAAATCACCCTGTAATTAATTTGGTTCTGATGGCTTTGTCGGCACCTCTTCTCTCATTTGGTGTCAGACTTGCTTATTGAGGCCTGTGGTATGGGGGAAGGTACAATGGAGTTAAATGGGAAAATTTTCAACAGTTAAAAAAGAAAAAACAAAAACAAAACGTTGGTTCTGGTGAGCACCAGCGTTCACAGTGCTCTTTGGGGCACTCACGCTATGCTGTATGAGTGTGTGCGTACGCGTGTATCCAAATTTCATCACTTCTGCACCATCTGTCTTGGAAATGCTCCTCCTTATATGCTCCTCAACATTATTACCTGCCATTCTTGTAAGTGGTGCACACCCTTGTGGTTACTACTTTTATCCCACTCAATGGAGTAGTGTCTTTTTGTTTTGTGTGTGTGGATCCTGTGGCTTATTTGGTATTTACCACTGGAGTCTCACAAATACTGTATGTTTTGTGCAAAACCCAATGCACTCTCTTGAGTAAAATGTCAAAAGTCAGGCGAAGCCATCAGTTTTACTTTTGGACAAGGAAAAAGCCAATGAGCAGTGATTTGGCTCTAATCTTAGCCAAATTTTGTTCAAAAGTACCGTTCCTTGAAGCTTTATTTTTTTCTTCGTCCTGCTTTTCTGAACCTTCGTAAGCACGCCGTCATTTCTTTGCATGTGAGCATGCTGCTTGAACACAGCAAGATGCACAAACTACTGCTCGAGTCTCACCAGGGTTCGGCTCAGTAGTTTTATAGCCAACTCATCTCCACTTCTAATCAAAATGCTTCTTCGACCCTGAACCTCCTGCCGAGGAGACAAATAAGCAATTATGGGTTTAAATGGTCTACAATTACGACTAATTTCAATGCCTGTCTTACAGATATTTGCTTTTCTCTCATATTTCAGTTGACTGGTACAAGAATTGTGTGACATGGATCATAACCAGACAGACTAGTTACAGATACAACAGATCCATTCTCGTTAGAATGCGGTAGCGTTTCTATTTCACATCAACTGTCATGATTCGGACAAAGAAGCAGTTTCTCCTTTTTCCTTTCTTTTAGGCTTTACACTATCCGGATTTTTGGGGCTGATCACCGATCAGCAAGTTTAAAAAAGTGATCACCGATCCGATCACAAGATTTACTCTATTTATTGATTTACTGTGTACTTGTGTACTTGATGGCTTAAAAAAAAATTCCATTTATAATAATGCATTTGTGTTATTGTATTTATGCCAGTGTGACATAGTCACAGACAGAACAAACGAATGGTCTATTAGGTGGCAGGAAGTACATCCAATAATTCTTGTATTCACTTTTTATTACATTTTTGTTTGTTGGTGTGCTATGAGGTTTTTCAACTTTAAAATATCTGCCTTGGCTCCGTAAACCTTGGACGTCACTGTTTTAGTCAGATCATGTATTCTAATCAGGTTAAACCAACAATATAACAAGACAGAAATAATTCAACTAATTTACTGTAATTAAATAACTTTAATGTAATTTAATTTCTTCACACAGACCAAAACTTTAGAACGTGTTTTGACAAAACAGCTGCATGCTCGTTTATGGCTGTTAGTGGTAGCACTGGCTTGTTCGGATACATCATGTTTTGTTGCCCGCTTGCAAGCGGGACCGTATTTGAACTAGGTGAACATACCTCAAGCGAGTTTTAAACGAACGTCCTCTGATGAGCAATGGTGATCACCATCAGGTAGACATTCTCACTCCTAAGCATATTTACTGACAAAAGGTAGCGTTCCAAATTTTTTCATTTATTTATTTTTTTAACTCTGCTTCCTGATGTGCATTTAACAATTTATCCATGGGAATTCCAGATTGAGTTTATTCACCAGTGGTACCTTCAGGCAGTGCCGGACAACACATATGACAAAATTAAATGGAGAGCTCCATTTATTTTAATGGATTTTGACACCCGTATTTTCAATTTTTCACAAAAGAAACTAATAGTGCAAGTACATTTTAGGTTAGTACTTGCCTATAACCAATGAAACATCTATTTATTCAGCCTCAACTAGATTGCTGTCTGTCTAAAGTCCATGGCACTGGCAAGAGAACTACATTTATGTTGACCTCTCCCATTGTTAACTGTTCCAGACAGAAAATTTTACTCCTTCCTTAATCCCACAGTGGTATTGTAATAGGCGTTCATAATACAAGAAAGATGATTTAAAAAATATCCATAAGAAATCAATGAATTGATTGTTTTGATGGGATTGCTTTCACATGAAGGCATCTTTATTTTTTTTTTACAAATTCATACAGTGTCATTTGTGCAGCCAGGCACGTGTAACGACAGTGATGTCCGCTATACTGTATGCGTCTCCAGTTCAAATGGACCAGCTAATGCTAATTTGTGCTAATCCCCTGAGAAGCAACCTCGGAGCAAAATTATCGTGTCACTATATACTTGGGATGGATCACAGAGAAAAAGGGGAAGTAGAACTATGTGAATGGCAACATATCCGAGGCAAATTCGCAGCAGCTTGTTCGTATAAATTCTCATACCACTGGTCACCCTTTACGTTTTATTTAAAACAGCGAAGCGTTTAAACCACAGTTGCACTGACCTTGTAATTAGGAGCAATATCTGTGGGGCAACATGCCTTCAGCTTCTTCCAATGCAGCATGGAAATAGTTATGTTAGCTATTTTCTGCATATGTTAGTTTATATGTGCCCTGTGATTGGCTGGCAACCAGTTCAAGGTGTACCTCACTTCCTGCCTGGAATAGGCTTCAGCACTCCCGCAACTCTTGTGAGGATAAACGGCTCTGAAAATGGATGGATGGATGGATGGATGTTTCCTTGTAATAGAGCGACAGTGCTCTGTGTCATATTGCACATGGTAGCAAATAATGAATTAAAGATGTATGACTAAAGTTGGAAATGTACTGTCAGCAGGGTTCACATCCTGTACATCTATAGAAATCCCTCTCTAGAGATATCTAATGAGGTTCCTCACAAACTGCCTTTGGTCCTTATCCCCAATATAAAGTCGTATGCAGTATTATTTCTCGTGACTGCTTTTTAGGATAACCAAACCAGCTTGCAATTTAGATTACTGTTAATTGTTTTTTTTTTTGTTCCAAGATGTTGGTCATTTTCCCGTTTTATTTTTTTTGGGGGGGGGGTTAGCTTTATTTTAACAAAAGTATTTTGTACATGTAGCTGTATTGAACCACACATAATTTTCTCTTTCCATTAACTGATGATAATGCTGTGCATATTGTTGATATAGCTCAAACTAGACTTTTACAGCAGATGCTTAAAACAAACACACGTGCTACTAGGATTAGCTCCACATACCCTTGTTCCTCATCACAGCATTTGCTCGCTTCATCCTGTGTAGGTCTCAGTGTTGTTTTAGAATCACTTCAATGTGTGAATTGTGAAAGGGTGAGAACAGGCGATTAATAAATACAAATTGTGTCTCATAAGTTTGAATGTGTTTGACGTGTGTGGGAGAGCTAAAACTAGAGAAAAATGTTGTCCCTCATCATTGCAAATTTTGGCCTAGCGTGGGTGGTTCTGGAACATATCCCCATATGATCAATGGGGCTTCGCGGTGTATCCGGTTTTGTTGATAGGTACTAGTAATGGGAAAAGGCAAACAAGACTCAGATTGATAACACGAGGAAATGGATGCATCAAGTAGAAGGCAACGTGATGCATCAGGGCCATTGATGGGCTGTCTTGAGGTGTGTCGTACTTTGCAGGTCTAAGTTGTTTCCTGTGTGTTGTTTGGGATCCTTTCAAGACATCAACCTGGCTGCAACCAAGCCTAAGCTTCCTTGTGATGAGATGTTATGTGACAGCGATTGGACTAATGGCAAACACTGCATGTTGGAGTGCCATCAAGGTGTGGGGGTGTTGGGGGGACATGAGAGATTTGGAGAGTTGTTGGTAACAGGAGGGATCGGGGGAGAAGAGGAGGAGTTCACATCTGCTGCTTCACCACAAGAGGAATTTGGAATCGAGACAGATGACCCCATTGTGTTTTGGAGGAAAAAAACAAAAAAACTACTGAGTTAAAAATGGCACAGGAAAAAAAAAGAGCCTAAAAAGAATCGGAGCCAGGCACAAGATATTCAGTAAATGAGCCTTGACATTGCTTCAACCATACATACGTGCACACATAATCTCTAAAATATGAATTATGTATTCAAGCAGTTGGGATAATTCATTATGCATGGCGATATGATCATAGATAAAGAGCAATGCAGAAGAAACAACACCTTAGCAATTTATTGAAAGAGGAAATACATAGAACAGGTTGGAAATCATACATCAGTGTCATTTTGTCCCTCATCCCCACCGTCACATGAAGTCAAGTTTTCATTCGTAAATCTTTTTCACTGCTTTGCACAGCATGTTGGTCTGTCTCGATCTCATGTGACACTTTCCTCGTCCTCTCTCTCCGTGTTCATTTCTGCCTCACCCACTGACACCTCACCCCAGGGCTTTCATCTTGGTGGGGGTGCTCTCTTTACGAGAATCTTCCAATTGGCAGACAAGCGCCCTTGTCAGACACCATTCATTGCACTTGCATAGATATGAAAAATGTTTTAACAAGCTCTGCCGAGTCTTGTGGTGTGGTAGAAAGTGCATACCGATGCAAAAGCAGATCTTGCGACTAATTTAAAAAGGCACTAAAGTTTGAAGCCCTTTTGTTGATGTTTTTGCACGCAAAGCACGGTTTTCTATATATACTGTCCATTTAATTGTGGCAAACTGGCACAATTAAATTTTGCCTGCAAAATTGATTTTGGCTTTTATGATGTGAATTTTTGCCCCAATCTGCTCATTCTGTATCTTCTGATGATCCATACCCCCAATTTCCTATCTGATACACTAGTGAAAATACAGTTGCTCAAATGGCAGAAGTATCATCAATATCAATATTTAATTTAGAGAATGAGGATGGATCCTCTGGTATCAATGGCATCAACATTTGAGACGGTATCGACTCGTCCCCGTACCAGTGACAGTGCTCCAGGTGGTGTATAACAGCGTCTTGTTGCAGCAGATTCTGTGTTTATGTTTTTATTTGTGGATATTTTCGCTTGGAAACGCCACTCTATGTCGGGAAAACCTCCATACGGTCGTCAGGACCTTTCGGCTGCAGGATTGCGCCAGGAAAAGACTACAGCAGGACTAACGCACAACAAATACCCCCACACGCATAACCTAACTGTTGACTGCTTTTTTCCAGAATTATTCATTTTCAAAGTTATGTAAATGATCTTTGTGAAACAACTAAGATTTGATCTGCATCTCTGAACATCAGCCTCCCACTTCATACTGCCATGGGACTCAAACTATAAACCCACAAGTTCTGTAAAATCATTTTGAAAAAATTCCAGAAAAAGTATTTAGTTGTAATTTTATGCACAGGACTGCTTGTTTTGAAAACAACTTAAAAAATCAAGTTCTGCTTGTGAACAAATACACGTTTTATATTCAAATCACACACAGTTTTTTCCCCCCTTAATCCACAGACTCATCTATGATGGTATTAAGTTAAAGTTATGCAGCCACTGTCAGTCTTTCTTATCTACAAAGCTACGGTGTGCCACTTATGGAAAACGATGCGCATCCTGCATGTTCCAACGCTTCTAATGTAAAATTGGTTTATTTATTTTGCTCTCTAGCTTAGTGAGTGTTCTTTTTTGGGAAATATTTTCATTTATTATAAAATACTCAATTAGCATTGGGCCCCCTTCAGCTCCTCCAAAACCTCCGGCCAGGCTTCCTTCCAGATATCCACCACCACAAGTAGACTCCAGTCCCGTGCAAAACACTGCAAAGTTATATGCTGCAACATCTTAGAGATGGCATGAAATCCACGACCAACATTCACACTCACGATAAGCGTAGTATCAAGTGGTCAATTTACTGATTGTTATGAAGTTGGTCAATTATGTAGTATTGACAATTGAGTAATTGAGGCTAAATCACAAAATATTCACTGATATGGCAAACCATGACATTTTCCTTTGCAAAATGGCTGCTATGAATATTATTTTTCTCTTAATTTTATTCTTGAATAGAAGAGACCAGTGCGCACTTTTTACAGTTTGTAGCATTTTTTTAAAAACATTTTGGAAAAAAAAGTATTCAAATCTTTTTGTGAACTGCCATTTTTTGTAACATAACAAGATAGGAAAGGTATCCATCGTGGTCATGGGTGGGGCAAAGGCAGAATAAAAATGTATTGAAAATGTGTTTTTCTTACAGGGAAGGGTTGGGGGGGAGTCACACTATTAAAAGCAACCATTTGTCAAAATTTGCAAACCGTTGACCTGTGTGTTTATAGTACTCCTGTACTGTATAAAAGGTTTGCTGCGAAAGCAGAAGCTGCTTTTCGTACTGTTCCTGCTTACTCAGTTTATAAATGTGCGCACTGTCTGGTTTTAATCACTTGGACAGATGTCACACATTACATTTTTAAATACTTTGGAAGAACATGTCAGAGTGCGCGCTGTTAATTGCAACCAACGCAGCCTTTAACATTGAGATTAATTATTGATAACACGTTTACCCTATTCTAGACTCTGTAGTGACTCTGAATCAAATTAGAGTACGTTTCTGCAACATATGCACTGTGGTGAGCCACATCTCTCCAGGCCTGTGAATATTTTTGTTGTTGCTCTGTTCTTATCCAAATATATGACGAGAGAAGGGAGGAAAGTGGCTTGATCTTCTCCTGTCAGTTACGGCAGAAAAACTAAGTGGCTTAAAAAAGTGCCGATGTCATGGTGAGTGAGTGTACGACATCCAACGTACAATGATCTGAGCCCCTAGGATACGGACTCCGAAAATATACGAAGTGCCTGCTTTATGGACCATGACATATAATTTCCTCTCTACAGAATGACACATACTGCGTTCCCATCAGAATGCACCCAGGCTGTTCTGATGGAATTCACCAACTATATTCTCTGCATCTTGTACACTGGCTGTTGCCAGACTGCGGCTTTATATTCCTGCTTGCCCAAGACTAAAGGTTATCTCGTCAAAGTGATGCATCTGTCAGAATATGATAATATTCTCCTGAACCATATTATACAGTATTGAGCATGGTTATACAGTGTATATTCAAGATCTAGGAGGTTCAGGGTTTTAAGATAACTGACAGCATTAAGTAGCTTGAGTTTTAGTTTCGATGATTAATTGATCATTCTGTCTCAGAATGTGCTACCAAGTACCAATAAAGTGAAATATGAAAGCTGTCACTCTTCCTATTTCTGCTATCTGCATGAACATGATGTCTTTAATTTAACACCATAATACGTAGCGTGATATTGTCTGCTCAATTGTTCTCCATTCCACAGGTCACAGGGACACATTTTAATGTGATTGCGTCATAAACCGTTTCAGCGGACAGTGATGCTGATGTTGGTTGCAGCAAAACAGCTGCAGGTAGTCTCCCACAATCCTTACTTTGGCTTGCTGCTTTCCTCTCACCACCTAGAGGAAGCATGGCTTGTTTACAGTCTTCCATCAGTCAGATCATTCAGAGGGCTAATTGGGGCTAGCACTCCCATTAGCTGTCTGACCACATCTGCTTTGTCGGGAGCCAGACCAATCAATACGCAGCCTGACTTATCATAGACGTTTCGACGTGTGCTCTTTCATGAAATGTGGCTTTATCGCATTACTTTTTATTCCAACCTGTGAATCCTTTCTGAACAAAACTTTGTAGGACAACCGAATCAACTTGATTAACAATGATGTCACACTTGTAGTTTTGTGTTTTGACGCAGGTGATAGGTTTGCAAACGTTTCCCCCCGGTTTCATGTGGCATTGATCTCTTCTTTTCTTGCCCAGCAACAGGCTGGGAAGATTTGATAAAAGGGTCAAATGAGCAAAATGGTGGCTCCACTGCAGTGAAACTGCCATTTATTGGTAACTTAGGTATGGATATTAACAAGCTACCAAACTGCAAGGCACGAGCAAATAGGTTTTAAGGATGCAAATTATCCCTTTGTAATCATATGTAATCCATTTTATCTGTTTACTGTCTGTAATTAAGGCACAGTCAAAACTGATTGTTTTACATCAAATTAGAGTGAAACAAGGTTGGATTGCTTGTTTATCTGTTGGTTTGCTCGGCACTAAGGTTTCATTATTGTAAAAGGAAGAAAAAAAACAAGTTTTGTGTTTGCACCTGACCAAAGAAACTGCAGCAAGTGGAAAAATTAACCAAGATTTTGGTGTCTGTACACTAGCATGGACACTTTACTTACTCAAATGATCCACGTGCGGTTCATATGTGTTAAGAAAGCAATCTGACTTCAATCCAGTTCAACTGAATAATAAGACAATCAGGTAAGAAATGAAACTTTTTTTCCCCCTCTTTTAAATCATTAATACTATGTATTGAAATGGTTTTAATCATGTAAAGCACACTAAATGAAATGGGCAATACACATTTGCCTCGCTTTAAACTCTAGAATAGTAATATAACTACAGGTAATATGTAGACGAAGGCGACTCATCATGTATGCTTTCTAATTTGAAAAGAGAGCGATATCATGTTGGTTGTTAGCATTATGTTAAACTTCAGCTTTCTACTGTGTGAAAAGACGCCAATAAATAGAGCAAAATGTAACAATTTTAGAAATCTATCAACCGATACAGATTAAAGTGAAAAGATTAAAATTGAATAAATGGTGGTAGTATGAAATCACCCTAACACAAAGATGAATGAGAAACTCTTGAGAATCAAGCTGTTCTTCCTTCATTGTTTTGTGGTGTAAGAAGGAATCTGGCTGTTCCCACAGTCTTGGCAAACACTGTTTTTCCAAATCCTTCTCTCAGTAACTCTGTTGTCCTGCCAACGGTGAGTGAAAGCGCACAAGTGCATTATGGGTTGGTCATGCATGAGTAACAAGAGGCCCTCTGAACTGCTGTGTGTATTTTTCCCCTCTACTTTTTGCCTGTGTAGAAATGTAGTGATTATGCAGTGGTCCTAAGTGGCCTTCCGCACTGCAATTATTAATAGTTGAGAGGACTGAATCCACCCACCTTCTCCTCCACCACTTTCTCCCCCACCTTTCAATCTTATGCATGACCACAAATAATCCATCTGCTGTAGTGAGGCATTAACTTTAAAACAGACTTTTACGTGGAAATAATGTGGTGTGCTTCTCCCTCTTTGGCCAAGCCAAGAAAAATCTGTTGCCGTTGGTGTAAACCGAAGTGTGACAAAATTTTGCATTCCAGCGAGATATCGTTTTGTGCCATACCAGGCAGCTGTCTGGATGCAGTGTTGTGAGGATTATGGTGATGCAGTTAGTCCAATCTGTGTTGATCTAGCAAAGCGGCAGATGAAAAGCCTTGTGTCCAGTGTGCCTTGGCATAGCTTGGAATAACTTGCTAAGTGTTTGCTTTTTCATGTCCTTCTTGCCTCTGTAGACAGCAGCAGCATGAAACAACATTAGCATTACTGTTGTCAATATGAAAATTTACAGATTTTATTCCCAAGTCGCTGATGGTGTAGTGCAGGAGTGCCCAAACTTTTTTGGTCCAAGCCCTTTTTGGCTCTCCAGCGATCTTATCTTTTTGGGGGGGAAGGAAGAGTTCAGGATTTGAGGATGCAGATATCTACCAGTAACCTAAAACCCTGAGCTGCTGACACAGCTCAGCACTAATGTATGTTGATGTACCTTCCATCCCTTGCACAACACAAAATAATTAAAAATGTGAATTTTTTTTGTCAGTACCCAAATTTACTTCTTTACTTTCCTTTTTTTAGTAATGCAATGGCAGACTGTCACATGAGGCATACACATTTCAAAAATGTCATTGTGAAAAAATACTCCTCTTTCCATTTCGTATGAACGTGATGTTTTCCTCTTCTTACTTGGTCCAGCTTCCCCACTCATTTTTATACCCTTAAGTTTAAGTTGAGCCTCCTAAATTGAAGGCTAACTCGCTAGCTTGCTGGAATGTGCACATGAGCAGTGACAAGTCAGAAAAGGCCCGATTGTTTAAAGCGACTATCAGCTAAGTGACAAATCGCATGGTGAGGATAATAGCTCACCGTCTATGTTTTAATGCCATGTGCTGTACATTGACTATCAGATTGTGATTGACGTATGTGACACACCTGAATCAGACGACGGGATGGATAACAGGCTGACTTTTTTTGTTTTTTTTGTCATACAATCGACAAATGTCACCCCAGTCGATCGCGATCAAGGCATTGAGCACCCCTGGTGTAGTGGTACACATACCTGACATTGATGCAGGCAGCGTGAGTTCAGTGATGGTCTCAATATGTACCCTGTGACTGACTAGCGACTAGTTTAAGCTGCCTGTGAAATCGTCAATCTCTTAATGTTTGTACCTGATGTATTCATTTTCAGAGAACTGTTTTTCACAGTGCAAAGTTGGCACAGCATTTTATATTAAGTACGCCTACTGTCCTCCTGAAATATGGCATCTTTTAACCTTCAATTAATGTAGTATATGATGCACGACTCGTTCTCAGTACTTTGCATCTTAAATATAGTTTTGACATCTGGCTGAGTGACGGATAAAAATTAAAAAAATAAAGACCGAATCAGTGTATTAGGTGTAAACAGTAAGTACAACATACACTAGAAACTTAAATTTAGCTGCTAATAGTAACCCAGAGGCTTGCCATCAAAAGCTGAAAGCACAAACAATCTGAGTTAAGAATTAGTCTGCACAAATGACAAATGACATCAACCCCTAACATACTATTGGCATGCATCAAATTAGCATGTAGCCTACATATGACAAAGGAAGTTTACATTACATAGACTTCCACAACTTTCTGGAAATCCTGTCAACTGCAACTGACTCATCTCACCACACAAACCACAAACCCTAAAATTAACAATGACGTACAATATTGCATACAAAGTACTGTTGCCCTGATGGGGCAATTCAGGCCCCCGGGCCGTTCGTGTGACATCTTTGCTCTATTGGATTTAATTCATGTGAAAAACTGGTCATGTCAGAATGTGCCATTTGTTAGAGCTGAAAAAGTCTGTAAAAGCATCACAAATTCCCATGGCCTTGGCTGAACCGGATCATGCCAATGTCTCGGTCACATACAGGTCAGATTTAATCAGTGTGTCTCTCGCTCTGACAGAGGAACATACCTTTAACCAAGGTCACGTGCATTGTGCAACACTTTCTGTGGTGTTTGCTGATGTTCCATCGCACTACACCTACCCATCCTGTTTTTAGTCTCCATGATTTGTTTGCTTTGTGTGTGTTAGTTCCAGATGTCTTTTGTGGCTTCATGACTGACACTATTTGACCTTGCTGTGTTTCCATTCGATTTTTGTTGTTCCTCAAACCTAGCATAAATTTACACCCAAAGCCCCGTGCAATACAAAGACACAGAAACTAGGTGCCAGGCTTTATATTTGGCCTTCTAATGTTAGAAGTTGAATTTTAATATTCTTAGCCATTACAATAGTATATAAGAAAGAAAAGTCCCAATTTTAGCTTTACATATTTTGTGATTGATAACTCACACATAAGATGTTTGTAGTAAAAACACACTCAAAGGAGATTACTGCTTGTGCTTGGGAGTTTATATTTTTTATTTTATTGTTGTCAATTTATCATCAACATGTATCACTTGCCACATTTGTGCTGTTTTCTCAAGTCGTAATGATCTCCATTACCTCTTCTTCATGTCTCATCACTGGTTCACATAAAAGTCATGAAAAGAAAAAAGTAAGTTAATCCCATGGATTTTGAATTATCTAAAGTCCCCACTTGATGTTCTAAAGTCTTGTATGATCTCATGCAGGTGTTGTTTCAGATTATAGGATTTAAAAAAACTTTTTAATAAGCAATTTTCCTACATATTTCGGCCAAACTGAAAGTGGCGAGAGAAACGGTTGGAAAATGATAGGAGTAGAAGCTGTGGGCCTCTAGACGTTCTGATTTTCTCAGATCTAAACTGCCTGTGCATTGTCGGCGTTCTACCTTAACTGAATGAGGTCAGGGGTCAGGCCTCTTAAATGATCAGCGGCCATGCTGATGCTCCTCTGGTTGGGAGGGCAGCTTTCCTCATTCCTCCGTTCTGCAGCCTGGTCTAGATACAGCACCGATGTGTCAGCATTTATTTTGGATCTACACTGAATTAAAAAAAAAAAAAACTTAATTTGATCATGTATGTTTTTCCACGTGAGTAGACCGATGTAACTTCACCTCTTGAAAATAATAAAATAATACACGGCAGTTGAGCACATTTGTAATCATGTGCAATGTGCATGTTCAGTATAAGGAAATTCATGGGACTTTTTTCCCAGTGTACCTGACATATGGGACTTAATTTTTTGGTGCTTTTTCAAGTAATTTTATTCGATATATAAAAGAGATTGTTACCTCCTTAATGACCTGCTCCAATGTCATCATCCATGCGTGTTCAATCTGATTCAGTATTAGCGGCATAAGAGCATGTCTGCCTAGCCCACTGCGTGCTACAATGTTTCTAGTGTAGAAACCCACGGATTGGATTTATTCCTACTGAGCCGTTTACAAGAAGGCCTTTGCGAGTATGTTTGAAAGCTGGAAGGCTAAGGGAAACAATGCATTTCAACCATCCAGTGCTCTTTATCTGTCACTGCGAATCATTATTTCACCATTTGCCAACTGTTTCACATCAACAGCTATACATTCAAGCCGCGCCACACAGCCACGCAACAGAAATAACATGCTGCTGTTTTTCATTGCGTAAAGAAGTGCACACATTTCACACGCTATATGATATACAGCATTAATATCTTTTCAATTGAACCGAATTTCTATCACGTTTAACCTAATTTCCTGGGAGCAGATGGGCTTAATATATTGTATTTCATTTGTTTAACATAAGTGGGAACATAATTTATGCAGCTTTTCCGCATGGAAACCTTCATCAACTGCACAAGGAACATTCTTACAAGACTGTCCCAAGTATAAAGAGAAATTAATTGCTGAATAATAAAGTCATAAAAGTACTGTATACAGGTTACTAAATCATTGTATAATAGAATTAACACATTAAAAGTAGCAGTGTGACCAAATATTCCTAAAATGACAGACTGTCAAAATGCTTCTCACATTAGTATAAGTCACGTACTAGAGAAAGAAGTTGTTTTCCCCTTTATTTATTGGTTTTGATGTATGATTTTGGAGCTGTTTTCTTTTTTTTTTTTTTTTTTATAAAATGCCACAAACATGGCAGGCTCGTGTCATTTTGCTATTAAAATCACTCACCATTACAAGATGCCTGACAAATGGAACAGAAAGCAATTTGTTGTCAGATTTTGAATCTTCTTGCAAAATGTAATTTATGTTAACTACAATTGGCAATTAATTAATATATTCATCAGATTATATTGAGAAGTCAGATTATTATTATTTTTTTTTAATGTCACAGTCAGTTCCTTTTCTGTTTCGATTGTCGTCATCATCATCACTTTTTCTTTTCGCCATCACGGGTTCCGTACCCTTCCATGGTGCCATCCCCCCAAAAAAGTACCGCAAAAATAATGTAAAGCAAAACACACTTTTGCCAATAATGTGGTCTTGTATGACTTTTCAGGCATAGGTTTCTTGAACATTTTTTTTCTTTTTGTGGTGTTCAACTTTGGAGGTTCCACAATACAACAAAAAGAGGTTGACCAGGGTGCATGAACAGAATGTTTGACCTAGGAGAGTCCACTGTACTCCTTTGTGTTTGTGCTGTTGTTAGCCAGTCCAACAGAGCCTAAACTTCGACATTTTCATTTTACTGAACTCATAACAAGGCTTAAAATTATTTTTATTCTGCTCTTATAATTGCAACTTTGTGGTGGAAAACGTGAGCATACAGTGTGTAGGAAATCACCCACTTCAATAGTGCATATTAAGCTTGATTGCTGGGTCAAGTTCACTAGCGTTCTCTCACTTTGTGTCTGTGCATTTGTTCGTGTGTTGACTAGTTGTGATATTCATATGTGGGCTTCCAAATGTTGTGTTTTAAATGCCTAATAGTCTCATACAATGACTGTAATAAGAGTAATCAAATGATGCTGCACAAAACCAACATTGGAGTAATTGGAGCATTCATACACAGTACGTGCACGCGTGCGTCTCTGTGTGTGTGCACGCGCGCACACGTGCGTATTGAGTATCATTAATCAAGTGGAGTTTTATTGTTTTCAGCATCTCGCCCAAGTCTACACATTACCATTTTAATGACATTACCATCCTATTAATCTGCTTCCTCTCGCTCCCAGCCACTGGTGCAACTTATACAACTATCATAGAAGTACTTTGATACATATAAATATAAAAAAGAGAAAACAAGGCCATAAAAGGCAAAGTGAGGGAGCAGTAATTAAAAAAAAAGCTACTTCGTTGAAAGAAAACTCATAAACAAGAAATAACGGTAAAAGAGGGGAAAAGTGCCTTTGCTGCAGTTTGAAATTGGACAACAAAAAATGATTCTGATGTTAGAAAGTGTCTGTGTGTGGCAATACAAAGCCATACTGAAAGGCCTGCAGCTACACTTTCTATAATTCTAACTGCACTGCACTGCACTGCTCTCCCCCGAGTCTAACCAAGATAACTGAATTAAAGACATCAGCATGCTGCTATCTGGATTTACCATCCGTCAAAATGCTTTTTTTAATGTCTGCTTTCCAAATGAAAGCACTAAGTCCTTTTCTCTGCAATGTTCCATCACACTGGTCTTCCCTAAACCATTTGCTGATGGACCCTGGTTAACACCTCTAATGAGTGCGTGAAATTCAATGACATGGCAGGCTCGCTTGCATTGGTCTTGATGAAGGGCAAGTGGGGCCAAGTGGGTGTCTTCACATTTTTTCTCTACCTCACTTCTTCAAATGTATAGCATATTTCATTTTTTTTGTGGGTCTTCTTAGATATCTTGTTTTAAAGAATCATGGTTGATGCAAAAGCATTGTTACCTAATTGGAGAGAGATATTGCTTGCAATAAGGGTTGGGCATCGAGGATTGAGAATCGATTGGAACTGGGATAAGTGTTCCGGCTCTCCCTGAATCATTTAAATTTAAAAATTACAGTTCCCAGTTTGGATGCTTACAGTCCACTGACCCCGAAGAAGAGTGCGAAAAAGCAAGAAAGAACACGCATGAAGACGTACTTGTACCCAATGGTGTCAAAGAACAAAAGTGTGTCTGAGCTTAGTTCAAATTAATGACCAGTCAATGACATTTTCAACCTTCTCAGTTACTAAAAATTTTAGAGCTGTTGAGGAAATGTTGCTTGAGCACATTGCAGATTTTATACTGTGAGTGTACTCTTAGCACTCTTAACAATATGATTGTGGATGAAAACACCACCTCACCTGTTACAAAATCTACATTATGCTTGGTGAGATGACAGTTATTAAAATTATTAAATTAATAAGGTATTCTAAATGATACATTAGTCAAAAGTTGCCTGATCTGCTACATGATACGTCCATACCACTTTGTCACAAACAGTTTTTCCTGGCTGGTAGTGCCTGTGAAATGGTTCGTAGGCAAAAGCAATTGTGAACGGTGATACATTTATGTTTTTTAAAATGTATTATTACTTTTTTTTCTCAATTTTTTGACTAAATTCTAGCACACCTTTAATGTCAGCGGCCTCGTTGGGTAATCCCCTGATCCAGCCACAGTGATGTGCTTTGCCTGCCCTCGACTAAAAATTGTCTTTTCATATTACAATAACAGTTTATCCTTGTGTTACTGTCTTGTTTTTACCATAAAGGTTGGGATATTGGTGCAATCCCAATTTTACGATCTTCTTCGACCTCCGACATACGAAGGACGGCCCGCTTAACATCCTGGTGTTAGGTTGTCAAAGAGCCCCAGCCTTGATTAACTACTAGCCATCTCACCATCTATTTTAGGCCTGCGTGGGGGTCTGAGCGGGTGATTAATATTAGTCAAGTTCTTTGATTGTTATACAACGACTGCTTCAAGCGGCAATCAGTCCTTTCTCTGCACTGGTGTAAAAAAATATATATTTTGGGCTTAACTATTTTATGTAAGTCCAAAGCCTTCAGTCAAACCAACTACACATGATGTGAACCAATGTTCGAAGAAAGACACTGGCAGGCTTGTACAGTAATGTGTTTGTGCTTGCATGTGTGAGGAATACAAACGTGGCAGACTGCCTTGTTTTCTATTGCACAGGAGACAGAAGCAGTATTTGGAATTTGGAAAACATAGACATATGCTAATCTTAATCACTCACAGGTTTGCTCGAAGGCTTGTAAATATTTTTAAGACTAATTACGTTTAATAACAGGAAACCCAATAGTTTCTGTGAATGCTTTTTGAAATGGCCTGGCAAACGAATCCCCTTTGATAAAAGACTAGTCCCTAAATATGCGTGAACAATTTGTCCAAATAGGGGGCTCCCTGACTTCATTTCTATTCTCACTTTCATTGACGGTCAAGTTTCAGTCGATGCAATCGAAGAACCAAGGCTGCAAGCGGCCAGTAAAGTGTTTTTGCTCATCATTTAAACTTTGTGGGACTCAAAGACGTGGTTGCAGTTCATCTGATAGCTCCTTGAATTCAACATGCTGTAGAATGTTTGTTTACTCAATGGCTACTTCAACTGGGTTTCAATGAAAATAATACCACCAGTTTTTTTCTGGCTGTCCTTCAAAACGGAATACAAAAATATCATAGAATGTTGTCAATTCATGTCATTATTGTATTGGTGATTTCCAGCCTACGGGGCAACAAAAGATCACTTTTAATAAAGTATTTGTTTTTTTTTCAATGTTATTATAAGTGCAGACACTTTCGTGTGGAATGCTCATGTAGTAGATAAATCATCTTTCAACACGAAGGTTGTGTATTCAACCCTCAGCCCTTCGAACCATGTTGAAGTATCCTTGAGTAAGGTACTGAACCTCCACTTGCTCCTGATACTGCATCATCCTTAGGTTAATGAGGAGACAGTGTTAAAGAACTTTGACCTCACCTTGAAGGTAGAAAAGCACTGTACCAGTGAAAGTCCATACACATGATGCTACGTTATTTTAGCCGGTAATATGAAGTTAATGCCAGGCACAGGCCACTTTCAGATTTTGAAGGTAAGATAACATTGAGCAAGAATATCACAGTTTCATGGTATCACATAACTAAGAAGAATGCACATAAAGACGTGTGCACATGGTCTTTGACAAACAAAAGTGTTTCTTAATTTGGTTTGAATAAATGACCAATCGCCTCAGTGGAACACTTAGAATAGGATTCTATTGTTCATGCATACGGTCACGCTGCGCCCAATACCAAATTTGTGTCACACTAGCCTGTGGCTTGCTTGTCTAGAGTACGGTTCACACTTTTTAAGTGTGAGAGGTCCCACGAAATTCCAGAGGAGTCTGTGTCTTCTAGAATTTCCCAAGGGATGAATAAAATATCTACCTGACCTAATCTAGTTGAGCAAAAGTAGTCTGCCTAGAAATCATTCTCTAAATTCCTTCAATTCAACTTTCCCCTTCTCTCCATTGCTTTCTGCTCTCTTCCACTCTCATACTGTGTGTCCTGGTGTCATGTGCATTTGATGCAGAGATGCTCTGACTGGAGAGAGGATTCCTAAAAGTCACACATTGGAAGCCCCAAACGGGCTGTCCAAGAAAGGGGCTTATTGGCTTATTGTGTGCTGAGAAGACCATTCCTATAATCCTTAAACAGCTAGAATCCAGAACATCCATCCTTGTCAGCCATTGTTCAGCTCCGGAAAATGGATAGTGTGCTTTTGGCTGCAGAGGCTGGCACATGCGTATAAACGATGCTGCCTACTGGCTCCTGCTTTCATGTATCATTGTTTATCAAGAAGTGGTGCTATCTGACTGGCTGCGCATGTGTATTTATGCATGTGTGTCACCAGAGACGCAACAGTCGTGCTTTGAATCATGTACACGTCTTCATTTTGATGTCAGCAAAAGGAAGCTTAACAATGTTTTCTGTCACTATGTTGCAAAATCAACCGACTGATTGCCAGTAATCCAACTATTTCCATTTCAAAAGCAGACTTAAATGGCTGTGATGCACACAAAAGCGCACTAGTTATGTCTCCCATTTTGCAGTTGTTGGATCAGAAGAAGGCATAAGTGAGCATCAATCATCACATCATACACTAGATCAGGTTGTGACCGCGAGTTGGTGCAGTTGTAAATTAAGTTTGGGTGAAGTTGTTCTCCAGTGTTAATGTTGTTGTGTGTGTGTGTGTGTGGGGGGGGGGGGGGGGAGTGTTGTTCCAGGGTTGTACCTCTGCCAACCTGACCCAGGTCAGCATGTCACATTATCTCAGTGGGTGAGTTGGCTGCCATATGCAAATGATGCCAGTGCCAGCCTTCAAACATTAGCATGAGTGAGCATTTGCATAATATCAGCTATCGCCAGTGGAAAACTAGGGCATGAGAGTGAAAGACAATAGAAGGAGTGTGTACATAATAAACTACAAAAATACATGGTTTGCTGTTTCTTCAGCCTGAATTGTTGCTTACATTGGTAATGGGGATAGTAAAATTGTAAATGGAGTGAAATTAATGATTGTGTAAGTAGACCACTTGGTTGTTACATGCAGCCTCAACTAGTTTGTGGTCTCAAGAAAAACATGGCGTAGAATGGCTACTATCTTTGAAACAGCAGTCCAGATCATTCTAAGGAATTTTCTTTCGAAAACCCAGTTGATTCTTTGATCATTAAAATCCCTTGCAGTGGATGACAAAATTTAGTCAAATGCCCATTCTTTGTCAATATAGCTTGCTGATGATAACCCACTTTTATTTCATGTGGCATTTTACTTGGTACACAATTATCCGGCACATCTTATGGAGTCATACAGCAGATTGATATGACATGTTAATGAGTGCTTTTAAACTTGCTGAAGAGAATTACATTACAAACATAACATTTTCAGTGGCTAATTGCTACTAAATGTATTCACTGAACCAAGTATGACCCCTTTTAAGCTATGAATTATGCTCATTTTAATGTCCATTGTAAATAAATGCAGAACTTTAATGACACTGAGTGCTTTGTGTGACCATAGTTTTACTTTGCCACAGATTTGAAGTTGGTTGAGTGATTGTATCCTTGGTAGCGGTGTCTCAATCCGATGTTTGGTATCAGATAACTCTATCAGCATACAAATGAGTATTGGTTTATATTGGAATGGACCTAAAATGTATGATACAGGCGATCGATTCCCTCCTCCGCTACAGCTCTTTAGTAGCGCATGATCCAGGCGTGCAGACACCCACATAATCACAACACCAGCTGCAGCTGTACTACCTTGTAACAATTATGGATATTTTAACAAAAGTTCTACACCTACTATATGACGCCATAAATAGTCAATATTCACAGCAAAATTACAAATGATCACCACTAATTACTGGAATTATGATTATCCAGTGATTTGGGGTTCATACTAATAGCGCACTCGGGACCATTTATTTGCCTCGGAGAGCTCAAGGTATATAAATCCAGCTGGCTACGGAGCAGTGGAACTGCTTAGCAGCACAAGACAAGCACAAGTGGAGGTAGTGTGTCCAAGGGAAGCGGTGCTGTTAGGCTGGACGAACATCTAGAAGCTAGCCCTATATAGAACCCTGCTCCCTTCCAGGATACATGCCTGCAGTTCTCAAAGACTGACTTTATATATTTATTTTATTCAATTGTAGTATATTCCTATGTTTAAGGTTTAACTTTATGTAACCTATTGCTTTACAATATATGGATCAGGTTTTTCCTCATACTTACTACTGTTGCTAACTGTTGTTCCGTTGAAGTAATGTTATCTGATTAAAGCCATTTGTAACATTCAATACTGCAAGATAACCGATAAAAGTAGGCCTATGTATGATTTGTGCTGATATCTTATTGGCCGAACATCAATATCTCATGGTACTCAAGGCTACAGTATAGGTATCTTATTGGAAGTGAAAAAGTTGTATCGGGACATTCGTATTCCTTGAATTATGACAATACAGACATCGGATGTTTCAACGTTACAAAGGGTGCGGTGCGTTGGTATGTCATCACGCGGCACATAAATGTTGCACTTTTCTAGCGCTGTACTTGCAGTATTTTATTTTATTTTTTATTATTTCATATTCATGGTGCACATTTTATCGGACAGAGATGAACTTCACTGAATTTGAAAGCGATGATGACAAGTTGCATCAGTAAAATGATGTTAATGTGCAAAATATTTCATTCATTCAATGTCAGCTCCACAGACTCACTGTAGCTAGAAATGGAAAATAATCACACAATTTTACTGCTCGCATATTTGTGTGCGCTTGTGCCAGCAATTTGTCTCTAATCAGCCCCTCACATGCCAAGCTGTGCTCTGGAGATCAGAAAGCCCACACTTACCCATCCTCCTTGTGGCTCAGGTGTTCAGAATCCAGCAGGCACCCCGCCTCCCCTCCTCCCTCTGCCTTTATCTGTGGATTGCACTGTCTCTGTAGCTCATCAATTTCTCTGTTTATGTTGCACCACTGCAGCCTGCTATTGTCTCTGGCGCTGTGCAGAGAGACAGTCAGCTGAAAGTGAAAATGATTTCAGATGAACACACCATATTTTCTCTTTTACTCCATCTGTGTCTCTGAGTTGAATTATGAGCTGGAGCAAAATGACAAAAACATGCTTCTCCTAAACTGAATACACATCCAGCATGTTTTTTTTTTAAATACTGAACCTTGCATTAATGTGTTTTTATCACCTTACAGATCTTAAAACAAATATACAGAAGCTAACCATATAAGTGACCCAAAAATAATGAACACTGAACAACAATGAAAGAGGAATGTCGTTTAGAATTTGTTTGCCAGATACTACTGACAATGACAATCAATCCTGCATTGACAAGAACTGTTCTTGTGTGAATTAGTAGAAGAGTATCCAAAAGTTCTGTTCCAGCAAAATCAGTGTTAACTTCTGATGTGTTTCTGATTTCCAAAATAACCTTCGAAAAACAAGCCACTAACGTTTGTGACGGTGTGAGTGAGAGAGGTTATCTGCCTCCGTCTGCCTTCCCCAAAGTCAACTGGCATAAGCTTCAGCTCGCTGCAACCCTGAAATGCATAAGTGGTATAGAAAATTGATGGGTGGATTAAAAAATAATAGAAATGAAAATAGTAACCAAAAATGTCTGCAAATAACAGAAAATAAGTCCCCCTCCCCTCCCAAAAAAAGTTAGAATTTGAGAATTCTCAATCTGGAATATGCCAGGATTCAATGTATGAATTTTTCAGCATTTTGCAAAGTTAAGGTAAGGTTAGTCATGTTTTCTCTGTCTTGCCTGTCATGGAAAAGATTTATGCTTTGTCTACGAGGAATATTAAAAAAAAAGTACTGAAAACTAAACACTGAGAACATTCAAACGGCTGCTTCTCTGGAGATGTTACAAAAGGAATTTGCAATAGGCAGCCATCTTTTCCCTGAACTCACGCATTTCTCACCTCCCTTTCCATTGTCTTCCTGCTGCATCCTCGTCTTTTCAGCTCTATCGCCGATTGAACAGGTGCCTGGAGTGAATGCTTATGCAACATCCCCCGCTTCACACATCCACACCTTCACGGACAAAACGTGTGCATTTTTAACGTATGCACACTGCTTAATCAAAACTGATGTGGTAGAATTTACAGCCTAGTATTGTATTTTTAAATTTTTTCCTTGGGGGTGGCGATTAAAAGTATTTTTCTCTTTTTACTATTGCAGCCAACTTGTATCAAGTCCAAGTGGCATGATAACCTTCCAGATCCAGGAGGAGGTGGCGTATTTGGGGAAAAAAAGTGGTATCACCTGTTTAATGCCCATTCCCAAAACCCAAAGGACTGTACTGGAACAACAGTGTTGCTCTGCTTGTCATGATTTTCAATCCACGGCATCCTGTTTAGATTTAATTAGCCCTGGTGAAATTTTGTACTATACCCATGAACATTTTTTAATTTTATCCTCCAATAGTGTAGGTAATTGAAATTCCCGACATTTTGTGTGAATGTGTTTGTGTGCAAATTGCTTGCAACACGAGTGCACCAATGTTTGTGGTAAAAATATGTAAATTCTGTTTGTTTTACTTGCCAATATTATTGTTCCAAACACCATTGTTTTAAATAATTTGTTTCCATCAGTTGACAAAATGCTTTATATCCTGTTCCTGTTTTAGATTAACATGCTCATTTCCTAATTTTTAAAAATGAAAGAAGTGTCATGGCAACCACCCCTACATTTTGATGGCAAAGCAAGTTAAGGACAGAGCACAAAATCAGCACATTTTGAAAAAACAGCCATTCGTCTATGACTGGGGTGTCAAACTCATTGTCGTTCGCAGACCACACAACCTAATTTGATATCAAAGGGGCCAGACCACTACACTCACACTATACTTATCATAAATAATGTTTTTTCCTTTGTTTTAATAGAAAAAAACAAGACGATACGTCAGAAAAATCTTTGGATTTAATGACTTTTAGTATAAAAAAAACCCTACAACTCTGTACCAACTATTGTGCTAAATAGACAACTGATCTTCCGATAACGTATTTGACGTAACCACGTCAACTCTGTAAAAAAGCTCCTCCAATTAAAAGTGTCATATGTATATATCATAGCAGAATAAATCACGTCACGTTAGCATCTGACCAGAGATCTGTAAGTGGAATGATTTTCAGAATGGCAAAAAGCTGCATGTATATTAGGCTAGGGATTTTATTTTAAGGCACAGGTGTTCAGAATTGAAATATATACAGTAATATTGTACTTCAAGACTAAATAAATTTGTGACGATCTAGAATTTATTGCCATTCCATATTCTACATGAGCTTAATAAGTAAGTTTCTTTCAGCTTGTCCAGTTGGGGGTTGCCACAGCCTGACATCTCATTTGAACACTTATATTTGTTTGGCACAGTTTTTATGCTTGATGCCCTTGCTGACGCAAGCCCTCTTGGAGAGTAGAGGCCCCTGTGAGATATGAACTCATAACCCCTCGTTTACCAAACCAATGCTCTCGCCACTGAGCTATTGGGTCTCCCCTGAAATGAGCATAGTAATTCTTAAAATTAACCTTAGTCCCCACCACCACAATGTCTAAAGTATTTTTTCACTTTCAGCTTTATCCTGTAAGCCCTATTGTTAACAATTTTGCCCCGCAGGCTGTATATTTGACACCCCTTGTCCATACTATTGGGTGGCTATAAAGGTTTTGGAAAAGGTTGAAGACAATATTATTTCACGTTTTAGCAACCACCTTAATGAAACAGCAGCAAAATGACAGCTGCAAATAGGATACATACGAGTACATCTATTCTTGCACTGTATTTAAAAATCCAAACTGGAACATCTGAGGCATTGAAATGCACAACAAAGCGGTTTCTTATTGTCTAAATGGTGTTTCTGAGACAGCAACTTTAACAGACTTAGGAAAAAATAAAACATCTGAAGGCTTTGCCTTAGTGAGCTTAAAGACACCCACTTATTAGCTTACTGTTTTAAGCAAACACAGTTTAAAGAATTTGATTTTTGAATTTTAGTATATAATGCACATTGGCCTTTTAATAGAGAGAATCCTTAAATACCTCATGGTGTGCTGCATATTGTGACAGGGCCTCTCGCCTCCCATTTCTTTTGATTTGCTGAGAGAAAAGATAATTATTTCACATTTAAGTTGAAATTGATTATCAGAGGCAAAGAGAGAAGGACAGGTAAATGACAGGTAATTGCTTCTGAGTCAACATCGCTTTGCTTTCACCGTCGCCTGGCAAGATGTGAGGCATAGAGAAAAAGCAGGTGAGGAAAGCTAGACTGAGATGAAGTGGGAGGAATGAGACGAAAGGGCTAATTTCCATAATGAAAAGGTAATAATTTGTGGTGTTAGTGTTAGTTTCAGTTGAGTGTCTATGGTGTGTCAGTTCCTTGCTTGAGGTCATTGTGCGCCACAAGCCATGCATGCTAATTCATTAACAAAACCTCACCCGCATGGCCTGCCCCTTCTTCAGAATGTCAGTTTCACCTTCTTTCTCTCCTGTCATCATCCCAATCATCTAGCCACCACACTCCTTCTCTTCGCCCGTACGTCTCCATATGGTAATTAGGAGCACACAAAGTCTTGAATCCGGTACACACTTCTTCTATTCTAAAATTCAATAGCAGCCTCACACGCATAGAGTACATGCACTCACAACAAACATGCACAATACCCTCCACAGAGCACCATAAATGATTTAGAAGTATGCACATTGACTATCTGCCACCTGCCATGGGCTCGGTTGAGGCGCACCTAGCGGCTACTAGCCCTGCATTTTAATCGCCACTGGATACAGACTTGCATGTTAACATGTTGGGACACTCAACTAGCTTTAGAGAGTGACAAGGAGCTGACACTATGCACTCCAAAGGCCCTAGATAGGATGCGGAGGAAGCTCTGCTGCCTTTAAGTGGGTGCCACTGGTGATGATCATGCTTGGTTAGGCCAAATATTTTCTTAAATCTATGATGTAGAAAATCAAAAGTCAAAGCAGAGGAACAGATGTTTTGCCATTATCAGACAAAAAGTGTAGTCGGGAAGTCCACTGGTTTGCTGCTGCTGCTGCTGTTGCCATGTGTATAATTGAAACAGACGCATTTCCTCTTTGCTGGCTAAAAATGGACTGTTTTATGTTGTGCAATCAGACGAGCCCCAGGAACCTCGTGTTCCTGTTCTAAACAAAATGGTAGTGTTTGGAAAACAGGAGTCTGTACAATTCAGTTTAATATAAAACATTTTTTTGTTCAGGTGGAGTAGTGACGAACACATATGTCAGTCGAAGTTTCAGAACACTTGCATAATGCAAGCATGCCGGGCTTCTGTCTGTAAAAAAAAAAAAAAGAAAAATAAATAAATTAAAAAAATGGAGCAAACAGATTGTGCTTTGTCTTAGTTTCCACAGCCTGTCAGTGTGTGTTTGCAAGCGAGCTCCTCAGCTTAGATAGACAACGAAGGAAAGTAATTGAAATTCAGTGTTTGTGTACGGTCACTTTCTCACCATTAATTTTTGTTTCCAACTCACTTGCTCCACCAAATAGACTTCATTCTTTTTCAATTCCAAAACACGTTCTTGAAGAATATTAATGTGTGACTTGCCACCAATTGTAAAAGCTTTGAATACATCACAGGTTTGGTGAGAGCGGTTGCTGAATATTAATTAGAGCATTTCTTAATTGAGCAGAAACTATTTTGAACAGATACTATAGATGAGTTAGTCCTCAAAGACAGATTTTTTTTTCTTTATGTGGAGCCACATAACAAACATTACAAACTTCAATTGTGATTCTCTTTCAACATCCAAAAGAACATTGCAAAACATATGCAATTTAAAGGCAAAAACATGAACAATTATCCCCAATTATTATCTGTAAAAAAATATGCCGTTCAAACCATCAAATTTCCCTTCCAAGAGACACATCCACATATCACCACAAAAACGACGGAAATCCTCTTGGATTTTCGGAAATGCTGCCCCTGTTCATCAATGGGGATTCCTTCAGATTTCTGGGTGTCCACGTCACAGACAACCTTACCTGGACTGTAAAATACCACGGCGGTGGTAAAAAAAAGGCCTGGCAGCGACTCCACTTCCTGAGAGTGCTCAGGAAAAACAATCTGGAAGCTAAGCTGCTGTTGGCTTTGTACAGAACCACTGTGGAGAACATCCTCGCGTATTGCATCACAGTGTGGTATGCTGGGTGTAAAACAGCAGACAGCTCTGCAAAGAGTGATCAACAGCGCCGAGAAGATCACTGCCTGCTCTCTGCTCTCCCTAGAGGACATTGCCAGCTCTCGCTACTACAGCAGAGCTACTAAAGGCCAGTTTATACTCCTGCGGTCGACAACACCCGCATCGCATCACCTGACCTAAATATTGCCCTGCACAGCCAGTTAAATTTTCAGTTCCAGAAATGAACTAATTAAAAATTTTGAACTGGGTTCACGTTCACATTTTTCTCCCTCAATATGTTACTGATTGATTATGCCCCTTGCATCATGGCATTTTTTTTCACATTGTTGAAAGCAGGGAACAATCGGAGGAACAGTTGGAAAGATGGAGGTACGCACCGAAAAGGAGAGGAATGAAGATTAGCCAAAGTGAAACAGGATATATGTGTGTGAATGAGAGTGGCGGAGGAGGAAGAGTGAAGCTCCAGGTAGAAGAGATAGCGAAGGTGGACGACTTCAAATACTTGGGGTCAACAATACAGAGCAATGGAGAGTGTGGTAAGTGAAGAAACGGGTCCAAGCAGGGTGGAACAGTTGGCGGAAGGTGTCTGGTGTTCTATGTGACAGAAGAGTTAGAGAGATAAAGGGCAACGTTTATAAAACAGTGGTGAGGCCGGCCATGATGTATGGATTAGAGACTGGTTCTGAAGACACAACAGGAAGCAGAACTAGAGGTGGCAGAAATGAAGATGTTGAGGTTCTCGCTCGGAGTGAGCAGGTTGGATAGGATTAGAAATGAGCTCATTAGGACAGCCAAGGTTGGATGTTTTGGAGACAAGGTTCGAGAGAGCAGACTTCGATGGTTTGGACATTTCCAGAGTCGAGAGAGTGAGTATATTGGTAGAAGGGTGCTAAGGATGGAGCTGCCAAGGAAAAGAGCGAGAGGAAGACCAAAGAAAAGGTTGATGGATGTTGTGAGGGAGGACATGAGGACAGTGGATGTTAGAGAGGAGGATGCACAAAATAGATTTAGATGGAAAAAGATGACACACTGAGGCGACCCCTAAAGGGACAAGCCTAAAGTAAAAGAAGAAGAAGAAATTGTCACATATTAACGCCACAATAATGGCCAGCTGCAGCCTTCACCCTCTAAGATGAAAAACATGAAGAAAAATGTGTTGCTTGAATTGACTTTTTTTGGGGAGGGGGGGGGTTAATTTATGTGTAAATGTTAGTGCTAGCACTAGCTTTCGAGGCAATATAACATTTTGTTGGATGCTTGTGACCTGTATCATATTAAAATTATCTGAACATACCTCAAGCAATCCTTGATTAGAGAACTCAAAGGGTCCTCTCCCGGAAATTTTTTTTTCCTTTTTCCTCTTCTTTTTTTTCCCCAACGTTCCCGCTGCAATCCATTGTTTGACAACAACTTGTTTTCACTATGATAACCGTTGACTCCTGTTCCGGTGAAAGATGACACGTTTTCAGTTTGACAAGATAAAGCCCATTGATTGTAAAAGACGGGATACAGTGGCATTGGAAATCACATCCTGCAGTGTTGCCACTGTCTGACCAGGATACAGAAAGATTTTATGGCAGTAGTGTGACATCGTGCAATCGTGAAAAAACAAATTTGTCTAGTAACCTTATCCAAGCATTACATGCATAAAGTGTATGGGTTTGGACTTTCGTTTTGCAAATGTTGGGTGTGAAAATACGTAAAACAATGTAAAAGAAAATACTGTATGAACGTATCCTCTGTTCAAAGATCCGCTGTTTGATTCCATCTTGAACATGTTTTCTTGGTGATAATGTGCTTGGTGCATAGCCGTATAACAGGATTAACCCAGCTGGGTAGAATATCTCTCCCCACCATCTCCTGCCGGCAATGCGGAGAGTGTCAAGCTGAGGAGGCTGTCAGTGGGTGGGCGACATATTCTTCACAACCAGAGGGGGATTTTATGGAGTCTGGCAACTGCTACAAATAGGGCATAGGCTGGCAGCTCCCTATCCTCCATCCACCACCCTCTGCCGTCTGGGCTTGTCACTGCTAAAAGGGGAACAAAGCGCAAGCAGCTCAGGGATTTGATTGTTCTTGTTTGCAGGAGGAATGTGTTGTTGGTGTATTGCTAACACTTTAACAGGTTGTTCGGCAACATCCCAGACATGGTTTTCGAGCAAAGGTTTGCAGGAAGTTAAAGCTGGCTCATCAGAAAATCCGCTCGCTCCACATTTCCTCCAGATAAACACCTCAGGGATATTCAGATTTGCTTAATGTGAAGGGGAAATGTGATGGTTCATTGACATTTAATCCCACGCCTCTTAAAGCATGAAGGCAATATGCATGCAACGGTATCAATGTCAAACATCAACACTACCATATCGACGACTGGCGTACAGTATGAGGGGATTGTATAACCAATAAGCCATCAAAACAAATGTAACAACGAAAACATCAGCCTTTATTGAACAGTTCTCGTTCCATGGAGAATTCACAAAAGTTAGCTTGCCACTAAATAGTTAGTGATACACTTCCGATTTGTTCCTCCTTGTGCGGACTTTGGATAGCATAACAAGAAAAATTGATTGCTTGGAATCAGATATCCCATGATTAATATCCAGTCTCTTTCAAGTGTAGATAACACTACAGTATGAATCAGATATCAGCTGATGTGAATGTACTCGAAATGTGACCCGGAATAAATTAAATTCACCAAACAATGATGTAGACGTGTCTACACGAATCCAAGGTAAATTAAAATAATGAAATGATGGACCATTAGATATATTCTAAATATTCCATTACATTTTTAAAATTATTTTGGGTTTCCTTACATTTTAGAAAGGTTTTGCTAAAAAATAATCACAAAACCACAATTCTATTTCCATGTCATGTTTAAAAATGTTTCTCACATATCTGCCAGTCAGTTAGTCAGTGCTAGAGAAAAATGATATTTTTAGGCAAAAACAATTTAAAATTAACAACATGATCTGAAGAAACTTTTAATCCTAACGCGCTTGGTCCAATTCAGTCAACTCTTGTCACAGTTGATACAAGAAGTTGATCAATCACAGTTGAAGCAAACCATAATTTCTCAACAAAACAAAAGAGGCAGAATCTTGTGCGCACATGGAGATGCATCGAGTGGTGTTGATTGTGCCCATTAATGTTTATAAACTGAGTGGAGAGCATCCTGTGAAGCAGTAATTGTCACCCCACCCCCACCCTCTACCCCCAACGTCTTAATCTAAGAAATTAATAGTGATGAGAAACATTTGTCCTGTAAAAGAAAATCCGCCAATAAGTTGAAAACCTCCAACTTTACATTCCATATATTAAATGTCTTACGAGCATCAGGCAGGTGGGTTCACGATGGCGCGATTAAGACAATGGCTTCCGATGTTTTAATATTTAGCACTGAAGCATGGATTAATATTTCTCGAGCAATGATAAGTGGAGGTGACAGAGGTTGTTTGAATGTTCTCTTTTGTTATTCCTCTCGTTTCAACACTGCTTGTCTCCTGCTTGCTTGGAAACATTCGGCAGCTGTTGTGACTAACGTGGGAAGAATTGCTTCAATTTTCACAATAACTAAAAAGATGAAAATGCAAGGTCTTTATAACTTTTGCAGTTTACTTGTACGGCCCACTTAGGACATCCTTTTGCCTAGGTTACAAGAAAAATTGGCACATGAGTGCCATAACAAGCTTTTATCTGGCTTCATTTTTTTTAACAGAATCAAGCCAAGCAGGATATTGCTGCAACTGCATGTGCTCTGGCATCTCTCAATCAGATGTTTATATATGAACAGTGATTATCACCACTAGGGTGTAATGTTTGGTGCAAAACATTTGTCACGCTATAACCATTGCTTTCAATACAAAAATCAGTTGAAAAGTGGGTAATTCCTTTGTGATCTATTAAGTTTTGTTATTGGCAGGGCTGCACCTAATTTGGGTTTGGTTCTCAAAACAGCACCAAAGGTAGTTTCTTGGCGCTCAGTTTTATCCTGACCCAGCCACCTCATTGGATGAATTTAGATTTACATCTGATTCATTGATTTGGTGCTGTTCTTGAGGGCAGCGCTCCCCTCAATCTTCTACACACTACTTGTTGTTCGCAAATGACATAACACGACGCGGGCCCTGTTTTAAAACCACTAAAACGGTTACTAAAACAGTAACACTCGACAGAATGGTAGAATTATCGTGCTTGCCTCACAATCAAAGATTCTGTATTTGATTCTCGGCTATTATAGTGTATTATGTAAGCAAATAGAGAATTTTTCATTGTAATTATGGTAAAGGGGCGAGGGTTAACTGTGGTAAATAATCGTCCTTATTACACATTTCTCATGAGAATAAGATCTGTCACTACTTGAATACTTTATCCTTATCTGTGCATATCCTGTTTTAATGTGTCAACCCCCTGCTACTGAATGACTCCCACTCATCCTGTAGTCTTAACTGTTCACCCTAGGTTGCGGTGATCTGTTGGTGGGAATCTCCTCCCTCACTCATTGCATGCTCCCAGTGTCCTCCTTCTTAAACTCTGAGTCGTAAACAAAAAATCCTGAGGTGATGGCTCATTGTCATCACAAATTCTGTGAAAATATTCATGCTGCAGTGATGTACACACAACAGAAATTGGACACTGGGATTAGAAAACCAGCATGTCATTTGTGTTCAGAAATCAGAGGTGACAGGTCTTATCTCTTGACATGTAAGCAGCCATTAAAATACTCTAGAGCAAACAATTCTGTTCTGCTGAATTAAAAATATTGTAGTGGCTGATATTCTCTAGAACAACATGATGAATCTAATTTTTGACTGATGTGTTTACTGCACTTTAGATGTAACTATACACCTTTTTACATTTTTTACACCCTCACATCTTTCATGATTGGGGTTCTATACTTTCTGTGCGCAACTGTAATTATACTGCCAGTTGGTAAACAGACAGCCTATGGCCACAGGGCTATAAAAGTCCACACAGGCCTTTCAGGGAACAACAGTTATTGGCTCTCTGGGGGTCAGTGACGAGGGTGACATCACATGGTGCCCCCTGCCACCCGGGTCATTGTGAGAAGGATTTTTTTTTCCCCCCATATCTGAGTTTTCTCATGGTATTCTGACTTCCTCCTACATTACATAATCATGCTAATTAGGGTCATTGAACTTTAAATTGCCCAATGTGAGTGTGAATGTTTGTTTGTCAACATCTGCCGTCTGATGTACTGGTAACCAGTCCCCATACGTCAGGGGGGATGGGCTCCAGTAACCTTCAATCTCAATGACTGCAAGCAGGATTTTTGATGCCGAACACCAATCAGCAAGTTTGAAAAAGGGTAATAGCTCGCCGATCCAACTACAAGATGCAGCAATGTGCTTATTTATTTGACTTGTTCATTTATTGTATGCACTTGTATGCTTTATACTGAGTATCTCAAATTATTCTCGTATAATGTATTCTCATTTTAGGCAAAAGTTCATCAGTGGGCATTCAATGATTGGCCACTGACATAAATTACAACATAACAGAATCAATGGGTGCTAACTAGGGAATGCAAAAAAACGCTTACTTTCATAATCAGTTTTAACTGAACACCTGTAGCAAAAAAACGATTAACCGGTTTTAAAATTGGTACCATTGTGGTGTTTACATAATTCACCCGCGGGACCTCGAGTTGGGGTGCGGGGTTCTGCACGGACTGCTTTTGTTGTTGCTCTTCCGGAGTGACCAGTTCACAGAGTTCCCGCCGTTATGCGAGTAGTGTTTTGATGTCTGCCAATAAAACAAGTTTTGTTCCTGTGTCCGACACTCCGCCTCCGACTCCTTTTCTCCGCCGCTACACCATCGATCGTTAATTTACTCCGCGGTAATGGGGTAGTTTGTATACAATATTGACAAACAAGCTCGTTGAATGTGGCTTTCAACAACGCACTCGTGTAAGTTACAATTTTTTTCTTTTTTTTGTAAAAATGTTTTAATGTTAACATTCTTGAAAAAAGTGGAAATGATATTGTAAAAATAGCGCAATGTGGAATACCGGAACCGGAAGAAATTATTGAAAATTTGAACCGATTTCGAAAGTCCGATTACAGTTTTGGTTTTAAACAATCGAAAACCGGTTATAACCGATTAATTGTAACCATTTGCGATCCCTAGTGCTAACTTACTGTAATTACATTACTAATTTGTCCATCAATTTTCTAAGCCACTTATTCTTGATTCCAATTCAATTTCTTTCCCAAACGCTGTTAATTACATGCTTACTTTAACTTTCTCACAATCCTGGCTATATGGAGTGGTGTTGTCCAAAGTTTGGGTCCATTTTGTATTTTATATATATCTTTTTCCCCACGCTGCGTTGCTTGAACACTGCGTGTTTCTCCTTATGTACGTCCTTAAGGTGCCCAATCAAATTGGTTGTGTTGAAGCATTTGGATGATGTTTCCCATGATGTACTTCAGTTGTGCACAGACTGCAAAGCACTTAAAAAATAGTCCCACACCAATGACCAGATTGAAAAAAACTTTATTGGTCATTGTATAGTTACAGTACTACGTCGCAAGACACGTGACAAAGCTAACAATAAACTAGGTTTTGGATAGGTACGTGACGGCGATGTGGAGTCTTTTTCTATTGTGGAGCCGGTCAATGACCTCATTGTTCGGATTGGATAATTTTGACACAAAAGCTGATCAGCATAAATTTCGAGTTATCGGCTGATACCAATCAAGCGGATAAAATCTGTGTAGTTTTTGACATTTGTTTTCTAATTGAGTGGTGTTTAGTGCCAGAGCTGGTCATATTGTTTGAAAAAAGATGCCTCTCTCTGTGCAATTCATCAACTGCTTTTGTCTTAGATATGTCTTGAGTTGAGTTAGGTTCCAGCCCATGTGTCCGTGTCAGGCCGTGATAAAAGATTGATGCTAAAAGGAGCCGCAGTTTTGATTGGAACAGATGTGACATCTTTGTTGAATGACCTACTTCTGTCCCCATTATGAATTAAAATTGTATGATGCGATTCAATGGTGGGGGTTTAATGTATGATGCATGTTAAAGGATTCGAGGATGGGGAGAACAAAGCTTACGTGGATATTTTATTTTTTTCTTTGGCAATTATGGTGTCCAGCACAATCCTGTCTCACACCAGGTACACAATAATTATTGCAGAACAACAAATTGCATTAATCCAGGCGATAGCCACACATGCAAACAGATTTGCCGACCGACACGACACCCACTGAGCACCACCACTAATGGCTCTTTAATTAGTTGAGTGCTATTGCGGGGAGGTATCTGTAGACAGCTGTTCTATGGCCCTGCTCTCTGTAGGAGGTGAGAAGGGGCTCTAATGGTCTGTGCATATGGAACTAGGACTTGGGCTCATGGTCGAAAACACAGCCTGCTGGTCTAGTCCCTTTAGCGACTTAGCTGCTGAATTAGTTAGCAACGACTGCTTGGAGATATTTTTCCACATATTTGTCGCAAGCCGTGTTGCGCCCACGTCAGAAAATTCATCTGCTGCTATTTGTAACACTTTTCTCTCCCCCTTATGGAAAAATACTTTTCAGCTCTTACAAAAACCAAATTATTTCCACGTTTCAAGCATAAAGAGACCCGGCTGCTTAATGTCCCCCAATGCCCCCCATGCTGTACCGAGGCAGTATACAGTATATTTCGATGTAGTGTTTTCTGTATAGCGTTTTAGAATCATACATACAGATCTATATTTATAATTTCTTACATACCTAGGGCTAGAAATGCCAAATATTTAGTCTCTGTAGCTGAAATCGACTGGTGCAGTCCGTGAATATGAGGATAAGCAGCTTGGACAATGGACATGGATTATTGCCAACAATTTTCTTCTTTGTGGTGTTCCACTGCTTCCTTGGCAGTTGCGACATGATTTTGTAGTTTAATCAAAAAAATATAGAGTACAGTCTATTATACGTGGAGCCTCCAAACCATGACTGAGAGTAACTGTGTCTGGTGCTTAATGGCTTTGCGTGCGGCAAAATGGCAGAGACAGAGGTTGTTTAAGTATTCTCTTGTTGTTCTTCTCGTCTCAACACTGCTTGTCTCCTGCTTGCTTGGAAACATTCAGCATCTGTCGCGAATGACACAAAATTGATTTGAATAGAAATATTTGCTTCAGTTTTGACAATAACTAAAATGATGCAGATACAGGTCTTGAGTGATACACTTAGGACATTCTGTTGTCTCTGTTGCAAAGAAATCCCAACAACTGACACATCAGCACCATCATAGAATATCCGGAATTTATCCGGCTTTATGTTTTAAACAGAACCAAGCAGTATGTGTCCTTTGGCATCTCTCAATCAGATGTTCACATGTGAACAGTGTTGATATTACCACCAGCGTCTGCTGATGTAAAATATTAAGACTGTGACAGTTACTTTCAATGCAAAAACCAAATATAGATTACAGTATATTATATCTGGAGCCTCCAAACCAGATGTGGCATCACAGTGTGAGGTGCTGAATGGCTTCATGTGTGCCAAAATCATTAACTAATATTTTTGCGATGGTCCACTCTTACAAACTTACAGTCACTTACAGTCTTGTCACCCAGTGTTTGATGGTCCATAGATGCTCACTAAGCTATAATCTTGCATGATGTCATGCTTGGCAATCCTGAAAATTGTGCTCTAATTAGTTGCTACAACTTCAGGGGCATTAGAATTTAGGGGTTCCTATTAACTTCAGCATGGTCTGCTAGTGCTCAACCCCACACAGGTTTTCTGGTCTGACCTTCCTATGTGGAGTTTGTTTCCTTAGTTTTTCTCTGTACTTGTGTAGGTTTTTTTTTTTTTTTTTTTTTTTTTTGAGGGGGGGGCTTCTCTGGCCTCCTCCCAAATTACAAAAACATGTAGGTTAGCTTCAGTGAAGATTGAATGTTGTTTTTTTTTCCGTGTGCTCTGCAATGGACTGCCGGCCAGTTCAGGGGTCACACCGCTTCCCTTCCCAAAGTGAGCTTGGATAGCCTCAAGCTCACCTATGTTCCGAATGAAGACAAGCACTATCAAAAAATAGATGGACGACACTATGTCCCCACCTTGGTTTTCAACTCTTAGTGAAGCTTTCTTTCCCTTAATTCCTCCTCCATTCGTCTTTCATTACACTCTCTCCATCCTGCATGCCCTGTCCCCCACCCCTCAGGCTCGGCGAGGCACAACTGTGTCGTAAGAGATCATATCCTCTTGACCTTGCTCCAGGAGTTCTGATATATTTCATCTGTCATCGATTTTCCATCCTCCACCTTTCTTTATTTTATTTTTTTGCTGTCACCGACTCCCTCTTTGCCGTGACCATCCTTCTTCTTTCACAGAGAATCATTTTCATCTTTCATCCCATACAAACACACTAACAGAATTTCTATTAGTCAGAGAAGAAACGAAAGCAATGGGACCGGACAAGATTGCATTTTCCATCAGAGTGAGCTCTGAGGAAAATGTCCACAAACAAATAGAAAAATACAGGTGTGTTGGAGAAGTAAAGATGAGAAAGCAGGCGGAAAGGAAAATCAATAAACTCCCACACAGAATTTGTGTGTTTTATGGCTGGTCCCTACTTACACAGCAGCTATTTACTTACAGTGCAATAACGGTAACACTTCACTCTCAGGGCATTTCATGCACTTGTGTTCCACTACCTCTTTTATAAAAGCTCTCCAAACAATTTGAACCTTGAAACCCCAGCTAAGGTGCTTTGACAAACAGTTTGTCCCATTATCATTCACGCTGTCGCAGGGCGCAAAGTCGTCCACCGCATGGTCCAGTCGCTGGGGTTCAGGGCTGCTGTTAAGCGGGTGGTATCAGCATTATGTTTAGTGTCCATGGAGATGACCCGGCTCATGATTCACAACCCCTCTAACATATGAACCTAAGGTACCCATGACTTTTACTCACTCACCTTCTGTGCTCTTTACCCCTTTAGAGGACACAATTCAATAAACAGAAGTATTTTGTTGTACTTAAGTAACCCTATTACTTTTGCAATCCTTAGTGCTCATGTGTGACTTACATTTGTATTCAATTATGTTTGAATATGACCTTTATGACTGTTACTCATCCATTTTCCCCAGAAAATTGAGGTCAGGAGTGTTTGAATACAAATAAGTGGAAAAAGTAATAAAAAAATTCCCTGGCCAAAAGTAAACAAACCTAAAGCTGAATTGCCATTTTAGGACAGTTTTTACAAAAGTTTCTTTTTTTTTTTTATTTATTTATTTATTTTTTTTAAGAACAGTATTCCATTTGAATGGTTGCTATGTCACAGTTGAAAAGTGGATCACATATCAGAGAGTTGAAGTGGTTTCGTACAATGAAGAATCCTTTTTCCACAATTTGCACAAAATCACATATATCAAGGCAGCCATTGAGTAGTTTATTTCAATGAAATTTGCCTCCCATCAGTTCGAGCAACCATGTTTCATCCATTTCCTCAATCGAGATAACCGAGCTTTGACATGTGCGTCAGTGTCATTTGTGGACCGGGAAATTGTGCACTGACAATTGTGCGCTGTTGGGAACACAAAATGTGATTAAAATGAATTATTTTCATAAAAATTCATTAGTGAGTAATCAATTACTCTTAGCAATTACTCCCTATCAATGAGTCAATCGGATACAAGAAATTTAAAGTAATTATTAACCGCCATGCACTTTTTAAATGGATTTCACTGCTGTTCTAATAAACTGTGGAAAAAATAAACACATACTTTGCTTTTTTTGGGAGGAGATTCTCATGACATATAATCAGACTGAATGCAGCTTTTTATTATTGTCCCCTCAGCCATAATGTACTGTGAAGCCAGTACCTCTTTCTGACCTTGCAATAAGTATCCTTTCCTGTCCGATGGTTGAACACTCCCTGCAGCTCCCTTTACCTTTGTATTATCACTGGTATTCATCTGAGGTACTATAAGGGGGAAAGAAAAATCTTTGGACAAAACGTGAAATCGGCACACCTCACTTTGGTGGTCTGCACGCCTTGTTAAGAAGCAGATCTGGAATAGTCTATACCTTTGACAGCCTGTAGGAGGAACACGGTTGCAGGCGAATAGCCCAAATAAGTCAAATGCAATTATGATCTGACTTATTCTTACCCTATTTAATCAAGTTCATTATTTTTAAAAAGGGAAACTGAAATAAGTCTTTATACCGCAGTTTTTTTTTTGTAGGAAATCCTGCTAAATTAGAATTATAGCTGGCTCTCTGGAAGATTGAGCAACAAGAACAGATTCCCTATTGATGTGATTACTTGATTCAAAACAGGATTATGCAATATCTCACTCCATCTTCCTTGTTATTACAACTAATTAGTCTCTAATTTAGCCATCAAGAATATTTAGCCTGAATGCATTCCTCATCCTACACTTATGTAATCAGATCATTTCATGCACTGCCAGCTATAGTTATGGTTTTGGCGATGGCAATCTGAAGTATTTCTATTTCTGACTTTCTTTTTGGAACATAATGAAAAGGGTGCTTGTGTAAGTCTTGGCTCACTGTCTTATTACAGTGATGCATTTTTATTCTTGTGAGAGCGATGGGACAGCACGGTGTCATCTTTTAAATCAAATTTTGACACCTAAAAATATACAGCAGAAAAGAAATGCAGCGGAGTGAGAATTTTGCATGCCACTATTACTGCAAAAAAAAAAAGTTTCCAAGCTCACCACATTTAATGTTAGAACTTAAATTAAGTACTATTCAGAAATCTAAGCTCAACATATTAAAACTCGAGTCGATGAGAGTTGACTGACCTGAAAAAAAAAGAAACGGTGTGCTGATTTTGTTTGACACAAATTTGGGGAGAGGGGGTCAACCATAGAACATGAAATAGTACTTATTCCAAAGTCGGAAAGCTGTACTGGCTACACAGTGCATTATGGCTAAATCTACAATAAATAGAAAAATGTAGTCAGAGAGTCATAAACGATTCAGTTCTGAATCGTTTCGCTGCCTTTGTTTGCCCATCGTTGTCTGAGTGACATTTTGATGCAATTGACACACGTTCTATTGTCTGTGCCGTGATGGACACTTTTTCTAATGATCCCTACTTCCTGCAGTCCGAGAGAACAAGAGGGAGAGAGCCCGAGAGTGTTGTGAATCCCTGTTTAAATAACATGAGACGACAAAGCAAGGGAGACATTTTGTATGCTTATGGAAGTCTTATTGACAACAGATTTAGGCACACAAGAATCCCAATAACAACCCTGACGCCATTACTGTAGAACAAGAAAAAATATAAATATCAGCGTTTTTAGCTGGTGAGGGAATAAAACGTCGTAATGTATTGACTTGTGACAACAAAGTTTAAGAAATCTATGAATAACCCTATACCAGACATGGCGCATACTTTATAAGCAATTTAATTTAATCAGTGGATTTACGTGGCATTGTCCAAACTACTTTACACACATTTACACTTATCAAAGCACACCTTTTAAACATATTTTAACATGTTTTAGTGTAAAATTTAAGACAATCCTCTGCATATTGTTCAGTCTGTGTGTTAAATTTGGGTCCTTAAGTCATGGGGCCTGGTCAAGAGGTGTGTGATATTCCAGAGTCCGCAAGTGAGAGTCTAGGTGTGTGCTGTGGCCAACAGCAGCACCTGGCCCCCTGTTAGTGTTTTCATTGTGTGTGAGTGTGTGTGTGTGTGTATTATTGCTCTCCTGGGAGCTTGCTGTTCCCTCAATTGTGAGCATTATTGATTTGCATTATATAACGGTTCTTTTTGATAGTAGAAAGTAAGTATCGTAGGGGAATATTATTTATTGTCACTAGGCCATAGAAATATGACCTTTACCACAATCTGACCCTTTCATAACAAAGATAGCCATTTTCCAAATTTCATTGATTTGTTTCATATCTGTGGTTCGGCTTTGTGGCCTGACCTAGCCCAAACCGTCCCATCGGGAAATAACGGAGTACATGGTGGAAAACTTAACCTTTGTCTATTTTCACCGTTGACTGGGCAGTCCGAGTCTATCTGTCCCTGTGGAGAAAGACATGAGTGTTGAACGCACGCCATGACAATAGATCCCCTGTGTGCTGGGGGTTGGCCTCTTGTGGACAGCCGGCTTTACAGCTGACATTTGGCCACGACTCACTGAAATCCTGGAAAGAGGGATGGCTGATCCAGTTGGGCCCTAAATGTGAAATAAAACAGACAAACTATAGATTATTTAGGGTACATTTAAAATCTCATTTACAAACCAAGAATCTGAGATAAATATGCCATCTGAAATTGTTGCCAAAAGTTACATTCCTCAGACTATAACACATTTTCCACCATTATTGTTGCAGACCAAGATTTTTTTTTTCATGCTGAATTCAGGTTAAAGGTCTTATCCAGATTACTTATATATCACACCAATTTAGCTAATTTTTCATTAAAAAATGTTAAAAATGTTTTCAACACAACAGAAATGAAATAAATTAGTGCCAAAGTGCACATTTTCTTTGTAATCCAAATTTCTCTGATGTCTATTCCAAACCGAGGCTCTGTTGAAGTTGCTGCCGTGTGACGTCACACCAAGACAACCCCAGTAAAGAAAATGGCTTCTTACACAGACAATCATACACGCTGCGAGTGGGATCTAGATGAGATAGATAGGAGTGATGAAGACGTTTTATGCAATGCTATGTGGAAGAGATAGGAGCTGAAGCAGAGGAGTTTTCTTATTCTACCCGTGTTTGGAAAAACATCCCATGCAGGTGTAATTCAACCATATATGTTCGAACCTGAGTTGACGAATGCAACACAAGGACAGGATTCGGCGAGACCTGACGAAGTTGACGTGGAACTTCCCACCCAAAACACAGACTGGTAGGTGCCTCAAGAAATCTATGTACACCTTGTTGACGAAATAATCAAATTCAAACACGTTTAAATATCTGATGCTGCTTGCACACAACAGTGAGTCTCTTAATGTTGTTGTACAAGAGACTGAGTAGGTGAGGCGTAAGACAAAAATCGAAACCTTCAGTATCTTTCTGCATTTAAAGATCACATGTTTATAGCCCATTCTTCGCGCTATTTACATGAATTTAGCCCTGTCTTTTAAATAATGCACCTAACACTTGAGAGCACACACTGCCGTAGTCGAATTTCAGGAAGACCTCAGCGTCAACAGTACACTAACTTTATACAGAGTTCAAATTTTGTCACCTCCTAAACATCACATGGATACGAATATTAGCTGACATATATATGTATCGGTATTGTACTTACATTTAAAACGAGGTAGATACTTGTCAATAGTAAACAATTCAACACGTATGTACTTACTTGCTACCGAAGCTAAGTGAACGCTGTACCGGGTTTACAAAGCAGTCCTCCATGCAATGCTTGGAACATTTTACTGTCCACTTTGATTGTAAGTCCGATGCGCCCACTTTGTCTTCACAAACCTCGTCCATAATCTCTCTATCTGTTCATCTTTCGGCCATTCATGTAAGATCACTCCGTCAGCATTTGACGAAGAACAGCCGTATACAACATGCTTCCTCACCATCTTTGCTAGCTTTTTCACGCTCTGGCTAAATATTGCCTTGACGTGACGTCACATTCCGGGGAGTGCTGGGGCTTGCCAAATTTAAGTGACATTTCTAACAAAATCTTGAGACTGAGTTTGACGCTTAATTTATTTCATTTCTGTTGTGTTGAGAATTTTAAAAATATTTTTTAATGACATTTTAACTACATTTGTATGAAAAATTTCCTTTGGATTAGACCTTTAAAATATTTAAAAAAAAAATATTGTTTTTCTTTTGTCAAAAAAAGCTGGTACAAAAACAAAGTTGCTTATGACCAGGAATAGGGATACCTTTATTTTTCAATTGAAGTTATTGTTTATTATTCTCGTCTTAAATATTATATATATATTATTATATAAGACACTTATTATATAAATAAATAATCGAGTGAAAAAAATTGTGTACAACTTGGATCTAAGCAACAAAGGCCCTACTCAGTCGATTGAGACGATATTGTTGGTCGACCGTGTGACCCCAAAAAAAAAAAAAGAAAGAAAAGACCTCAGCCGATCATCCATCCCGTCGCTCCAATTTATGTCCTCCTTTTTTCCACGGCTGTCGTGGCGACAATACACTCTTGGGCATGTGTTCTTTGGCATATCGTAATTATGTCACTGTCTGCTCTGTAAAAGTCCAACAGTTTCTGAAAGCTGAGACATTTTGCTGTGGGCCCCCCAAAAATGTTGTGGTTTCAATTTCCTTCATTTCAGAACTAGGGTCGGTAAGTATTTAAAAAAATATATATTTTTTTAAACAAAATATTTTTTCTCCGTCGCGAATCGGTGCTTTGTTACGTAGTGTCAAAATGTTAGGGTCGGCAAACAACAAGCTTTTTTTTTTTTTCTTATGGTAAATGTGGTGTCATTACGGTAATTCCACTTGGATTCCCACGAAAAGGCCATTTGAGTCCGTCACCCACTGAGATTCAACCCCAGACGCAGCTCAGGTGTCCAACCACCTCTCAAACTCATCACCAGGTGAAATCTTTCCACATTATTTTGACGCTGCCATCTTCAGACTGTTATGTGAAAACACATAAGAATGCAGTCCAAAACCTGGAGAAAGGGAGGAAGTAGTGCCTTGTGTGGTAAATACCTATTCATAGTTTACGTTTCTGCACTTCTTTTGTACATTTAGAATTCATGTTCAGAATGCTTTTCGAAATTAGTTTTATAAATGTCAGATTTAAACTTAACCATGTGAAACCTGTACACGTTCAACTGCATTGTTTTCCTACTAAAATTCTAAAAATCAATTTATTTTGTTTCTCTTCATTTTAAATTCATTTCATTCATTAAACGCTTCTGACATTTAGGAAATTGTGAATTACTGCTTGATATTAAAAATTCCACATTTGTGGGGAAAAGGGACAAAAGCACACAGTGACAGGACATTTTCTGACTCTTTCTTAGTCAGAATAAGTAAACATTTCCAGGTGGACATTTTGAGGTTGAAGTGATTTAGAAGTTCCAACACATGAATGTTAGGTTCACTTAAATCTTGAAACAGATGTTATAAAGAATAGAAACACATGTAATAAAGAATTTAATGGTACATCTCGGTGCTGTTCGAAACGTATGTCCAAATATACTCACTTTAATATTTTTTTCACAAATCAGTACTATTGGTCTCCAGGTTATGTTTTTATACAATATTAACAACTATATAGTGTTGAAAATAGCTTAAGAATACATTTAATGACTCTTAAATACTGAGTTACCTCATAAATGTAAATATTCAATATTGTCTCACACGCTGACTGAGCCACATAGCATTGTTTGGCCTCAAGATTGAAAGTCATTTTTTTTTAACGGCATTAATTGAGTGCAATTAGTTAGGTAGATACATTTGAGTAGGCCTCTTGTTTAAAATAGATCACTATCATCCTTCAGTCAAGAAAGAACTGGTTTGCCACAAAGATACAGAAAGTGAATGCAGATGCATTTACACCAATTAAACTGGTTACTGGATCATTTTATTTATCTCATTACTTATGGCTCTCAGGCCTTGGGGGAAAAAAGTTGGAAATATGATGTGACCACAGTCGTTTGCTTTTGTGAAGGGTTTGAGCCTTTTTTTGTCCCCCTGGTCAAGTTGGTGGTAACTCAAGCAAGATTGTGTTTTCTTTTATTTCTTGAAAACAAATACTTTTCAAGGGGCAAAAATTCTGGAAACAGGGACGATATAAATTGTATCAAATAATTATACTGTACATCTGATCCTTATTTTGGCTTTAGCTTTAAATATAGTACCTAGGAGGGTGTTTGTGTAAGAGTTCTTGGTTTACATGTGCTCCAATCATTAAAACCAATAATGCTGAAACATTAACAAATGTGGGCCTATCTGTGCTGAACGTGCTGGCAGGAAGCAGCTCGTTTAAATGTTTCACACCATTAAGTATACAGAAGATGCTTCATTTTGTTCACTGCGTCTTGCACACTTATAATTCTTTAATGCTGACCTCATTGTCTCTTCTTGTTTTCCCTTGTAGGTGAGTTGCAGAACCCTTTGCTGTACGTGGTGGAGAAGCTCTGTGGGGTTTGTCGTCCCTTCGTCCGCTTTATCTTCATTTTTTTCAATTAGTTTTTGTCCTGAGAAACTATTGCTGTGAATTGGTGGTTGACCTCCATAAACGACTCCCCGTGATAGACGCAGAAGTGACAATAATCATTATCCGTATGCATTTTATGGTTTTGAGAACTAATCCATCGCTGCCAATATGTTTGCGCTCACTTGTGTAATGGCTCTATCTTGTGTGCAAGAGACTGTGGGAGCATGTGCCAGTTGCAGAGCCGTCCGTCTTGGCACCACTGTGTGTCGGCGTGTGCGTCGCTCCATTATCTTGGCGTCTGAACAGTTTTGCCGTCCCATGCATCATCCACCCCCTTCTGTCTCAGTGTCAAGCCCGATAACGGCGCCTATTGCCCACAGAGATGACTAATCAATAAAGCACAACAATGGGAACAACAGATCGCCGTCCTCACATACACACACATACCAATGGGCACGGACAACGTGGAAATATTGGCTCACTGTCTGCAAATATTGCACTGACTGCTGTGGGGGTGAGACAAAGAGAGAGCGAGAGAGAGAGAGAGAGAGAGAGAGAGAGGTTTTTTTTTTTAATTTCAGATGTATGGAAGGCTCACACTTTCACAGTCCTCCCACCATAACTGCTCTGACACCATACGTTTCTCTACAATTACAAATAAAACATACATACTGGTTTATCTCCAGCCAGACCCGTAATGAGTCACGCCTGTCAGTATTTCTGTGTGATGCAGAGGATGTGTCTTTTCATAAAGAATTTCCACTTTCCCGCTTATTGCATCACATTAGTTCCTTGCAGGGAGCATGAGGACATGTGTGCTTACTAACTGACTCAATGCTTGTCATCTTCAATCAGTCTCCCTGTCCACCAAGACCAGCAATGGAAAAAAAAGAGAATAAAAGAATTAAGAGAGCAGGAGAATGAACCCCACACCCCCTCCCCCCACCAACACTCCATTTGTTAATCTTTTTTTAGTCTACCTCTCGCTGAGGTGTAATTCCCATAGACAGACATGCCGGTAGAAAAGCTTTGTCTGCTGTCCCGATTCAACCCCTGAAGTGCCATTCTGACCCAATAATTCCCTCATTCCCGCTCTCCTTTTTGCGGCCTCCTCCCCTCCATCCCCAACCTCTTCGCACTCTCTCGCTCACTTGCTCTTTCTCCCTCCGGTGGCCACAATGCTGTAATTGAGTTTGTATTCAAGTCAATTAAAAGTGCAAGCCCAGCTAGAGACAAAACAAGTCTGCATAGTGGCTTTTTTGCCTCAGGCCTTCTCGTTATTTATTCAGACCGCTCTTTATATCACTCAGTAGCCAAGAAAGCACAGGACGGCCGCTTTCATTTCATGTGTGTCATTAAACTGTTTTGACGTTGTTTACAATGTAATTTATCTTTCTGTATGATGCCCCACCCCCTCCACAACAAAAAAGGAAATCCTATTTAAATGGTAATTCAAACTTCCATTAAGTTGGGCCTTTTGTGAGCGCCATACACAAGTTGCCGGCTTGTGTTTGAACAGTCGAGCCATGATTGTTTGCTCACAAAAAAGACAAATATTCTTCAAACTGAAATATTAGATGTGTTGTCTTCTGTTGATGATACTTCCCCTTTGCTCGTTTAGAGTGACTGAAGTGATGCATGATAATTCAAAGTTCATAAGGATCATCCAAGATGATAGAATGCCAGGTCCTTCTTCCTGATGCATAATAACTTTGTAATCAGACGAAACCTTCACTATGGTTTGAATAAGAAGTCGCAAATTGGCTGCACAGGTCTATTTGCATGTTTGCTATTGTAATGAGATGCCACTGGTTGGACCTCATAACAGACACAGAATGTAGGGGGACTGTTTATTCCAATAAAGTACAAACAAAAGGTGCTTTCAACAAGGAGGCTTAGCATTTTTACAAAGATAGGAACACCCATATCATAGTGCTAATGAGTTGAGAAATTTACGTTAGAGTACAAAATACAAGTAAAAGCACAACTGAATAGGTAAAATACCAAGTTCAAAAGATGAGACAAATAAATATACAGCACTACTGACAAGTACTGTAATTTCTCTTCTATATAATGCCCGTTTTGTTTTCCCCCAAATTCTTAAAATCCATAAGCATACATTATGCATTGTTTATGAAAAACGGTGTAATTATTTTCAATTGTATAAATGTTTATCTGTACCAAGTGGTTATGAAAAAAGGTGTACTTTTATATATGAAATTTTTATTTTAAAAAGCTGGCTTCAGTCTGGTTGACATTATTCTCTATTGTCACACATTTGCACTGACCTATCTACTGTACTTCATCTTTAATGGATGTCAACAGAAAATTCAGGAAATAATCGACCAGCCTTCCGTAATGCAACTTTGTCCAGATATATTCACCAACGATGGACTTTGCAAGTACACCACAAAAAATGTATAAGGAGCAACAACAACACGTCTAGTGTATTTCTTGGTGTGATTATGTACAGCTTCTCTGTTCGACCGTATGCGGCATCCATTACATATATTTTCACGGCAACGGTAGCGAGGACCTGAATAAGCGAGGAAATGATTGATGTTTCTTCCCTAGTCCTGTAAAGCAGGAGGTAGGTGTTCGGTCAATACTAGGTGTTCGGTCAGTACTCTAAGCGATTTGCTTAATATATAACAGCCTAGATATGGTAAGATAGATATGAATGGAAGCATTGTTGGATTTGAAATAACACATTTGTCCTCTTTCTTATCTGTCCTCTTTACCGATCAGTTTTTTATTTATTTTTTTTGGCATGGTCCATGTTTTGTGCATCTATGGGTTATTCAGTTTCCTTTGTATTTTATTCTGTCCTTCTTTTGCACAAAAGCACTTGCATCATTTGACGTGGGAAGTATACACAAAGCATTATTGCAAAAACACTCAAGAATGACACAACACATCTTGTTAATTCCAGCATTACCTGTCAAACGACTCAAAGTGACAAAATCTCTCTAACACCATCTTCTTCCACCACCACCATGAAGTGTCTATTACATTATTATTACTTTCATCATACAGTGGTTGACAAAGAATGACAAAGGCTTTTTATTTTTTTTTTTTTTTACAGCAACACCTTGAATTTGGCACCTCAGATTATTTCCAATGTGATTATTTTTAGATTAAATTAAACTTCATCACAAAAGGGGATTATGTATTGGACAGTGCTTTCTTAAATAATACCACACACGTGTCCAAATTTTGCCCCATCAATTTGAATTACTTGATGCCTCCTTTTTTGCCTTAAGGAAGAAAAATATGCACATGCGCTCTCAACATTTAGCTCAGAAATCAGGCACATCAGTGTTACCAATAACAACGGCAGGCTTCCAATTTGAAGTAGATTTTACGGAATAAAACGTTCCTGTTTACTTGTTAAGATGCTATACTTTCCAGAACATTGACACACAAAATCTTTTAACATTGGTAAGAGAAACAATACATTTTGGTAAGCGTTCATAAATCCACAGAAGAGAATTATGTAGAAAATGAGTATGATTGATATTCACACCCTCTGTTATCCATTCTGAACAAATATTAGAGAAAGCGATTAAGTCTTCTGTATCAAAATTTTAGGAAAGATTTGTCCTTCTGATGCATCCTGTCATTTTAAATGGAAATTCAAGGTTAAACCTAAAATGAAATCTAGGAGTTATTTTTTTTTAGCTTTTCCTTTTAATCCTCAAAGGATTTTATCCACTCAGAATAAACACAGTAAGGGAATATCAGCAGGTATTTCTTACTATCTGACATTCGTTGGCCTAGCAACAATTTTTTTTTTGGGGGGGCCTCTGAGCAAGCTTTGTGTGTTACAAGAAATATGATAACACTGCAGAATATAGATTGTGAAATCTGCATAGGGATAACTCCATCCATCTGTCGAACATTTTATCTCCATGGTAGCAGAGATGTCCCTTGTCTTTCTTGTTCATTTCACCTTTCTTCTCTCTGTTTCCATGGTGACTGAATGCAGGTACCAGTTGATTGTGCAATTAAGGTTGCTCAAGTTAGACTCACCTGCATGGGTGGCCCGATAAACATATTCAGTGGGTCTGGTTATGCCTTTCCTTTTTTTAGTCAGATATGTTTCAAAATGTGAAGTTAACTACATCTTTTAAATTTCCCTTGAAATATCATTAATGTGAAATGGCTTAGATTTGGCTTTGCCACAGTCACCCTGCTTCGCCTCTTGTAATGATGTGTAGTGTCGGACCAGGCTTGACACCTGTCATGTTGTATTAGCGCTAGCACCTTGGGTAATGTTACTGTTCATTTGTGTGCAAACGTCCCCTAACATGATGAGACGCTTATTCCAAAACACTATGATATAAATCAGGCAGCTTTTTTTTTAATCGTCTTTAGCTTCTGACCCTACCCTTGTTGCCTAAAAAAATTTATGGTTCCAGATTAGGTCAGTTTGAATTTACGAAAGTGGCTTGCATGGCACTTTCGGAAGAGCAAAAGAGCAAAAAAAAAAGCCCAAATATTCTTTACTTCTGCTTTAAACATGTTCAACAACACCTCAATGTCTAATTTTTAGAAGGTTGCATCTACTTTAGAAGCTGAGACATTAGCTCCTAAAGTAGACGCACTGCAGACAGCGCTGCACTATCACATTGTATTCTTTAAATTAAGCTGATTTGTTTTGAGTTCAAGTACTTGATTTGGGTTTTTGTTTTGTTTTGGGAAAGAATATTCTTGTTTATTGGAACAAATAGCATATGAAAGAATAAGCTTTTGGGAGCTCCCATCAGCGTGCTTAACATTATAAAGTGGGTGGGTTGAGATACAAACTCGTTCCGTAACCACACTCGTAACTCAAATAATCAATCTGCATTCAAATAAATAAGTGTCCTCAATCTGTTCCAGCATCCACAAACAACTTAACAAAACAAGTTTTATATGCTTATTGATAAGGAAAATATCATGCTATAATGTTATTCTTTTATATATAAAAAAAACAGTGGAGCAGCTGGAAATCATTGGCCTCACAGTTCTGGGGTTCAGGGTTCGTTCCTGGCCCCGCCTGTATGGAGTTTGCATGATCTAGGCGTGCCTGCGTGGGTTTCCTGCGGGCACTCCGGTTTCCTCCCGTATCTCAAAAACATGCAACATTAATTGGATACTCTAAATTGCCCCTAGGTGTGATTGTGACTGCGACTGTTGTCTGTCTCCATGTGCCATGTGATTGGCTGGCAACAAGTTCAGGGTGTACCCCACCTCCTGCCCGTTGACAGCTGGGCTAGGCTCCAGTGTTCCCCGTGATCCTTGTGAGGATAAGCAGCTAAGAAAATAGATGGATGGATTTAAAAAAAACATGGTCATCAATTTCCACTTGCTCACTTTGTGTCTATAGGCTTTGTTTTACGATGTGTAATGTCCCCTCAATAGTCACAATTACTGTACATGTTGGTCGAATGTAATCATTCTACATCACATCTCATAGCGGATATAATTAATGTAGTTGAATAACTCAACAGTGCCTTTGTTGGTTGCACCGAAATAGTGCGCAAACTTTTGGCTCAATTTCTTACGAGACACAATTTAATTAATCCCGCACAATCAAGAGAATTCTAAATGATCAATTAAAGAATTATTAGACACTTGGAAGGACCATACCCTTTTCAAACGCAGCATCCATACAAAAATATGAACAGCGTGCACACTGGAACTGCAAAGATAAGGCAGGGATCCAGACCGGGTATCTTTGTCAACTCATCCTAGGAGGACATCATGATATTGATGACAGGAAGTCCTTGTGGGGGTCGTGCATCGCGGCAGGAAATGGCGTGGATGAAACATCTCCCTGACTCCATTCATTAATTCTTTAGCAAGCTGCTGTCACACCACTCTTCATTCTACTTCTTTTTTTCACTGTCTCTATTTTTCTGTCTTTCTTTATCTGCAATGGCTTTCTAGCTCTGCGTCAGGACGACAACCTGTGCCTTTGGTGATGTTAGCAGAGTGACTTTACGTAATCCCCTTTTTATTTTTTTAGGCAACGTGTGGTGGCAAGAATATATTTATCCACCTTATTTCTTTTTAATGAAACAGCAACTGTAATTAGTTTTGTCTAAAATTTGTCTTAGCAACCCGAGCTGTCCCCCCCCCCTTTTTTTGTGTTTTTCATTAGGAGTAATGATGTAACTTGTCACGAAGACATCTACTGCAGTACATGCTGGCATGAGTTGCTATCAAAAACATTGGATCCTATTACATTCATCAGGAACAGTAGGTGTTCCTCAGGGAAACAAGAAGGCGTCTAGTTTGAGGAATGATTTTTATTCATTTAAGTGGAAGATGCACTCATTGTGATTATTCTGGCGTGTATTTCACTATTTGAGGAAATAGGTAAAATATTAACGCAGTTTGGTGTTGTTTGTGGTGTATACAGTAAGTGCCATGTGATACTGAGGTGTTGTTTTGGTGACCTAATTTAGCTACAAGGGTGCACCCCCATGCAAACAGGCACAGGACATATCCCCATACTAATGACTCATGACAGTTACAATTCAAATTGAGCATTTACACAACAACCAAAATGTTTTAAATATTTTCATTTCATTCATATTAGGAATGCAACTTTACAGTTTAGCTCTTGGTTTAATTCCAAAGACTTGAACATTTGGCTGTATCTGCAAAGTAGGGAGAACCTTACAGGAAAAAGAAGATTCGCGTGACAGCAATGAACTCGGAGGTTTCTGGAATTAAATTGGAAAGTTTACACTTGGTAATTTCACCTGCGCTGGGTTATCTTACCTGCACAACACCGCAAGGTATAATTGCACAGGCTTGGCCATTACATGCTGTGTAATGCGAGCTACAAATCACCTCCTGCTGCCACCTGGATTGAAATGCCAGTGGAAAACTGCCGCCCAGGTGTTTAAGTGTAGGCGCTGTGGTGCTTTCAGACGATTAAAAAAAACAGACTTCACCTGGTTGAAACATTCACGCTCCCAGGTGCTTTCGCCCATGTTTGTTTGTGTCATTTTAGTGCATTCACCTGCAACAAAAGCAGTGTTGCGGTTTGCAGTGCTCTCTGCAAATGACCACTGCCCCTTCCCTCACATATTAAGACAATGCCCCTGCCATGTTTTTTTACCACTCCATTTCCTTTGCAGACTACCTGATTGCCGCTTACGTTGGATGAATGCTGCATGTACATGCAAAGTGTTTATATGAGTGAAAATATCTATACTCAAAATGATGTGGTCACAGCAGATTATATGATGGCACATTGGTATTGGTGTGTGAATGCGAATGATGTTAAATGTGCTCCCTGCAAAGTATGGTGGCAGGTAATACTAGTCCGGCTTCTGCTTTTCATATATTATTTATATTATGCCACCTTTTTAATGGCCTGATTATAATATGTGGTGCTGCTTGACATGTTCAGAAAGGGGGGTAAAACCTGTCTTGCTCACTCTACGTGTCTGGGTCTCCCGCTGAGTTGGTGAGTCTGGCTGTCACGTAGAACCTGCTAGTGAATTAGAAGCACTGCATTCTCGTAGGTGGTTAATTAAAATTATTAGAGCTTCTATTTGTAGCGTAACCTTTTTGATTTTTTTAATGTATTCAGTTTAAAAGTTTGAGAAATGGCAGGAGAGGAGAGGATGAGCCTTGGCTCAGCTGACCATCCAAAACAACTTTCAGTAACTGCAATGATCTTTAACCAATGGGGAAAGCCCCATGTTGAGTTTCCATTAAAGGATAAAATGACAAGACAAGAAGAAAATTTAAAACAGTTACGAGGTGTCTTAGTACAAAGTATTTACATTGTTCTGTCAAAATACATAATAAAGTAAAAAGAATTACAACACACTTGTCACACAGTAGTCAAAATCAAAGTTTTAGGCAAGAAATATTAAGTCAAAAACAACCACAGTTACATGATATCAAATTTAGCCAGTAGTTTTATGTTACACAAAGTGATCCTATACTACAAGTAATCTTCTCACAATATGTTCTTAGCATCTTGGGGATATCCAGATCACAGCAGGCATGAAGCTGATCACATGGTGGAAAGAGATTATGTGCATTGCGTGTGACTACATATGGGCCATCCATGTCAGTCGTGCGTCTCTCTCAAGTCACTCTGAGCTCCTTCTCACCTTGAAGCCAATGAAGATCTTTAGTTGAAAGATACAATCTCCGGCAAGATTTTGACCTGTTGTACAAAGTCCGTGCTCACCAAAAACATCTTGGTGTTGAAATGTGACTTACAGTATTTGGCTATAATGTAATTACACAGTTGTACAAACAGCTTTGCTGGTATTCCATAGTCTGATCTCGACTATATTTTTGTACTTTACAATCAGCCTGTGAAATGCTGGATGTTTTTGAACAAACAATCTACCATTTAGAAGCTAGATTGGTTTTGTTGATTTTGCAGTCTGTGTCTATCGGCACCTTAGTTGGTTCGCCGACACAAACAGGAAGATGGTGTAATGTGACATTTAACATTACGGGATAATGGCTGTCTCCAGGGTAACAGTACTATTTCTTTATATGACAGAAATATCCAGACTCCTCGTTCTTTTTTTTTTTTTTATATTGTTTTTTCAAGTCTTATCAAAACTGTTTTTTTAAATAGTTCTTTAGTCTCCGACTAAATATTTTATCAATATTTACTAAAACAGATATTTTTGGTACTATAAAAGCTCTCTAACGAATGGATTGTGGCACCCAACTAAAATACTAATAAATGTCTTCTTGAAAACAAGGTTTATCACCTCTTGAAGAGAGAAACTATAATTTGGGTAATGGAGTCATTTAAATGCTGCTTTATACTGTGATAGTCTACTCATAGTGGCATATAGAACAGTATAACTTTGTTAATTATATTTAAGGACTATTGTATCACACTTGTTCCACACCATCCACTGCCACACTTTCCATCCCTTGGCCGAAGCTCATTTGGCAGCTGTCATGACTGTCTCTGGAAATTTGATGTCATTAAAATAAGTTTGAGAATGGTATACTTTTAATGATTGATTCTGAACAAAAAAAAAAAACACTTTAGTCTGGTGATCACTTTCAAATGTTTTTCTGTTTCATCTCCAGTTGTAGTTGTAGAGACAAAAACACCCACTTAGACTCAATTGATTGTGGAAGCAACAAGTAGCGTGCTATTGAATATGGTTGGTGTGTGTCTCCAATAAGTGTAACAAATGACAGATCGACCTAGCCTGGTCAATTCACCGGATTGATATTTGGCATTTTCATGCATATCGGCGTTGGCCTTTTTTAAATCCGACAGTCGATAATTTAATACTGGATTATTTCAGCTCTAATGCAGCCGTGGCGTCTCTCTGTGACTTCTTTCACCAGATTGTCCCACCCACAGCACCACCTGATTGGTTACCCGTGCACAGCCGCTGCACGATTAACAGTGAAAGCCATGCAGTGCGTGTACAGTGCTCTTAGGTCTAACAGACACGGGACAGAGAAGAGAAAGTGTTACTAAATGGAGACTGTTCAAGGAACAAATACCGTAATTTTCGGCCTACAGAGCGCACCGGATTATAAGCCTCATTCAGTGCATTTGTAAAGGAAATACCATTTGGTACAAACATAAGCCATTCAACTGTGTAAAAGCCGCACAGTGCTAACAGGGCTGGTTAAAAAAAAAAAAATATATATATATATATCTTCTTCTTTTCCTTTCGGCTTGTCCCGTTAGGGGTCGCCAAAGCGTGTCATCTTTTTCCATCTTAGCCTATCTCCTGCATCTTCCTCTCTAACTCCAACTGCTTGTCTTCCCTCACCACATCCATAACCCTTCTCTTTGGTCTTCCTCTCGCCCTTTTACCTGGCAGCTCCATCCTCAGCACCCTACCACCAATATACTCACTCTCTCGCCTCTGCACATGTCCAAACCATCGAAGTCTGCTCTCTCGAACCTTGTCAGCAAAACATCCAACTTTGGCTGTCCCTCTAATGAGCTCATTTCTAATTCTATCCAACCTGGTCACTCCGAGCGAGCGAGAACCTCAACATCTTCATTTCTGCCACCTCCAGTTCTGCTTCCTGTTGTTAGTTAAAAAAAAAAAAAATAAAATAAAAAATAATATATATATATATATATATATATATATATATATATACCGGTAAAAATCACTGCGACATGGGTGTAACACAGCAGCAACACGCTAGCGCTTTGCTAACAGGGCCGGTTAAAAAAAAAACATACTGGTAAAAGTCACTTCTTCGGTACATATATTCCACTGGTCCCATTCTTCCCTTTTCCGCTCGAGTGCCCCCTTGCGGCTGTCAAAAGTCAAAAAATGCACAAACTAGCAGCATCATCCCCTAAAGGCTGAGGGATGAAAGCGTGTGGAAAAAGTTGCGGCTTATAGGCCGTAAATTACAGTACTCTTTGTTTCAAAGGTACTGTAACTTAAGGAAGAAAAATCTTTTTGATAATTGCAATAAATCCTCACTATCTAGATTTTAATTGGACAACTTTGCTTTCAGTAAGAGTTGTACTTTCAATGATGTAATGCACATTGACTTAACTTGTGTATGAAATGTACTGTATAAATAAAGATGCCAGTACGTTTCCTTGAGCTAACCAACGCTAATAAACAATGTGAAGAGGTTAGCTCACTGGGTAACACCCAGCTAGTGGTGCCAGGCAGGGTTTAACCACGAAACGTGATTGCTAATAATAATGATGGGAAATAGTCAGTGACAAAACTAAAAAGTGTTTGTGTGAGTGAGAGAGAGAGAGCGAGCGAGCGTAATGTTCAGTTTTATTGTAGGGAAGCATTCACATTGAGGAGATGACGAGAGAATTATGTCTGTGGGGTACAGCATGGAATTAATGGCGAAAACTGCAGGGAAATAATGTCTAACTATTTCTACTGCTACAGGAGGACCAGGTAGCTGCATACAAACACACGAACACACAAGAAAGGCTGAAACACCCACAACAGGCAATGGAGAGAATAGCATCTTTCCGCAGCTGTGTTGATGAGGTGTTCACCTCTCTGTTGGCACATCACATTGGTGACCTGCTGGCCAGTAGCTGCATTGAGGATGAGCCAGTCATCAGCAGGTGTAAAATGAACCCAATGCAGTAGCAGACATGGCAACTCCAACTCTTTTGTTTACTTGATAAATCTTTAGGGAACTGTTATTTCAATATCCAGTTACATTTATTAAAGATGCTGCTAATCCTGCCAACTCATTATGCTTCGTTTTTAATTTGAAACCAATTATTATTATATTATAATTTTGTAAAAAATGAAAATGTAAGGGAGTTGTTTTTTTATTTTTTCATTTCACTCTCAGCTTAAGCGCTCCCTGCACATTTTATTAGAATCTTAAAACAAAGATTCCCATTTTCAAAGGTTAAAAAAACCACATTTGAAATCTAAAAAGATGTTTAATAAATGTCCTTAATTGTATTTAAATGAAGTCAAATGTTTTGTAGTTTGTATATATTATTTTCATTTTTATTTTAGTTAAATTTTGACTGCTTAACTGTTTCGCACGTCACCCTCACAGTTCTGAGGAACTGGGTTCAAATCCTGGTTTGCCTGGTTGGAGTTTGCATGTTTTCCATGTGCCTGTGTGGGTTTTCTCTGGGTACTCTGGTTTCCTCCCGCATCCCAAAAACATGCCTGGTAGGCTAACTGAAGTAGGGTTAAATTAAATTACATAAAATTTCCCATAGGGGGGACTTTGTCCATCATTGGGGATTTTTTTTTTGTTTCCTCTTACTCATCCCTTTGTTAAACTGCGATACAGGTGTTTTGGAATATTCTAATTCTGCAGTTGATGATTAGCAATTTTACTGTATATTGTGAAAATGACACTTATTGCAGAGCATTATTATGACAATAAATGAAAAAAAATGTAATGAGAATTTAAGTGAAGTAGAATTTATGCTCAACCACAGAAAGTTAGCATCACCCCTTTTAACAAACTGGAGATGCACATTGTTTCAAGTGACAACAGTTACGTCATTTTGCTTTGGCAAAAATAAATGCGGATAAAGACAACCATAGTGTGTCACTCCTACCACCTAATTAGAATTTGATAGTTGAAGAGTGTTCAAACGTTCACCATTGTGATTATGCTTGATTTTGGGTTTGACAGATTACATTCACAATTTGTTGTAAACAACATGAAAGCACGGATCCATCCTGTCTCATTAGAATGGTGGCAGTAATGGTGTAAAAGATATTTTCTTGGCACAGTTGGGACCCTTTCATAACAGTTAAGTATAATTTGAAGGCATAAGCTTTTATTATTGTTGATGAAATCCTTCCTTCTTCTCTCACAGCGAACCATCTTCTGAGAACTTCCATTAGGATAACACATGCGTCCATTTGGTTTTCACAGAGGTTGTTCTCATTAGGGTCATGGTTGAGCTGGATCTTATTCCAACCCATTTAAGGCAAGGGGCGGTAATAAATCCTGATTTGATCACCTACTATTTGCAGAAAACATCAACAATCTCATGTTGTGATAATGAGACTCAACTGGCCTCCAAAGTGACCAGAACTCAATCAAGTAAGAAATGTTTTCAACAAATCGAATGGTTCACTTTGGTATGTTATGGATTTTATGGTGTTTCCATTGTAGGGGTTGCCAACACAGAGTACTCAATCCGAACCTTCCCACACAAAAGCGTTTATTGAGATGTTCAGAGCAGTAAGTTCTGGTTCACTTGTGAATGGTGGAGCTCAGCACAATGCAGAAAGTTGTCTGCTTTTCTTAGTCATGTGTCACCACGTTGAACAGTACTAATTAATGATATATTTTACCACTGAATTTAACTGTGGCAAACTGAACAATACCCTACCAAACTGTGTGGTGAAAATGTTTCTTAATAACTGCAATGTTTACTGTAATTTCCAGCCTACAGAGTGCACAGGATTCTAAGACTCACCCAGTACATTTGTAAAGGAAATACCATTTGGTACATACATAAGCCGCAGCTGTGTAAAAGTCGGAAGTGCCCCCATTGAAACCCACATTGAAACACGAGATATTTACAAACAAAGACCGTACACAGAAAGAGTTTTCAAAGTTTTAATACCTTAGCTTAGCTTAGCTTAACATAGCAGCAACACGGTAGCATGAACAGGCCTGGTTAAAAAAAAAAAAAAAAAAAAACGTACCGGTTAAAAGAAAAAAAAAAAAAACGGCCGTGGCAACACAGTAGCACAGCACGAACAGAGCTGGTTTAAAAAAAAAAAAAAAAAAAAATATTTCCTAAATCACTGAGACGTGGCAGTAATACAGCAGAAACATGCTAGTGTGGCGCTAACAAACCGGTTAAAAAATAACATACCAGTAAAAGCCACTTCCTCGGCACATATATTCCACTCTTACCTTTTCTGCTCAAGTGCCCCCTTTACGGCCATTAGAAAAAATGCACAAATTAACCACATCACCGCATAAACCCCAGGTTTGAAAGCGTGTGAAAAAAGATGCGTCTTATAGGCTGGAAATTACGGTAATCAGAAATAGGATTGAATGGCATACCGATACTAGGAAAGTACTGCAATACCTTACTTTTCAGGCATAGGCTAATGGAGGCCTCCTGTCGCAGAGATCTTGGCGAGGGCTAAACTGCACCTGCAATTGCATACATGCACCGAAACTATGCCAGGTAATTCCAAATGGCATTAATCATAAAGAAAGACAGGAAATTGTGAAATATTTTCACATGTTTGAGAAGCGCCGTGGCAGCAGTTGCAGCTCTTGTGAGCTATAAAACTGTATGTTATTCTTTGAATCCAAAAATAGACCGACTGACATAAGTATTTAACATCATTTTTCTCACTCAAATATTTGTAAAGGTGCTATTGATGTGACATTTTCACCAGGGAAGCCATACATACAAAGAAAGTAGAACAAATTAGGTCCAAAATTAAGTTGTGTATAATAATGGGACATGACACAAGGGGAAAAAAAAAAATACTCAATCAGCTACATCCACACTCTCTCACTTTTACCTTGTCAGCATTTGCTCCAGATGGGTCCTGGATGGCTTTAAACATCCATTAACACATTAGTATCTTTATCCATGTCAGAGCAGCTGTTCCCTCTTTGAGTGAGACCCAAGTGTGTTGCATTGGAAGCCGGTGTTTTCTTGTGATAATGCAAAATTCACGCCGGAGAGGATATATGGTAAATGTAGACCACTGGCCTGGTCTGATTGGTTTTTGGTGTATTATGGATTGTACCAAAAGAAAACGGTTACCTCTATCAGGAAAACAAAATGCATTTGTAATCGGTCCTTCTAATAAAGGACAATAGATTTTGTAAGTGGTTGCAATTTAAACTCATTTTTTTCTACACTTTGGACTTTTTTTTTTTTTTTTTTTTTTTTTTTTTTGCTTTTTGCTGTGTTTAGAATTTATCTCGACCCATTCCACTGCCTCCGTTTAATTTCCTAAAAAAACTTGGAGAAACACATAAACCCAAAATGGGTTTCACCTCAGTGGAACTTTGAAACAGGGCTCCATTCCAACCGTTGGCAGAAAGTTATTTTCAAAGGTTTTGTAGTTCTCTGCTGGTTTTCTTGCCAAGAGCCATCACACTTATACATTTTCACCTGCAGTGAAGACCATCTCTGTTCTTTGAACATGGGTTAACCTCAGGAGATCACAAAGCAATATTTAAAGAGTAAATCAGCTCTTGTAAGCCTGCCAGGCCCGTGCTCCCAGTGTCCAAATGCAGGAAGTCAATCATATTCTCCACATTTTTTCCCATGTATCTTCAAGATTATATTTTCCAGCTGCCTTTGGCTCTTCCCATGCTTACTATAGCATAGAAATCTAAATCACAGGAGCGGTTGAGGCAATTCATACTTAAACACACATTTGAACTTAAAGAGCCACAACTGAAATGCAGCAACCACATTGAGTCATTTTTAGTTTTTGTTTAATTTTAGACTCTTCCATCCTTACACCTGTAATGCCTACAAAAAAATTATTAAACAATTTTATTTAATATAATTTTTGTAACGACTGCATACAATTGTATATAGAAGCATCCTATTTTTACTGTAGAAGTGATGTTGCACTCTGGTAATTTTTTAGAGAAAACATTTTTATCAGGTGCGTGTATGCAAATTAAGACGGTCTCCAGTTTAACAACCCGAGGCAAAAGCAGTCTGCCAACAGCAGCTGAAGGGAACATATCAGACCGGGATTCCCAACTGCATCCCTCACAAGCCAACAGAGGCTACTTGTAAATAATGAATGATTTAACAGTTGCTATTAAAACAAACACAGGTTGGCAAACAACAGTTGGGCAAATTCTGATTTTGGGTCAAACGGCTTTTTTTCAATTGATCACATGTGGGAAGAAAGTGGGTACAAAGGCCCACCTGCAAAGTATACACATAAATATTCACAAAACTAAGGAAGATGGTCCCACTAGATCAATACATTTTGCTGTATTGCATCATGTTAATAGGTGCAGGTGGATACACCATATATTTTTTGTTGTCAGATGTCTAATTTTGTTGAAAAATTACTCTAAGTGGAGTAAAAAAAATGTTGCATCCTGATGGTCAGACAATAACATGCAACCAGCTGGGCTGCTCTATAAATCTAATCCGGCTCACTCAATATTCCCTCGTGGCTTCTTTTATCAAATTATACATTTTATGTTGATGTTACTGCAAATCTGAGTTTGTCATTGACATTCAACACCCGAGCTAAATTTGATTACAACTGACTATTTCATTATCAGTTGAGCCAAAACCATTACATGATGATTTATGAGCATTGCAACAAGTTTTCCAACTCTCCCTCTGTTAGCCAGCCCGATAGCGATTGTGGCTGAGACCACTTCTCTTCCTGTAGACAGCATAACCTCCCATTCCTCAACCAAAAATGAACCTATACCGGTTAACATCCGATAAATTCATCAGATAAACATTGACCCCTCCTTTGGATATCATTTCACAGACACGTCTACACTTGTTTGATAGGAATTGTCATTTTTGATGCTGACCTTCAAATTAGTCTGCTTTCACTTGGACATTTCTCACAAGCCTCCAACCAGTCTGCAATGTGGCAGCCTATCTTTAGCCTGTCAAAAAGCAATTTTTACTTGCAATAATAATCCCTGGGTTTGCATTGTGACAGCTATTCAAATCCTTTTATTTTTGGGGGGTGGATTAGAGACACCAAGGAGTCTTAATTCACAGTACTATTTATATATGTAAAAAGTGTTAGGACATCAACTTATTATATCTGTATGGAGTACAAGTATCTCTCGTAGTTTCAACTCTCCTGACAAAGACTGACTGGCTTCACACAGATGGACAAGTTATTAGCAGATATCTGGAAAGCACACTGTGAGTATCTGCGAATTAATTGGAGATCTGTTATGCCAAATCTTTTGGACACGGAAAACACAACCACTTTCCCTAAGCGAAATGAAGTTACAGATATCGAACAAAACAATTGTGGATAGGAAAAATGTATAAATGTAGTAATGCATATCTCAAATGTTTCTTTTTACTAGAACAATGATAGATATCTGTAATTATCTGTAATATATATTTAGATAGTATAGATATCTGCAACACAGAAGCATGTAGATGTTTATAAAGTCTGTAATTACCTTCACTCTAACATGTTAACACCACACAATGCGGGAGACAGCTTTCCAACCACGTTCAACACTTTCTGAGCTAGCGTGGCATCTCTAAGATGGAGTGTATGGAGAAAGTGAAAAATTAACACATATTCAGAAGCGATTGTCAAAATTGCGGGTCTCTTGCTTATAAAGACTAGTTTCGAGACATGCCTGAATATCTCTGTATTTGAGAAAATATTCTGTAGACCCTTCAGGCTTTTCTCTGGGGACTCTTGTTTACTCCCATATTCCAGAAACATGTTTTGGTGATTGGAGACTCTCAATAATGATTTAAAATGCTTGTCTGTCTATACATTATGTTCCTTGCGATTTCCCTGATAATCAGTCCAGGGTGTACCCCACCTCTCATTCAAAGTCACCTGGGATAAGTTGGAGCTTACCTGCAACCCTAATGAGGATAAGCAGCTTTAGAAAATGTATGGATTGAGAGAGCTTTCAGCCACTAGTCGGGGGCATACAGTAATGGAGCTCATTCTAGAAGAACAGGTTGGAAAGTCAAGTACCAAACACGTTCAATCATGCCTCTGTGGACCGTGCTTTGTCCATATGTATAGTTATTAGCATAATATATAATTGATGGCAACTCGTGCTTCGATAAGTAGAATACAAGTTAGAAAAATAAGCGTGCAAGACACTACATGCATATATGGATGCTTGAAGTGACTCACTGCCTGGTTATGACCACCCCCAAAGACTCTTGATTTCTCTCAGCGCACTGTAGCTCTTGATTCAAGATGTGATTCTCCTATGTGAAGCGTGTCTTTAAGTGAAGTGTCTGCTTGTGACATCCCCTTGATATCAGTCATTCCCCCCCCCCCCCCCCTTTTAGCTCAACAATGTCTTTTTGATGGAATTAAATCAACACAATGCACATATTAACAAAGCCAATGGGGGAAATATAGGCACAAAAGCAAACACTTCAGGGACCACTTGTAGCAAAAGGAGGCTTCGCTTCAGTGTCCTCTTGGGAGATGGAGGAAATAATGGGGTTAAGATAAAATCAAACTTATCAGGCTTTTCACTTACTGGAATGACTCCTTTATGCACTCATATTCACAAAAAACACACCCATGTCTCCAGCGGTGGATATTTTTCAGTTTTATTTCTCTTTTGCACTATTAGTGCCAGTTTGCATGTCTCTTGTCGTGATTTTCCCTGAACCCAGTTAAATATAGATGTAGTACTGAACTCCAACCAACCCCGCCGCAACCCCTTTCCAGCTTTCAGCCCTCTACCAGGACACAGACATTTTGCAGACATGCCCCCCAGTTTCCTCTGCCTCCTTTTAGATAGTCACTCTGAACAACAGAGAGCATTTGGCTCACACAAACACACAGAGAATTCTCTCTGCTAAAACATTAGGAAAGCAAACTTTTGATCTTGCAGAGTAAGTCTGGCGACAGAAATAGCAAGATGTGAACCCTGTGGGAAAGTGAAACTGTTCCTGTCTTTTTTTTATATGTTCTTTTAGTGAGGATCCCACCATGATGCAGTGAGTCTGGTGTGCATTAGCTCAGTGGTACTCATCTGGGATACACTTCTGTCCCAGCATAGCAAGTCCTTCTGTTTAGCCCTCTTTTAAGTCGTTACTGAAGTCATGGTTTACTGCTTTGGGTCTATGTAGGTGTATTTTAGGTAAAACAAGAACATGTTATCTGTTTGTGATTTGCAAGGCTGCCTTATCCCAGTATTTTTGTCCCTTCACACAGCAGATTGAAAAGTAGACTTTCATTTGCTCGAGTACCAGAAACGTAGTGGGTGTATTCACATTATATTTATGTCTCTCTCAAGTGTAGCAGTATAAATTGTTAGCAGCACTTTTGCGGCTTCTCTACAAGCTTATTGAAAGATTGAAAAAAAAAAAAAAAGTTTGGAAACAGGTTAAGTACTTCAAAGAAAATTAAATCCCAATTTGTGGAAACACCTGTCAAATGTCAAAAGTGGTTAGTCGGTGAGCGAAACTGCAGTTTTGAAATAAATTGTTTAAGGATGTGTAATTCTCAGTTTTAAAACTCTAAAATTGCACATCTACATTGAAATCAAGTTTTGAGATTTTACTTTCTATCAAAGGTTTACTTGAATGCATGTTTTTAGTGGGAGACCCATGATTTTCATTGTGTATGCGATGATGATGGACTGCAGTTTCTCGTGTCCATGACGCGTCCTTGAAGACTACAGAATATCTCCCTCTGCTCTTTGCTCTAATAAATACCACAAATGGCCCTAATTTCCACATTATTGCATAAATATGCGCCTTGTCGGGTTTGCAGCGAAAACTCTTCATTTCACTACTTTATCTTTGGCATATATCACATTAATCAAACTCCACTCTGGCAATGGCTCACCTAGCTTGTCATCGCATTCACCGGGAACCTGCGTATCCCTTTACAGACAATGGAGTACTTCTCAATCACATGAAAACCTCAAAGAAACACCAATGGAACAGTTTGTGTGCTTTGTCCAAGGATCAAGAAATATGTCAAAAAAGTGACAATCTGTGTGTGCATTGACTAACCCCAAGCTGCCAACCATTATGCAGTACAGACTCTTACGTCCCACAACTGTTGGGAGGGAAAATAGTCTTAAATTGAAGTCATATGTAAAGCAAACACAGTTAGAGACTTTGATCTTATTTAAATTCACATACAAATTTCCAAAGCAAAATGACTTCATTATGTGGGCGTAATCTCGATGCTTATCCAAATCAAGACATATAGGGATACATTTACATCTTTACTGAACAGATGCTTTTAATTAGGGATGAAGACTTTTGGAACTGTGTTTTTGAGTAGTTTACGATTGTCTTAGAATTGGAAGTAATCTCAGCACTAGGTCTTTTCATTTGCTGATTCCTGTGATGATGTGCCATACTAATTCCGGATTTACTAATGCTGATGCAGTGGACCTCAATTCATCACATACGTCGACAGCGGTTGACCCTGTTCACATTGTCTTTTAAAGGTACATCACCGTGACCAAACATCAGAGAACATGTTGGTACCCTGTGAAATGCCGTACTTATCGTAATTCCCGAACTACAGAGCACACCTGGTTATAAGCCTCACCCAGTACATCTGTAAAGGAAATACCATTTGGTACATGCATACGCCGGAGCGGTGTAAAAGCTGCAAGTTCCCACATTGAAACCCACAATGAAACATGAGATATTAACAAAGAAAGACGGTACACAGAGTTTAACACTGGCGCGGCGCTAACGCTAGCACGGCGCTGACAGGGCGGGTTAAAAAAAACTTACTGGTAAAAATCACGGAGGCATGCCAGTAACACAGCAGCAACACGTGACCGCAGTGCTAACGCAAGCACAGCACTAACATGGCCGGTAAAAGTCACTTCCTTGGCAAATACATTCTGGTCTCGCGCTTACCTTTTCCGTTCGATTGCCCCCTTGCGGCCGTTAGAAAAGAATGCACAAATTAGCCACATCGCTGCATAAACCGCAGGGTTCAAAGCGTGTGAAAGAAGTCGCGGCTTGTAGGCCGGAAATTACAGTATATCTCGAGCATCTGCTCCACAGTACAGCCAGTACAGTCAACATGCAATTGATGTCACAAAGCAAGTTCTGAATCTGAGCATGTCACCATGACAGAGAACCCCAAGGGCATCATGTCTCAACAGAGCTCTTTGTTATACTATTACGGGTATTATTCCCAATCCTTACAGCAGCTATATTGTGGTTGCAGCCAAGTACTGCAGTCAATAATGCCTCCATTGTTTCAAAACACCGTTAAGCAACACTTAAATAAGAATTCTTAACACTGAGTTGAACAAGTTTTATTTATTTTACTGATTCTTTTCAAATACATTACGCAGATTTACCAATTGCATTGACACGGAACCAAATGTACAAAAAAAAAATAATCTCATATTTGTAATGACCCTCAACCCACTGGGGGTTGTTATTTACGTCACCAGCCATTTTCTTGTGTGGTGTTTTTTTTTTTTTTTTTAATGACGATACTGATTATGGGATTATTATGGTCTCTCAAGTGAAATAAAATTGACACTCTCCAGTATTTTGGTTGCACACGACACATAGAACCCTTTGCAGATGCACGAAATGCACACGCAAGCATTCAAGGAGAGATGTGTAAACAGTTGGTTTGTCCACAGTGATACACAAACTGTGACCATCCTGTTCAAAAGTCCAAGCTACAAGCAAGCTGTTTGCCACGGTGACCTTTTATTAGAATGTGTGTGTGTTTTTTTTTAGAACTGAAAATTCCAAAGAGCAGATTGTAAGCATTTCCAGTAGTCAATATGTACAGTATATTTTCTGGTAACCTTTCTCTTCATTTTAGCGTGAGGTTCAAGAAGCAATGGCAGCTAAAAAAAAAACCATAGTACTGTGTTGGTTGCGCTAAAAGCAAATTCACTGTAATCTGCACATTTTAAATCACAGCATGGAGGATCTACCCACTGGAGTCACTTAAGACCATTGTATATCACTTTTACATGATATACTTTGGAGGAACTGACCTAAGTCGTTTAATGATATCTTAAATTCTGTTTTGCATTCCTATATGTCTTCAGGTATAAACTTGTGTGCACTTGAGCATACGGAGAGGAAATATACACACACACACACACCATATTTCTCCACTTGTTTGTCTTCTAGAAACATCCCATATGTGTCCCAGATGACTTACTGGATATAAAAGTGTAGTGTTTCTTGTGGGATGGGGGGGAATGTAAAATGAACTGGGATTGAGTGGGAGGGTGTTGTGGTCAGGGGTCTTTGCTTTGTTGCTGTTAAATATAGGCTGCAGAAAAGCCACAAATTGAGAACCCAACCTCTGTATTAGATCACTCGGGCCTGCTGGCACTCTGATACATTAATGAGAAACACATAGTCATGCTGTATGGGCACACAATCTCATGACAATTCATTCTCTACTTGGAACAAACATGCGTTACTCTTCGATGTAATGGGAAGGCTGGAAAAGATTAATACACTGAATCACAATTTTTTTTTTTAATGTTGCTTTGCAGCGAGCAGTTGTATCCTTACAGCTTCACGTGATATTTTCATATGGTTTTTCCACATGCTTATAATACGGTGGCAGTTTTTCGATGAGGCTTTGAACAAAAAGTCGCCTTTGCCCAGATGGTGGGTTAAGATACTTTTTATTTCAAAACCAAACATCCTAAAAATAGAATTTACAGCAATAAAGTGTTTTTCCACAGTGTTATTCCACAGGGCTCCCGATTTCTTTTGTACTGACCTCAGCTCAAACAGAGAACTGCTATGAGTTTGGCCTGAAGAGTGCAGGAAATCGCATGGGGGGATGTACTTTGGGCAATGTGAGAGCCAATAAACACTCAAATTTTGATGCAGTTAATAGTGGGGGGGCTGTGAAGTGTTAATCTTGGTGTTCTTCTCAGTTTTGCAGTTATTCTACATATAATAAACTTGGGGAATAATGCTACAATGGCATCTATTGATTGCCGTGATCAAAGTAAAATCAAGTTAGTTCAGCCTTGAATTCCATGTGAACCAGAAGATCTTTAGGCTGCAAAAGATCAAAAATAAAAATTGGCACTTTGGACCGGCACTGAAGCGACCGAAAGTAGATGTAGCGGAAAGGATGGTGATTTGATAAGGTCGCTGCTGGGTTGAGGAGAAAGCGTTTAACGGTGGAGGTTAAGGACTGATAAGAGGTTAATGGATGAATGAAAAGCTGGACAAATGTCGTTAGTATGGACTTGTACGTTTTTTTTGGGGGGCGGGGGGTTTGACCGATGGGCAGTGTGTGTTATATTTTTCTCCATTAAAGTCCTCGTGTTGAAGGTGAGGTATTAAAGAGCAAAGGTTCATTTGGGTTCATTTGAGGATGCATGCGTATCAAAGTGATGAACAAAAGTGGGTGACCATAACTTTGACTCATAGTTCACCATTGCAACATGTTACTGCTACTAATCTCAATAATGAATGGTGTTTATTTTTACATATGAGACTAGAAGAGGAAATCCTCTATGGGTAGCCTTAGACGATCAAGGTTTTTGGGGACCGATCAGTGAGTTTAAAAAAACTATAACCAATCACAAAGCTGTCTTCTCTCTCCCATGGAGCCGGTATTTTTTTTTTAAGAGCTTTATTGTCAATCAGATAGTTACAGTTGTATGGCAAAAGGCCTGAAAAAAAAAAACAATATACATACCACTCTATAAAAATAAACTAGCATTTGGACTCAGATTCACTTTGCACGACGGCGACATGAAGCAAATGCCTTCCTTTGAGCCGATCATTGACCTCACTAATCGGATCGGTGAATCATGACATGAAATCCAATCAGCCGATCAGCAAAAAAAAAAAATAAAAATAGCAATTATTGGCTGATCTGACCAGGCTGATCATATCAGTATAAAGTCAGTGTATGGGCCAATGACGCGTTGTTCCATATGAACAGATACACATATGAATGCACTTGCACACACACATATGGACAAATATCTGCCGTGTAAACATACACTATAAAGTAGGTCGCCAGAAGCTGTGATGATATCAGGAGAGCAGAAGTGAAGGAGAAAAAAAAAACTTGAATCATGGTTTTTTTTTAAGAGTTAATTCAAAGATAGTTAGGTTATACAAAAACAACCCAGTACCAGTCTCAACCCAATCTTTAGTAGGAGTTTGTAAGAAAAGTAATAAAAAAGGCGTTCAAAATGTCAACATTGGTGTGCTGTTGTTAGGTATTAGCTGAGCTTTCAAAGTTTAGACTCAAATCATGTACAATAATCCACATCTTTACACATAAAAAAATAGGCTGGTGGATTCCTATCACGTGCTCGACATGGACAGGCATGCAGTGATGCCTCGGGAAGTTTAACTCATACTGTAACCCTGCTCATAACTCAAAACACTTGTATCTTCTTTTCCCTTCTTTAAATTTGACAGTAACCTGTAGCTATGAGCGGCAATAAACATCTTGAAGTCTCTTTTTTTGCAGAAGTGTATGCTAAAACATTAAATTTTTTGAAAAGACGATCCATGAAAATGTAATATAAAAAAGTACCTTTTCTGCAATATGTCCTCTTTAAGTCAGTATACTTTCATTGATCATTGATCCATCCATTTTCCATACTGTTTATCCTCATTAGTCATGTTAAAAAAAAAAAAAAAAGTACAGTTTAGTACTTCATTTCCATGAAGGTTTCATTTCCAGTCAAGCCCAAGTTGTATAAATATAAGTGGACTGGATCTGTTTTATTGACAAACCTTTGACAGCAACCTTGAATCGTGACCTTATTATCCAGCGTTAAATGAAGCACAGTTGCCATCCAGTTATTGTATGAGGGAGGCATATTGTGTGAAGGAGAAAAGGAGAACTTGAAAGAAAAAGGCCATCTGGGAAATATTGACCCATATACACAATATACAGTACAATGCATTTGAAACAGCAAGCGTCCTTTCGCTGTTTGTGTCACACTCTTCCGCAGAAGGGACTGGATGCTGGAGATAGGCTGCAGCAACCTTAAGTTTTGCCCTTCACAAACAAAAACTCATCACACTTTTGCCCTAAGGTCACTGGTAACAAACTTATCTGCTTGGGTGTACTAATGTAGATGTGAATACACGCCCCTATGGAAATTTTTGAATTGTGTGATATGAATAAAACGAGATCTAGATCAATAATTTCTAAACTCTGTCCACCATAGTGAACTATAACCTATAAAACTCAAAGGGAAAAAAAATCTTTTTGAGAGAAGTAAAAATGAACATGAACAAGTGTGCACACATTCTATAACTGAAGATGGCTTTGTTCAGAATCAACCACACGCAATCTCATGTTAAATGTGAGTCAACGTACATCTGCCATCATATAGATTTCCCATTATTCACCATGAATAAAGTTCAGATGTTTTGGCAGGCTTTTCCTGATTATCTGTTTTTTGTTTTTGTTTTCTTTATTTCACAGATAATACTTTTGGGACATTAAGACATTGTGATAATAGTCAGAGCAATAAAGGTTACTAGTAATCTGGCAATGACGGTCCTTTTTTTTTTTTTTTTTTGACAAGTATGGAAGTCCTCTAGCAGTTAGAGCAATTCAAGTGCCTAATAGAGCAAGACTCTTGTGCAATGACCATTGTTCATAGGACTTCAAGGAGTGTATGCATCTTAAAGGAACTAGTTGTGTGATTATTCGAGACAATATTGATTGTAAAAAAATTCCAGATACTCCTCAGTTGATTGTGCAAATGGTGCAGATGCTATTCATACATGAGAGACTAGTTATGGTCAACAACAAATGGTGGAGCATGGTGAGAGTACATTGAGTGCACAAGTAATGTATAATATATTATAATTGGCCTGCCAGAATGTAACAACAAACTTGAGACAAAAAAAAATTGACATATTGCAGTTGAATTGTAAGTCAGCTGTTGAAGAAGTTAATCACAAGAGGGAATCATGTGTTGCAATTTGTCGAGGGTAAGTAGGGGGCACCGACATTGTCGTTCCCTCTGAGTTTGTCCTTTTTTTGTGGCAGCACCAAAGCCAGACTGTGATGGAGGTACACAGTACTGATTCGATGGACTCTGTTTAGAACTGTCTCAGCAGCTCTCGTGGCAGCCTGAGCGTCCTTAGGAGATTCAACAAGTACATCCTCTGCTGGGCTTGTTAAAGGATGTGGTTTGTTAGTCTTCCACTTCAGGTCGTGAGAGACTGTAATGTAATTCCTGGGAACTTAAAGGTCTTGACGCTTGACACAAGATAACAGTGTTTTATTTGTGTGTGTGTGTGTGTGTGTCTATGTATGTATTGTATGTATATATATATATATATATATATATATATATATATATATATATATATAATCAACCGTCAACACATTTAAATTTTTTAATAGGATAAGGCCGTCTTGCTCCCATACACCATTTCCTAGACATATGAGTCACATGTACTGTATATCCCAAATATTTTCACAACTCCGGTTTGGAGGGATGTTCAGTTTTTGGTAATGTCAAAGGTGTACCATATCTTCTTCACCCGTTGAAGACTGTCTTGGTATTTTTAGTGCCCAGTCATTGAGTCTAAATTCAGGAAAAACATACTAGAACATTCTAACTTTTATTTGAAATTGATCAGAGGCACTTATAATAGTGGTAGACGTGTGCTGACTCTCATTTAACATAACTTTAAATATGATTGGTTAATTCACTCACTAATGTTCCTTCATTCATGATGAATTGATTGATTTGCATTATTACAATTGTTTACATGTGTTCATATAGTGTATGACTATAAGATATGCCACGAGAAATATATGAATAATCCAGAGCCTTTGTTTCGGGGTGAACCTACGTTTCAGTCCATGTCTTGTTTTCAAAAGTTGAGATCCACTTCAGAAGCTATTTGTTTTTTGTTTTTTTTTATCTTTTCTTTCAATTCATTTACTTGCACTGGGAGGCTCTTTGTGAGAGAGTGTGTTTGATGTCTCCAACTGGAGGAATATGGAACATGGACAAAGACAACCTTTGCATTTGTCTTTCGTTTAGTTTTTCAGTCTTTCTGCTGCTGAAGGCCTGTCTGATCCTCCTGACATTGGAGCCATATTTGCGTGTGCGCGTGCACACGTGTGTCCAGGGCACCTGTGATCACACGTACTTGCTGCATTTACTCATTTTCTGTCCTAGCTTTCATGATACCGCTGAGTTGAAAGCAAAGTGTGATGATGATGTTGGAAGTGGCCAGCTGGCTGTTGGCTGTCTGCTCGTTCTCATGTAAACACATTTATACCTAGGGGACTGACACAGACGTCCCACAATCCTTTGTGCTTTGTGTTGTGCTATATTGAACCTTTTTAAAGACATTTTATGGGTCACTCAGTCGGTGGTGTCCTCTTTCTTGATGCATACAGTATGTCTTGGTTAGCCTTTTTATCTCTCTCTCTCTCTTTCTCTCTTTCTCTTTCTCTCTCTCTCTCTCTCTTTCTCTCTCTCACATGGACTCCTTCTCCCTGTCTGCTTCTATTTGTCTGTGCAGTGTCAATTACAGCACCTCTCACCCAAGTGTCATATGATCCCCTCTGATGCCTGTCATCTCCCGTTGTCTTAGTTTTTTCCCTTTTGTCAACTTTGGGTTCGCCAACTCCTTCTTTGAAGCCGTTCTTACCCACTGTTGTTTTCTCACCTTTTTATTGCATTGTGTATGGTCTGCGGGAGTTCTTGGTCCTCCTCATGCCGTAGCTCTGCAGAGGTTTCTTGGATTTATGTTTGTAAAATCAAGAAAAGTATTGTCTTAACCAAAGTAGCTGAGATCTAAGACTTTTTAAACGGCTGCAAAATTAAAGAAGAGATAATGGCATTTGTTAAAAAAACTGAAACAGTTCCTAGCCTTTTCAAGAATCATTTGATCAAATTAACTATATGAATAAGAACTACAGATTAAACAGGATGTGACTGATTTTTATTTTTTGCAAGATTGCACGTTGATAAAGTTCTCATGGGTATATCTTGGCTAGTGACTGCTATCATATAACCCGATGTAGCATGTTTATGCATTAGCGGCCTGTGCATTTGGTACCTGGACCTTAAATGAGGACTTAACACCACCACACCTCTTCATACCATCCCCATCGCATCAGAGTTATGGAAACTATCAATAGTGTATAAAAACACACATTTATATAATAACATGACAAAAACATCAAACTGTTATTTACAAGTGTCTTCATCGTTACTGATGAACTTATGAAAAAGGCAGGCATGCTGATTATTAAATGGGTAAATGCAGTATGTGCAGACGGCTACAGATTTGTATAGTTGAGGTTTTTTTGTGACCATCCAAAAGGGAAGGACAAATACTGACATCATCAAGAGCTAGTTTTTGAAACCTGATTGATTGAAGAAAAAGTCCCATTAGTTCGAGTTAGTAATGGGAAAATGATACCGAGGCTTTGGAGCATGCGTCACTCTTCCTGAAGTGGAGTGATTCAAAACTCTGTGCCGGAGCTTGTATCGAAGCCCCAGTGTCAAGTGACTGTTGATGTTTGAAGCTATGAACGTCATTGCGGTTTACTTTTGCGTTTCATTCCTTCAAAATGTTTGGAAGCTTTTCATTGGCTCATGGCGTTTCAACACATTCCGAGCCAATCACACCTTGAGAGGCTTGACAGATTTGAGTGGTTTGGCACCATACTAGCTCTATAAAATGTATCGTTGTGCGCTAGAGATTTGAAGTGAGAGTATTTTTGGAAGTCAACCATACAAGTCTCCAAATGACAAACCATTATCTTTAAAGGTTTCCCTCAAAAACACAAACGCAGAAGAAAAACAATGTTTCCGTATCTCTCTTCTTAGGGACTTTTAGTCAATTTTTCAAGTAAACCCTTAATCACTTTTAACATTTAATATAATTAACGTGAGTTAATCTGGAATGTGTTTTTGAGTATTGGATAGAGCATACAAGTTTTATTGTAATGACAATTTAATTATTATTTGGTTTGAATGAACAAAACAATTGAATGATCTTCCAGACTTTTCTGAACTTTTATTTCTGTCATGGGGAACAGTGCCAGTGCTTCAGTTGTGTTCTTGAGAGGTTGCTATGGCTTCACTTGTCCAGTATGTCATCATCACTGAAGCCTTGAATCTTTTTCAGCACAATTGTTAGGAAAGGCTCAGTGCTTGAGGTTTCATTTGGGCACTGTTACTAGTAGTTTTAAGTGAACTAGTCCAGCAGAACTGATTATGAAGGCCCTTGATTGATTGGATTGGCATGGCTGAACATGATAGAGCCAGATCATAGAAATCTCACATTCACATTCACTACTTAAAGTACTGCAGCCAATAGAAATGGTACAAAAAGGAAAGACTATACTGTTGGAATAAGTACATACAATTGCATTTAATGTAATGCTAATGTTTAGGCCAGCAGTGATGGCCTTGGCGGCCCTGACCATCCACTGCTGCGTTTATTTACTGGTTATCAGAAGTCCACGCTGAAAATGCTGTGCGCAAATGAGAATATACGAATCCAACAACACCCTTTTTTCTGTACCGTGATAGTGTTTCACTGGAGTTTGGCCGTCACTGGTGAGAAATGAAAATGGCAGGTGTGCCAAATCAAGTGTGTAATTTCACACTTGATGGGTGCGCTGGCTCTCCAGAGATGCAACTATTTGTACACAAGCAATTAAAAAGTCAGTTTTCCGTGATATGTCCCCTTTTAAGTGTTTCTTTCCATTTTGACAATGTTCCTTGTCCAATGCCTTGCCAAAGCAATATTGTCTTTCAGGAATTACACTCTGCTGGTTTGTTTCAAGTTATATTTAATTAGTGTGGCTGTTATAACAAATGCCTCACAGTTCTGAGGACACGAGTTCAAATCTGGCCTTGCCTTTGTAGAGTTTGGGTCCTCTAACCATGCCTGCATGAGTTTTTCTGGGGTATTTCAGTTTCCTCCTACACCCCCAAACCATGCATGGATGGTTAAGAGAAAACTCTAAATTGCCTGTAGGTGTGAATGTGAGTGAGGAGGATGAATGTGTCCTGTGATTCGCTGGCGACCAGTTCAGGTTGTCTCCTGCCTCTCAGCCAGAGTCAGGCAGTATAGGATCCAGCATGCCCATGATCCTGATGAGGATAAGCAGAACAGAAAATGAATAGATGAATGAATATCTGCTTTACACAATTCAGTGACCCTGGGCTAAACAATAGCATCAATGTTGCAGCGTTATAACGGTTTCAGCCACAGGTAATTTAACACAAACAACACATTTTCACACACCGTATAACAATGTTCACAGGTGGCATGCATTTGTTATCCTCTGCCAAAAATGACCAATATTGCTAATAAACTTACTGTAGTGTAACACTGTTTTATGATGCCCCTAGAAGACACAAACCAATAGGAGCACAATATTGCACAGAAGCAAAATAATAATGGCATTTCCATTCATTTCCAGTTTGTAAAAGAGGATCAGCATTTGTAATCAGGATTTGTGACACTAGTGTTTGTTATGGTATGGTTAACTCGTTAGTCAAAGTACGATTGCATACTGAAAAAAGATGATCTCATCTCAAATTACTCATAATCTTGCTTATCTATGAACGGCAACAGGTGGATACACAGGTCAGCTTTGTACCTTCTGCTGTCTAATAGAAAAACATTGAATTGTTCTGTCCGTCGCTATATTTCTCTGGCATCTATAGATACAAAAATACACCGTTAATTGACCCCTCCGTACAGGGCACTTAACCACGCCTCCTGAAGTGACGTCACGCCACGTGCGCTCACGTAAGACAAACAGTAAAAATGGCAAATACAATACAATACATTCTGAACTGAGACAGACTCCATGCTTCTGATTTCATTCAAATCAACGATATATTATAGATTCTAAATACAATACATTCTTAACTGAGAGAGACGCCATGCTTCTCATTTCATTCAATCATTCACACGTAGCAATGTTATGCTAGCGGAGAACGTGTCATTCATTTATACGAGATGTGGATTAAAAATCAAATTTAGGGCATATCTTCGTGCAAACACAGTCTGGTTAAGCTTCGGTCGCAAGCCAGCAAGAAATCAATACGTTTGTGCAGTCCGATCATCACTAAATATCGCTCAACACAGATCAAGTGTGTCAATCATTCACACGTAGCTATGTTATGCAAGCGAAGAACTGCTAATTTATTTATATGAGACATGTATTGAAAATCAAATATAGGGCTTACCTTCGTGTAAACATATGTGTTCCGGTTTATATTAGATGGATTGAGTTGATGATGCGGTCTTCCACAAAATTTGATCCATCAGAGGCATTTTTCGTACTGGGTCTTTGGTTTTGGAAAGGGTAGAATCGAACTCCACCAACTAGCCTTACAGGATACCTGTCGTCACTATTACAAAGTCCGTGACTACACCTCTTAACCATATCTATTGTTAAAGAACCCAAATACACGATAAAACGCTAACTAACCCTATACTGGACCATGCAATGTTGTCTGAGAAAATGGCGGGAGCAAAAACGGGCTTTGGTTTATGCAGATCTCTGGCCTCTGATTGGTCAGTGACGCGAATTGCGCAATACCCACGGAGGGCTCAATTGTAACCCATGAATAAGAGCTTAAGGCCCAGTAAATGAAATTGGATCATTTCCCACACCCTACAGGTGATCTCTCACAACACACTAATGTGCCGAGACATGAGATGGAACTGTCAAAATAGTTGTGATTACTATCATGGAGCGACATGCCTTTGCTTTTGGGACAGTAATCATTTCCCGTATACATTTTGCAATCCTTGCAGGTGTGCTGAAAAATATAATCACTCCGAGCACACACTTGGCTGATGGACCATCTCAGTCCTTTTGCTCCAGCAGTTTTGGTTTGTACTTGCTGGAGTTACATTCCTACAATACATATGAGAGAGCTGCACAGTATGTCTGACTGCATATACCGATGAACTGCATATATGTGTGCATGACTGCGTGCATGCTGAGGACAGTGTTAGGGGAATGACATCAGTCAAAATGACACTGAAAAGCCATGTAGGCTGAGTTGCTCGGTCAAAGTGGAGTTGAAGTCCCTCAGGTCACGCCTGGTACTTGCACATCTATTTTAATCTTACTTCTCACTGTGAGACTTGCCTGACCAGCACGTGATCAATATGGGCAGACGGCCATGTAATTATGATAGATTGGATTTCTCTGAGCATGAAACTGGTGACTCAGGGCAGAGGGATTTTGTGACACATTTAGTGAGATGTTAAGATTTCTTTCATTTAGACTTAGGTTCAGTGGCTTCTTGTTTCCAGCCAGAAGTCTACTTTCCCCGTCCACCCATACACACACACAGATGGAATAGGTTGGATTGGGCTAGTCTGTAGCCTATCGTTACAATACAGTACAGTTACAACCTTGTTAACATGAATTTCGTAAAAAGGTACATATTATGGATAACTTGTGTGAAGAGGTGCATTGTACAGATTTATTATTGTAGCTACTTGCCCAACCGTAAAGATTTGGACTGACCGATTGCTGCAACGCATTTTGATGGTGTAATCGTATCTGCCTTTGTGTGAATTTTGAACAATTGTCAAAAAAAAAGAAATATTGTACCGGCATTAGTGCATTACTGATAACCTTTTATTACTCCCTCACTGTGTATTTGTTTTTATGTCACAAAGAATTCTGTCGATTAACAGACTGTTGTTGTAATAAACAACAATAACATAGGCAATAAAATAGTTGAATACAATAAACCAGTCACTCTGGTTTGACGGGCACGTACGCACGCGCGCACCATTGCACTCGTAAATTTGCACAGTCGAGGACAAAAAAAAAATATCACGTGCGTAAAATTTGTTACGAGTAGAAATATGTAGATATTGAAAGACGTCGCTTATTTTGTGTAGTCCTGACCAATGTTCCCTCTAAGCTGCGGCACTGCACTATTACGCACATGTTGCACTCTCTCAGAGCACATGAAAACCGATCCAGCTCAGTGACACACAGCCTGATGTCTTTTTTTTAACACAGAATCACACGGTGTCTAACAATGAGCTGCTGCTCAGCCTACTTTATTTGATACCCCCCCTTAACCCCGCCCTGAAATTAGTACACTCATGATTACTAACACAACACAACACACACTTGTGAGTGACATAAAATTTACTTTGCAATTCTTATACACCAGTGACTCGCTTGTTATTCACAGGAAAGAAGATAGTGAATTTTCCAAGGTAACGTAAACTAACTCTCTCTGAGTTTGTACCAGCTATGAGCTGCAGCTGGGTAGCTAGCACGGATAAACACTACTTTCAGTGTGCAGAGCTGCTACTATAATTCACTAATCCCCTACACATTGGCTAAGAATAGGTTACAGATCTGACTAGTATCTTTCTCACAAAAGAACGGCAAGGAGAAAGGCCAGGAGAAGACGAAGACGCCGACGCCATGCTAACCGCTAAGAAAACGTGACTGAAGAAGAGTAGTGCTTAGGTGCTTATCGTACACTTAACAAAAGTCTGACTTAAACCATGTTACAGTGGAGAGTAATCAACTTTGAGAAAGTAATTAGTAGGTAAATTAATCAGTGTTGAGAAAATAACACAACACAAGCTCCACAGTCAGCACACGTCCCAGACTTAGAAATCAATCATTACATTACTGCTTATATCAACCAACAGGAAGGAGGTAGCAGTAGGTCAAAAGTATATTAACATAAAGTATAACATCTATTTATGTCAACAGTGTCAATTGTTTGTTTACACATTCATTTTCACCATAAAGCCTTTCACATTTGAGATTTGCACAATAAGTATTGAAAAAAATGACTTTCTAGCTTTTCTTTTAGTTTTTCTTTTCTTTTCGGAGCGCTTTTGCTTTTCTAAGAGACCATATATGTGATGTTACTGTGAAGGGATTCAATTTATACTGTGATATGAATTTTAGGCTGTCTCGCCCGGGCCTACTTGTACCTACATTTACGTCTTTGGACTGCCTGTTTACCTGTCAAGTGTGAAATTACACATCCAAGTAAATTATTTCTGAGATGCCAAAGCAATGTCAATAAATGTGTTTAAATGTCACAGTTGCCTTCATTTCAATAATACAGCCCCCACACAGACTTTCTCTAGCGGAAATTACTTGGCATCATACCTGGGTAGAGAACCGCCATGTTCTTTTCCCTGAAGCACCACGATAATTCCAAAGCCAAAAGAGCTGTGTGTTTAACCTCAGATGTTGCACTTTATTTTCAAAAAATGTAAAAATGATTGGCTTGTTGATATCTGACCTAAAACATTGAGTTTTTAGCCTGGCATGTTCACCATCAATCTGGACAGTTGTCATGCTAATTGCTCAATAAAGCACTTCAGTCTCCTTATAACTGTCATAAGAAGTACATGCACAGGACAATTCCCCAATTCAGTTGAGTTAAATTGAAAATCCGACTAAATTATCATTACAACGAGCTCTTCAAACTTTTGAGGCCAAAAATAAAAACAAAGCCTTAGACTTGTTGATATACGTTTACACTCTCACGAAGCTATACTGTTTATGTTTTCGAGCAAGATTGATAATGAAACAAACAAACACAACAACATAAAAACAGACCATTTTCTGTGCTGAGGAGCAAACATTGCTGAATAAGTCAAGCAAAGCATTTGCCAATCAACACACAGTTGCGCTCGTGAAAACATGCAGATTATTTCATCTGTTTGAGTGGACTCCAGCAGGCACATTTGATGCTGCGTTGGCACCGTGTGCATCTTGCCTGTGAATAACAAGCGAGTCACTGGTGTATAAGAATTGCAAATCAAATTTTATATGTCACTCACAAACTCCCAAAGCAAACAAGGCGCGGTGCAATGCTGCGAAGTGCGTTTCTAAACTCTTTATTTTATTGTTTTTGTTAGAACCCAGTCCCCTAACACACAATGACTGTCAAGTACCTGCCATTTAGATTAAACACAGGTCAACTTACGACATGTTCATACATATTAAACAAAATGTTTTCCCATCAAAATAATGATGTAATGCTCATTGAATTTGGAGTCGGAATGTACAGGTACGTGTTATCAGATACAAACAGCTTGTGTGTCAGATGCAAACAGCTTGTCTGTGAAATTCAGGTTTGGAAAACATTGTAATGACTATCAAATCCCTTTAGATAGTGAAGGAAAAAGCCAATATTAAGGCCACGTTATACACCAACAACACCCGCATTGTATCCCATGAGCTACGCGTTGCTTCGCGCCGCTCCTCTCTGCGTTGCTTGTGCGTAGCTTGCTGTGCACGTCAAAAAAAGTAATTGCGCGGCGATAGCCTACTCACCGTTCCTCCCGGCTCCACATACCACATATGGAGCCACCTTCTAGGTCGATTTTGCAGCATAATTTAACATATCATTTGGTCATTTAGGTCTATTTGTTCAAGCAGAAACGCTTCCACAGTCATCATTCTTGTTGCTTTATTCCTAGTTGTGGAAAGGAAATTATAAAGTCACCGGAAATGACCAAAATGTGCTGAGGAACCCCGACCCCGTAGCCAATACCAGCCGTAGCGGCACCTCAATTTGGAGAAGAACTGGAGCACATTTTCAAAACTGACTGCGTGGGTTGCAAACTCAGCGTGGGAAAGCCACAGTGACATCAGGGCAATCGCCACACGCGCGAGTATTACGAAGCCCATATAAAGTCTGTCTCATCAAGCACATGCATATTTTTGGTAGAATTTAATATTGTAGACTTTTCAGTCACAATGCGCAGTGATTACCATGAAGGAAATTCTTGGTAAAGAAAAATAATTATCAGCAGGCAATGAAAACGTTGGGAGGATTGATTACTCTCCTTCTACGGATTGGGAGGAAACGCAAAGAAAAATGTGGCCCTGCGAGGCTCGAGGTTGACCTGGGTGCCCCGCTAAGAGGGTGGAGGTTATGACTCGCTATTCTCCCATCTGACTCCATCGCTGCCTCCCTCGCCACAGGGAGTCTGCCACGTCTCAGCAAGCCTAATTACAGTGCCTCTTCTTCTCCGACGGCCCCCGTTCTCAGCACTGATCACCTCATCTGTTCATTTAGATTCAATATACAGTGCGTTGTACTTGTAAATTTCCACTTTGTTTGCCTGCTTACTAAAAAGGTCTAAAATGTATTGGAAAAAAGAGCCCACTGTTGGACTCATTTGTTTTCTTAATTACCTGCTGTGTGCAAAACTAAACTTTGCGTCACTGTTGAGAGCATGGCTGCTGAGCCTTTGTTGGTGCCTTTGTTCCTTAGTTTCATGAAATTATTTATTAAATACAGTATATTCTATTAGACACACTTTTCATTAAACTGTGTGCACCATGTAGTTATTTTTTTCCTTCTGTGAGTCATTTACTGGGTCAGTGACAGGTACTAAATCTCAGCAGTAAATGTGATATGCAACGGCTCAAATCAGTCACATGATAAGTCAGGCACCATTAAAAAACCGACAAAAGATAATTTATATATGGTGGAGCCGATGACATCTCCCTCTTTTCCTGCTCATTTGATATCGTACCTGTTTCTAATTTCCTCCTTTCTCTCCTTGTCTGATCCACACACCGTGAGCTGAAGGCCACGTGGCAGCAAGCAGCAGCCTCATTGAGCGCCGCTGGACCTCCATCCAATCGTTCATTTTAATATTGCTCCACACTCACTAGGCATCTTTCTTTTGGCATGCCGGTAAATCCTTTATGAATTAAACCCCCAATGATTCATATTCATTTAAATAAATCGGAATTACGGGGAAAATTTGCCCTAATTGTCATGCAATTTTATGGTTGAATCAATCAGCTCCTTTCTGTTAGTTGTTTTTTTCCCCTCTCTGGATGTGTCATAAGTATGAAACTGAAAAATACCAAGATGCTTCCAGCAAAACTAGTTATTAGTATCAATTTATTCCCAACCTGTCATTCCAACACTTTCCGCATAATGAAGCTGTCAACAGGAAGCAATGGGTGATGGATAAAAAAAAAGAAGAAGAAATGGTATATACACCTCAGAGAAAATATTTCACCATAATTACGCAATTATGCTCGCACAGTTCGAGCAATACTTTGAAGAAGAATGCAGAGACATTTGATATTAAATCTGGATCCGGAGAGAAAATTCAAGTGTCCCCCGCCGTCAAAACCAACAGTAAGCATGTTGCGCTTTTTAATCATTCATATTATCACCAATTGTCGAATGCATGAAATGAGAAGGATCAGTGTGTTAATTGATTGAGGAGTCGTTCATTTACATGATAATGTGCTGGAGAAAAATACAGCCCCCTGTGACAGATGATGGATGATGATAAGGAAGTCAATTGCCGGGTAATTGCTGGTGAAGGCTTCACAGTTTGTAAGAAATTTGCAAGATTTGCTGCACATGAATGCCTCAGCAGTTCAAGTCAGGTGAAATGAAAGAAAACTGCATTCAAATTAGAGTTTGGGCCAATGAATTTGGCAAAAAGAAAAAAAAATGTAGAGCTGATCATTTCCTCCTTTTCAAAGCAAAGTACTATTAGTTTTTTTAATGTTACATGTGGATTCTGAGTGAGTACATAACCTTTACTATTACCATTCATCCTGCTATTTGTTTAGTGGGAATACGCAATATTCAATACGCATTTAGAGATGGGAAGCTAAATGTTGAAGCTTTGCTGTTGAAATACTTTCTCATTTTTGCCTAATGTCCAACTTCAGTTGCTCAACAGCCATTGTCATATTTTGCACTTGCACTTCAACTTTGCACTGATGACAATCCATATGGAGGGCACGACATCCACAATTTCCCAAAACAATTGGAAATATGGACTCTTCAATCCACAGCACAGAATTCTACTTTGTGTCAGTCCTTCTCAGATGAGCCCGGGTCCAGAGTAGCTGGCAGTGTTTCTGAGTGTCATTGATATATGGCTTTGCTCTGCATAATAGAGTTTTAACTTGCATCTGTAAATAATGTGACAAACTGTGTTGACTGACAGCAGTTTTCAGAAGTGTTCCTGAGCCCACATGGCTATATTTTTTCACATAGTGATGCTGATTTTTAATGCAGTGCTGCCTGAGGGATCGAATGTCACGAGTACTCAGTGTTGACTACTTCCGTGCAAAGATTTCTCCAGATTCTTGAACTCTTTTGAAGATATTACCATTTTCTACTGTTTTGAGCTCGCGGAAGGTGCCATTAAGCATCCATCATGTTTGGGGGCTTGCAAATATTTCCACTGAATCTTAGGACAGTGAGTAAGAACATTAATAACTGCACAACCCTGCCAACACCTCCTTATCACATCTTCTCCTACGCTCAAAACTATTTAGAGGATGGCTTCGGCCACATGTATGGATCTAAGTCCCCGCCTTAAAGAAGCAATCATTTTAGCTGAAGCAATCTGATCCTTGATGGGATACATCAATAGCAATCATAACATTTGCCACAATCGTGACAGATTTTTATGCCGTTCTGCCCTCATTACCGCCCAGTCTGAAGGTCTGGCTGAAATCACATCACTGTTAACCAAAATGATAAAGAAACACTCATATACATTTATGATTACTAGTAAACTGAGTGTATCCTAAAATATGTTCAGTTTGTCAAATAAAGTGCGATGTACACTCATTACACAGCCGAAATAGATTAGTCTAATAAAATACACAGTGAAATGTGAATGACTGTTTTCTTTGTAGCAAAAAAAAAAAAAAAAAATCTTTCATCAAGATAAGTGTTCTATTAGTCTGATGGTACTATTATGTTCAAATTGTGAAGTATGTCATCTATTGTCATTTGAAATGAGATGCAGTATGAGCCATCTAAAATTGTCATTTGAGATATGACAGACAATGACTAATACCATTAATCTGGTGGGCCATTTTTTTAAATTGTCTCTGTTCATAAAAATATCACTCTGCGGTATTCTATTTTCTAAAAAAAAAAAACAAAAAACATTTAATATTATTTACCTAAATAGAATTTAAAGTATTAAACACATTGAGCCAAAACCACCTAAAGCCCCCCTCCTCCCTCCAAAAAAGGCTCTAATTTCTTTCTGCAGACATTAAAGACAATGCAGTCCAGAATTTAAGGAAAAAGTTCACATATGGACAGTTAGTGATTGAGGTGCAGTAACTTAGTTTTCCAAGTTCTTGCGTGGGATGAAGATGGCCATGATTTCAAACAACAATGGTGGATTATCGTGTCATATTCTGGTTTCTATGTAGGGGTCGACATTTGATAGAAAATAATGGAGAATAAAAGCATTGTGATTGATCGTTAAAGGGCATCCATCATGCATAAATGTTATCCCAGTAATGTCAGTCATTATGTTGCTTTTCTACTGCACGTATTTATGGCAGAAATCCAAAGATAAATTCCTCATTTTTTTGTGTACTTTCACGATATTCAATACAAAAGGACAAAGTATTGTCAAACAGTCATTTTTTTTTCCTGTATTTTGTATCTAGTTTTAAGTGTTAAGGGACCAAAAAAAAAATAACCAATTAATTGGTTTTGTTGTATTTTTTTCCTGCTAAATATTAGAATCAAAGTCGGCCTCAAAACATCTGTATCACTCTGTCACTGACCACAGCAGCTTTTGTAATCCTCCCCAAATCAAGAAATTGTCTGCAAAGACATTAATGGGCAAAGGACAATGGAAATTCACATCTGTAGACTGTAATCCACGCCGAGAGATCACCGCAAGTCGCAAAGTATTCAAATATGCATAGGCTTCATCTGCTTCATATTCTCTTCAAAGTATGTGCTATGTGCTGTACGTGCAACAGCTCTCATGTGGTATTCATTGCCAATTAATCTCGCCGCTTGTGTTTTGCGTGAGTGAGCCTCCTTTGAATCAAACACCGACCTAGAAGAAGAGATTCCTCCTCATTCATAAGACATAGATCCCTTTATGCCAAAGGTGTTGACATGAAAGAAAGAGTTTCGGATGTCTTGTTGTTTCCAAGGGAACCACTATGCCGATTATTCTTTTGCCGCTGTAGTTATTGAATTGGACTGCATTACTCGTTGTTATGGTTTGAAAGTGGCTGAGATAAAAAGGATAACATCTAATCTCTTCAATTAGACCCAGTGGGGGGGGGGGCTCCCCACTGTCTATTTCTGTCTATTAGCTTTCATCACTTTTATGTTTATATGTAATAATATATGCACATGTCTGTATGATAATACTAGCAGGACTTGAAAATGAAAATGAAAAACAAAGTATCTTCATCCAGCATCCATTAATTGTAAAGCTTAAGAGTGCTGAATAGACTATTTCTTCTTCTCTAGAGTATTCTTCTTAATCACGACTCACCCCCTCCCAACGATTAATGTAAATTTTTCACACACTCTTACGGCCATGGAGGTACATACTCGATACTCTTTTGTTAACATACATAATGCATAACTATCTACGTTGAGCCCTCCTCAAAGTGTTGTACTTCAACCGCTTTCTGCTCATTCGTCCTTTTCTGTTCGTTCCATCTGTCCCTGAGGCGCCGAAATGTGTTCCACTCCTCTCTCACGGGGCTTTTTTTCCCTCTCTTCGTCACTCGGGCGCTCTCATCACTTTAGTTCAAGTAAAAATGGTAGGCTAACCCAGCAATTGAGGGGATGGTTTATTAACTCAGACCTGCAGCCTTCTTCCATCCTCTATCTAGTATGTGTCTTGCAAGGAATCTTATTGTGCTTATTTGGCCAGGGGATTGGGCAATGATCTGTTTAGTGCTCTAAAACTGGGCTCTGCTCTTTTTCCTTCTTTTTTTTTGCTTCCATACCTTGGCAGAGTGCTGGCAGAATGCCAAACAGCCTTTTTTTCCCTTCTTTCTTTCTTCTTTTTTTGTCAAGTACGATTGTTGAATGCTGACTCCCTCCACAGCAGTGGTGGACAGTCCTTCGGGTCAGTTGTACTCCAGACTAGCTGATTGCTGAATGAAGCTTTGCATCATGAATACTCTTACCTTTTTTTTTTTTTTTTTTTTTTTTTTAGCCAAATATAGAGATTTCATGCATTAAGTATCATTTTTTTAAACACCACATTACATGATGCAACCCTGTAAATACTCTCTCATTGGACAGTGTATGCATTGTGATACGTCCGCTGAAGCATTTAATGGGAAATTACTGACTCAAGATCAACAGATTTATGTGGTTGGACATTCCATACGTTGTACAATTTGGATTCACCTGTAGACTAAAGTTGCTGGTTAAAAATCTGAAAAGGGAAGTTCAAACAGCCTCATAAGAACTTTGGCCATTTTGCTTTTTCTTTTGCTTTTTGAAGCTTTTTTTTTTTGCATGTGATGATTATTTAAAAAGAAGGGTCAGCCTCAATATGAGATATAAACAGAAAAGAAATATTAAAAACAAAAAAAGGAATATTGTACAACACTCAATGAATTAAAAATTGCATGCAGAGCTGGAAGGCTTCACTATATGGGTCAGTTTGAATGCTTTACAAAATTATTTTACATAGGACAAGTAAATTTTACTTTTTTGCTGAATTTGGGCTGTGGCATTTTGATGAAATACAGTTTCTATCTGATTTATATAGAATGGAATAATGAGTATTGTGGCTGGTTATGTTAATTTAGACTATCTATAAGTCATTTATACTTTGTTAATGCATTCTTGCCAAAGACAGCAGACCACTGCAACCTTTCGGCATGTTTAAATAAATGTGGCGCTTTCATGTGAGACCCTTGCTTTCGCTTGCTACACTGTTTCTTTTTAGGGTGAAAACTGTACAATGTACCATTTCTCTTGAAAGCATAATTATTTGTACTTTGATAGCTATCATTTCCCACAATCTACCCACAATTTGTAGTCATTTCAATGTGGTGTACCAACAGCTCTGGTGGGCTGCCTTGGACGCCTGTGGAGTTTTGTTCAAATGAAACTGTATTAATAACTTAGATCCATGTGTTCATCCCAAAGTGTAGGGCGGAAAAAATTCAAGAATAAGACCAAACAGACGCTGGAATAAATTCGGCATCATTTGGCAGTGATGGTTAAAAAGCCACTTATTAAAAGCAGCAATTTGGGAAAACTGAAGACAATTTAAAAGACAGGAATGGCTTCCCCAAAGAGTGAGAAAAATGTGTATGCAATATTCAATAAGCATTTGAAGACAGGACCCTAAATGTTAAAGCTTTGTAGTAGGAATTCTTTCTCATTTTTGCCAAATGTCCAACTTGTCGTATTTTGCACTTGCACTTCAATCTTGCATTGATGCCAAACCATACGGTGGGCACAACTTCCACAATTTCCCAAAACAATTATGAAATATGGACCCTTCCAACCGTAGGATAGAATTCTACGTTGTGTCAGTCCATCTCAAATGAGCCCGAGCCCAGAGTAGCTGGCAGTGTTTCTGAGTGTCATTGATATATGGCTTTGCTCTGCATAATAGAGTTTTAACTTGCATCTGTAAATGTGGTGACAAACTGTTGACTGACAACAGTTTTTGGAAGTGTTCCTGAGCCCACATTGCCGTATTTTTTTAACGCAGTGATGCCGATTTTTAATGCAGTGCTGCCCGAGCGATTGAATGTCACGGGTATTCAGTGTTGGCTACTTAGGTGGAAAGATTTCTCCAGATTCTTGAACTATTTTGTAGACGTTATGGGCCACAGATGATGAAATCCCTAAATTATTTGGAATTTTATGTTGACAAATATTCTTAAACTGTTTGACTATTAACTCAATTGTTCATAAAGTGGTGAACCTCACCCCAAATCGTTTTTTTAAACAACTGAGACTCTCAGGGATGCGCCTTTTTTTCACCTGCTCAAGGTTTTTTTTTTTTTTTTTTGCATTTCTCAACTAAGTCTTTCAGTGCTCCTGCTTGTCACGCTTGTCTAAACCCGCTGGTACAGTAAGCATTTATTGATTTCTTGACAGATAATGCAATCATTTGCACTTTTTTTGTAATTGATGAGAATTTAGTGGAAAAATAGAGCAAAAAATGTTCAGCTATGATGATCATGTTTTAAATGTACTATATTTTGCTTCAAAAATATAATAAATAAAATATTATAAATAATTGTGACTGATGATAATACAGTTCACTGATAAAATACTGTATAGAATACAGTGAATCGATAGGCGTAATGATAGTATTCTGGACAAAATCATAAAGAACAAAATTAGGATTTAATATAAATATGTATGGAACAGTTGTAGGATTTTATACAATTAGGATTTCATACAGCAGTAGGATTGTCATAAAATCTTAAGTAAAACACATGATATTTTGTATTAAATCAGTCAAATCAAATACATTAAAAGGGTTCTTTACTGACTCGATTCAAAGAGTTTGGAGAATTCATCAAAAATCTTAGTCATGGGGATCTTGGCCTCACAGTTATGAGGCCTGAGTTTCAAATCATGGACCCGCACAAGTGGACTTTGCATATTCTCCACGTGCCTGCGTGGGTTTTCTCCGGGCACTCTGGTTTTCTTCCACATCCCAAAAACATGCATTCATTGGAGACTCTAAATGTGTGATTGTGAGTGCGACTGTTCTTGGCCTCCATGTGCTCTGCGACTGGCTGGCAACCAGTTGTGGGTGTATGAGATAACTTAGTATGATTTTGCCAAACGAGCACAAGCTTCATAAACTTAGTCTTTGTCATTTTATTGTGCAGTCGCTACAAGCTACATACACAAATCAAATAACCCATGCCATTTTATTTTCTAGTTTTAAGATGTTACAGATTTTCTGGGTGACTTCTGCAGCAATGAAGAGCAAGAGAATAAGAACTTGTGGGTACATAATTTATTGTCATTATTGGCTCATCTGCTTTGAGCTTCAAGGTGTTTTATTGTGAGGGACTCTTTGATGTGAGGAGAAATTAGAGTTAGCAATGGGAGAAATGAAAGGGAGGCGTCATGGTTTTACATCAATTGACGAAAACAAAATGGAGACCAGATTAAACAGTTTGTGAACACTCTGCCAGGAAGAAGCCATTAGTCTAAAAGAAAAAAAAAAGACAGATTACAGTTTGCAAATGCACAAAGGGACAAAGACCTTAAATTTTGGAGACGTCATGGGGTCTGACGAAACTAATATTGTAATGTTTTGCACTGTTACATTTGGAGGAAAATAGAGGGAAGCTTGCAAACCTGAGACCACCATCCCAATTTTGAAAGAGGCTGGCAGGATCATTTCGTGAGGGTGTTTTTCTCTAGGAGACTCTGGTGCTCAAAATGGATCTCATCATGAAGGAAGAATATTACTTGGACATCCTGAAGCGAGCGAGACACCAGTCAGAAAGTTGGGCCTTGGGCGCCACTAGATCTTCCAAATGGGCAAAGACCCGACGCATGCTGCCAAACTAGTGAGAAAGTGGCTGAAGGATAAAGTAAATGTTTGCCGTGGCCATCACCAAGCTCTGAACTCAATCTTATTGAAAATATATTTAATGTATGTTTGTGCAAGGCGGCCTCCAAACTTGGCTCAGTTTCACCAGTTCTTTCAGGAGGAATGCACCAAAATTCCTGCCATGAATTGAGAGATGCTTGTGGAAGGATAGCCAAAACATTGGACCCATCATACAAGGTCAGCAGAAGCAATGGTACCAAATATGAATGAAATATTTGTAAACGTTTGACTTGAAAGGAAGTCAAGACAAATTGTAGAGAGGAAAAAAAAAAAAACCCTGCCTTATTATTTTGGAATTTCGCAAATAGAACTAGTTTAGGTAATCCTGACCTCAAACAGGAAAAGTTGTTGTCATCTCAGACAACAAGGAACAAAAATGTGTGCAGTATGTCTTTTTCATATAGTAAATGTAAACATTGGGTTTCACCTATACTCCAAACTTTAATAGGATCCTGTTTAACATCTCCTCTGAGTGTAGTGGAAAACGCTTAAGAAGTTTCCTGGGTAATTTCGATTAAGTATTGGAATTGTGTAATAACGTTTGTCCCGTATTCATTGTTTTGCTAGTGTTTACTTCATTGGCTATTTCTTCTGTTGTTTTTCTTTTAATGACCACATTTTAAATACCTAACTGATAAGACAAATATACATTCTAGGATTAATTTACCTCTTCTTAGCCTTGGATGCTACACTAAACTCCAATGTCTCCGCTTAGTCCAATTTTGCAATTATGCTTCAATACAACACAATAGTTTCTAATGTGTTAACACTTTGATACAGTTTTTGTCATAATTAACCTAATTCCAACGCTATTATGACATTACACACAATTAAAAATTTCACTGTTGACATTTTGCAGCGCTGAAAAGCTTTTGGAAATTAAAATGATTCACAGCCATCTGAATCCAATGAAATGGTGAAGTAGCTCAAGATTCCTACCCCTAGTAGTCATGAGAGTGAATATAAATAACTAAACAACAAAATCTCAGGATGGTTTTATGCTCAATATGGCAGCGCACGCACCAGCACAGAGTCCTGTCCATCTGCTCTTCATAATGAACATCAATAAAAGAGATGTGTCAAGACCCGCTGAGGAGAATGAGAGAGACAGCGAGGGACATACGTGTTTGTGTCTTTAACAGCATGTTGGCACTACAATCTCCATGTCTGAACTTAAAAAAGGATTACACTCCCTCTTCTCAGTGCTCACTCCCCTCTGAGAATCCGCAGTCTTATGCAAACATACATTTACAGACACACATAAACACACACCATGTGAGCACAAGTGCATCTGCACCATTTGACTAAAGGTTCTTTCTGTGTTCAAATCATTGTTCAGGCTTTCCTGTGTGGAGTTATCATTTTCTCTCTGCACTTGTGTGGGTTTTCTCGGGGGACTCCACCTTCCTCCTGCATTCCAAAAACATGCATGGTGGGATTCATTGAAGATTTAAAATTGTCCATACGTAGGTGTGAATACGAGTGTCAGCGTTTGTATGTCTATATATTCCCCAGCGATTGGCTAGCCGCCAGTCCAGCGTGTAGCTGCCTCTCACCCAAAGCACATTAGAATCTGCGCCACCTCACTTGCAACCATAATGATGCCAAAAGCTATACGAAGTGAAGGAATGATAGTTGTAAGTGCATCGTCACCCATACATTTCCAAGTACACTAGTAATTCTTATGTAATAGTTGAGTTATAAACAATGACCCAATTTTGGATTAATTAACATGCTGATAATTTATTTAAAGTTTCAATTGCAGTCATTTTTTTTCAATAACACACTTTATACAGCGTCACAACATTATCTATACACAACAATACGCTGCAATATATAGGATCAAAACGTTCCTTTTAACATAATGAATATCAGCAATAGGGAGATATTGTGCATATTGCGTGTGTGTGGCCTGTGCATGTGCGTGCGTGCGTGCGTGCGTTTGTGTGTGAGCGTGTATGCTCACCTCTGCTTGCTCTCTTAGCTGCTCTCCAAATCAATACTTCACATTCTCCAGGGTTTCCTTGCCCTGTTATTGAAACAGTTATGAATTCTGAAAACTCAGCTCACTGAGTCTCTGACCCTGAAAAATGCCCATTGAAAAGAGATGGAGCCTGGCAGCATTCCCACAACCCCCATCCCCCCCTCCCACCCTTCCCCTTGCAACCTTTGCAAACAAATGCAGAATGACTGTCATCTCAAAAATAAAAAATATATAAATGAATAGATAAAAAAGTGATGCCTTTCAGTGCTTTTAATATTTGATTCCGTTGGATGACCTCAATTCCCAACAGGTCTAGAAAAGAAGTCTCATTGCAATGTACTGAAGAAAGGGGGAAAAAATAAAAATAAAACTTTCTCAAGGGTTCAGGTGGCCACTGGTCGCTTTCTTTGTGTTTTAGTTCATTATATACTGCAAACAGAATACTAGTAATTAATAATCATCAATTTAAATGATGGATTCCAAGTTCTAAGTGTATTGATGGATCATGATCAAGAACTTGATAAAAGTTCATATTCTGTGCCGATGTCAGCGCTGTACGTCGGTGACATTGTGAGCATTGCGTAGAAATGCCATTTGGCCTCCACATCATTACAAGCGGAGACAAATGTGAATGTGACATTTTATGCTCATAAGCATGTCCTTGCTCATACAGTATGACATTTTAAATAACTTCGCTAAACAGTTAGAAAAAAACATCCCTCTATTCTATATACTGTTTATCCTCAATTGAAAAAAAGAGAAGACATGGCTGTGACAGTACAGAATAGAGTTACTGCTGCTAAAGTTATGGATTGAAGTTCTCATTTGTTTTTACGCTATACGTGAGTCAAATTACAGTGCCTTGTGCAAGTATTCGGCCCCATTGAACTCTTCAACCTTTCGCCACATTTTAGGCTTCAAACATAACAATATAAAAATACAATTTTTTGTCAAGAATCAACAGCAAGTGGGACATAATCGTGGTGAAGTGGAACGAAATTTATTGGATTTTTTAAACTTTTTAAACAAATAAAAACCTGAAAAGTGGGGCGTACAATATTATTCGTCACCCTTGCATTAATACTTCGTAGTGCCACCTTTTGCTGCAATTACAACTGCAAGTCGCTTGGGGTGTGTCTCGATCAGTTTTGCACATCGAGAGACTGAAATTCTTGCCCATTCTCCCTTGCAAAACAGCTCGAACTCAGTGAAGTTAGTTGGAGAGCGTTTGAACAACAGTCTTCAGTTCTGCGCACAGATTCTCGATTGGATTCAGGTCTTGAGTTTGACTCGACCAGTCTAACACCTGGTTACGTTTATTTGTGAACCATTCCATTGTAGATTTGGCTTTATGGTTTGGATCATTGTTGGAAGATAAATCTCCGTCCCAGTCTCAGGTCTTTTGCAGACTCCAACAGGTTTTCTTCCAGAATGGTCCTGTATCTGGCTCCATTCATCTTCCCATCAATTTGAACCATGTTGAAGAAAAGCAGGCCCAAACCATGAGGCTTCCGCCACCATGTTTAACAGTGGGGATGGTGTGTTCAGGGTGATGAGTTCTGTTGCTTTTACGCCAAACATATCGTTTTGCAATGTGGCCAAAATGTTTGATTTTGGTTTCATCTAACCGGAGCATCTTCTTCCACATGATTGGTGTGTCCTCCCAGGTGGCTTGTGGCAAACTATAAACGAGACTTTTTATGGATATCTTTGAGAAATGGCTTTCTTCTTGCCACCCTTCCACGAAGGCCAGATTTATGTAGTGTACGGCGGATTGTTATTCTATGGACAGACACTCCCACCTCAGCTGTAGATCTCTGTAGTTCATCCAGTGATCATGAGCCTCTTGGCTGCATCTCTGATCAGCCTTCTCCTTGTTCGAGGTGAAAGTTTAGAGGGACAGCCGGGTCTTAGTAGATTTGCAGTGGTCTGATACTCCTTCCATTTCAATATGATTGCTTGCGCAGTTCTCCTTGAGATGTTTAAAGCTCTTTTTGGATCCAAATACGGCTTTAAACTTCTCCACAACAGTATCTCGGACCTGCCTGGTGTGTTCCTTGGTCTTCATGATGCTCTCTCCACTTTAAACAGAATCCTGAGACTATCACAGAGCAGATGCATTTATACGGAGACTTGATTATACACAGGTGCATTCTATTTATCACCATCAGTCAACATTGGATAATTCAGAGATCGTCACTTAACTTCTGGAGAGAGTTTGCTGCAGTGAAAGTAAAGGGGACAAATAATATTGCACACCCAATTTTACAGGTTTTTATTTGTTAAAAAAGTTTAAAATATCCAATAAATTCTGTTCCACTTCACAATTGTGTCCTGCTTGTTGTTAATTCTTGACCAAAAAAAATGTAATTTTATATATTTATGTTTGAAGAATGAAACGTGGCGAAAGGTTGAAAAGTTCAAGGGGGCTGAATACTTTCACAAGGCACTATAAATGTGGTAGAACATTAGTTCCAAATCTTAATTCATTCCACTCTTTACATGTTCCCAGCATGCTTTGCAGCACTAAGAGGGAGGAGGTAAATCGGTTTTAAAGTGCATGTTTTGTGACAATTATTTCGTGAGTCCTTCTTTTATGTCGTTTACTATTTGCTAATTATGCTATTATTTTTGTTGTGGTGTGATAATTTTAGTTTCTATGTGACACTATGAGTGTGTTCAACATCATCAGTTATGACCTGCCTACATGGGCAGTGTGTGGGGCAACGTAAGCTTCTTCCGCTTAAAGATGTGAAATGTACTTTTTCCCCTCACTGCTACGTGAGCGCCATCATATGGTCACTTAGATGCACGCTAAAACGTGCTAGCATACATGCTAACAATGAAACCTGTGTACTTGGAGAAGTCACAACTTTTTTTGTTGGAACTCGGTGTGCACATAAGATGAACCACATTGTAAGGAGCTATGTCTAATGTAGCACCTCGTCTGTTTAGAAAATAAATTAAGACCTCTATGATCATGAAAATATGGTAAATTAAAAAAAAAAAAGAATTGAGAGCAACATCTGTCAAAATGCTGGTCCACGAACTGTGAACCGCGAATGGACAAGAGCACACTGTATTGAAAAGTAGTTTTGATACAGGCATATTTATATACTGCAGTAACCACAACATTATGCCTGTGTTAGGTTAATAATACCGTGCCTCCTGTATGTTTGTCTTCTGCTCAAGTTTTTCCTCTCTTAAAACCCCTTGTGTCACACATCTCCGTGTTGCTGTGCCAGGCTGTAGGTGGAAAAAATGTCCTCTAATGCAGCAATTGTCAGAGACTCACACACAAGTAACAGAACACTGGGTTCAGAGTGCATTGCAGCAAGATGGAATCTAGTTTGTTCAAGAGCCAGAATCACTTTCACCCTTGCCAAGGAAGTCAATATTATGCCCATTCACTTTTGCTGTAGATGGAATAAAGAAGTCATGCATGTACACAAGCACTTCATTAAACATACTCTTTGCTGGAAGCCTCCTTCTGTTGCTGTGTGATCATCAAATATACTGTGCCTACATTCTCTGTGCGTTGGAGTATGTTTATCTTTACTCATAACTGCGTGTGCGTGTGTGTGTGTGTGCATGCCTAGCGCGGCTCTCTAGTTTGCAAGATAAGAGGAGCAGTGGGAAACCTATGAAAACTTAATGTTCAGCTTCACATTTAAAAGGTAGTCCATTAGAAAGCAGTGCAGTCGCTTCACAGCATCCCAACTCCCCTGTTTGGAGCAACCCCACCCTTCCCCGGAAATGACCCCCAACTCACCCACTTATACCCAGTCCCAACCCCCCACCATCATCTTACAGTCATGCGATTCAGTCCCGATTTAATGAATACAATATTTTTTTGTGGGATATTATCTGCTGAGGTTCAGAAATACATTGACAAGCACAATGTAGTATATCCCACTTGGCATCTTCTTCTTTACCATACGGTAGTGCATATGTACGTGGAGCAAAAATGTTGTCCGAACAAAGCAATCAGATTCCATTCCAGGTGTGTCAAATTAAACATAAAACAATTTCTATTTAAAACAACCACATAACTTTTGCTAAGGTTTACTAGATTGTTGCTAACACATAATGGGAAACTGGGGTAAAATAGCATTGGTTTTATAATACAAGCATGGATATTTGAACACAAGTTGTGAAGCAACACAGGCAAATGAGCAATACTGTGTATGCCAAACCTCCTAGGCCTATTTTCTTTCTTCTTTGAAAGAATGACTATCATTGCTGACGTATTGAGGAGTTAACACAACCTCTATGTGCTGTAAGTCTGTATTATACTGCCTTATGTGGCCGAGGTATACACTACAGGGAACAACGCAAAGTTTCCTGAAGTGTCACAAACAATTGGCAGAATTTGTACAAACCCAGATTTCAATGAAGTTTTTGACATTGTGTAAAACGTACATAAAAATGAAATACAATGATTTGCAATTCCCAAATACCACATTTTGCTGCAACATGTTGCAGGCATCAAATTTAAAATGATAGAATATTTACAAAAAACACAATAATGATCACCAGTTTGAACATTAAATATTTTGTCTTAGTAGTGTATTCAACTGAAAATAGATTGGAAAAAGATTTGCCAGTCAGTGAATTGTTTTTGTTTGATACAATGTCCTAACTTCTTTGGAATTGGGGTTTGTATTTAGTTGTATCATTTTGTATGTTTCTATAAAATAGGATATTTTAGACAGCTTTTTTTCTCATTTAAAATGCTTAAACATTTTTGTTGCTTTTCGGAGGCTGGAACGAATTAATGGCATTTCCATTCATTTGAATGCAGTAAAGTGGTTTGCGATCTGAATATTTTGAGTTATCTGCGTGTTTGTGCAACAAATAAGGTACCAATATATTTTGATTAGCTCACAATAAACTATTCATCTTATTAACATTGAATTAATGAGGAGAAAATGAGAACTTCATCTAAAATTAAAGAACGAGATCCAATTTTCGGCCAATGTTAAGATCTCAAGTTGCTTTTGATATTTACTGTCAAATGATCACTGGCACTGACCAGAAATCAAACTCGCGCTGTCTGCAGGGCAGCAGCATGTCTTATTGCACTTTCAGTATCATGTCCAGTTGTCAAGTACTCTCTAAAAATAAGAAATGAAAAATAAAACTTACAGGACAAACAAAACATCTGCAGCAGGCAAACATATTGCATGTGATGGAGACATTTGAATCCAGTGTATTTGTTTAAGGTTCTGTAATTATTAATCACTATTTTCTCAATGCATCTAATATAAACTGTGCCTTATTAATCCATACTATTAACTCGAACATAAATGAACCAAAATAATCCGTTTTGTCTGTTTTCTACTTTTCACGCACTGTCTGCAACATTCGGCACAACTAATGCAAGAGTGCTTAGTTTTGATGAACATTGTCTTGTAAACAATGCGTTTTATTGAGGTTGCAAACCTGCATGCACCCCAACACCTACTTACTCGACAGCAAAACAATATAGATCCATAAAGTAATTAGATGTTCAACTCATATTGTAACAGTTTTTAGCACTGACCTTGGTTGTTGTTTTTTTCTTCTTTTTACCACTACTTAGAAATCAGTATATAATAAGAAGCCATCACTCATAACAGAATTGCCCTCAACCTCATGTGGTTTTCTGTTTTCTCCGGAAGCCTCTCTTCGATTCTGAGCTTTGTTGGAGTTTCCATAATGGCACACGTAACAGGAGGATTTCAAAGGCTTTTTGACAAACAACATTTCCTGCTGTTGGACATCTAACAGGGACACATTGTCCACCTGCTTGGATAAGATTTAATTCTAGTTTTTCTTTTGTCAGTAGTTTTTTGTATATTGCTTTAATTTTGTTGTTGTTGTCAATGTTGTTCATTTCATAACATCCACAACAAGATGCTCAATGTGTTCAATTAACTGTAATACGTTTGTACGTGTTCCTGTCACTAGAATGTGAACCAAGGAATCTTAAATTGGATCATACGCAATTTGCTGAGAGCAAATTGTAAATTGTACTCACCGATCCCGACTTCCCATTGCACAATGATGCAATTGAAATTTTCAGAACAAATCCACACCAAAAATGTAAAGCTTTCTTTTTTTGGTCCAAGCTCCAGAAATTGATTAAATACTTAATCCGCTTAACAGACACACACTAAAGAAAACAAACACAGCTTCTGTAGCAGAGGTTTTGAAGAGAATGAATAATGCATGAGACCACCTTACTAAACTGAAAAAGAGAGGCACTGACATGGTCCTTCAGTGAATATTTCTTATACTTTACAGGCTAGAAATTAACTCTGTATCACAGAATGCTGGATCCAGCTATTCGATTCCAATATTTCTCCATGAGATAAACTGAACTTTCATTTCAAATGATGGGAAATAATGGAAATGGAAAACATTCAACGTCAAATTGATCTGCATATACAGGCAATGTTTAAGTATATTTTGTACAGTTTGAATTTTAGCATGCTTAGTTGTCCACAAGTGTAAAAATAAGTAACAATATAAATAAACTTCATTGATAATATATATATCTGAAAATGTCATCATATATTGAATTGTAGAACTTGAAGGTCATTCCCTGGAGACTTTCCACTGTATTGTTGGGATAATACTGTTTTATGTTACTGAAGGACATGCTAGTGAAGTCCAAATAACGTGGTCGTTAGATGCCAGCGTAATCAATTAAGCATCTGGTGTATTTGAAGTGGTAGCATGTTTGCTGGCTTTCTTTTCGTTGGTGATGTACACCAACACCTTTTGAAGCTTGAAGAGTTTCTCCATCACTCACCAAAGCACTGCCTTCGTCCCGCATCTTTGCCTCTCGCTCGCAGTGTCGCCGCGCTTCATTAGACAACAAAGGCTCGTTGCAGGCACGTCGCTAAGCTAATTTGCTACACATGGCTAGTAGTTCTTTGAAACGGTATCACATGTATAGTGTTGGGACCGCCAACGAGTCAAGCTGGGAGGAAAAACACCTCAGTACTTAGATCCCATCTGCTGCCTTTGTTGTACTTTGCATCCCCTGTTTATTTATTTGATGAAAGACATCATTTAGTGGGGGAATAGGAAAAGTCTCATTCACCAATTTATGTCTAAGTGATCTTGGTAATGGTCATTTTCATTTATTTGCCTGAGCTCAATTCTTCTTTCTTCATACTATGTTAACCTTGTTTGCATTTGCCACTCTCAACATTTGTTAAAAAATTGATTTGTTGCAAGAGCAGGGGCATCGTGGACAGAATAGCAATTTTAACAAAACGATATCAAAATAAGGAAAATAATTGAGCTGACCAAGCATCCACTTTTATCCTCAATAACGCTCAGGGTTATCTATTCTTACTTTAGATCTTCCCATTCCTAGCCTTTGACCTTCAGTACTTCAGCTATTTTCTGGTGCGATACCTCTCAGCTGTGAGTGTGTGGGTCACAGCAGGTGTCCTAAGAATAGTAAATAAAACATCATGCCACTATTTGTGAAATACTGAAAAGATGCTTTTTTTTCGCCAGAGGCAGGGAGGTGAGGTGAGGCCGTAGGGGTGTTGGATACAGAAATCGAGTGGGCAGGAGCACAATGAATATAAAGTATGTGCATGTGCACTGTTTGTGTGTACAGAAATGGCACTTAAAGACAAGGGTGATGAAAAGGAAATAGACTATAATTTTTTTTCTTGCCAACTTTTTGTCACTTTTTAAAGTGGCACAGTCATGAGTATGAGCACAGCATTGGAACATCACAACACTGTTTGCTTGATATAGGCACTTATAAACCTTTAGATGGAGGTAACAGAGAGAGTGTTTCTAATAAGTCTCGGGTGCTCTACCATGTACTGCAGATTTGTGTTTCTTCTCGTACTGTACGTCAGTCACTGTGATTTGACGGGCGCGTAAGCGCCCGCGCGCCATCGCACACACAAATCTGCACAGTCGAGCACGAAAAATCACGTGCATAAAATTTGCTACGAGTATAAATACATAGATATAGAAAGACGTCGCTTATCGTGTGTAGTCTTGACCAATGTTCCCTCTAAACTGCGCCACTGCGCAATTGTGCACTTAACACACACTCGCAGCACACATGAAAACCGATCCAGCGCAGTGAACCACACCCTGACGTCTTTTTTTTTTTTTTTTAACACAGAAGCACACAGTCTTTAACAACGAGCTGCTGCTCAGCCTACTTCCACTTCCTAGTTTACCTGACACCGCCCCCCTCTGCTCTTAAAGGGATACACTCATAATTACAAACAGAACACACACCTGCAACTTTATATCTGCGGGCATGACTGGTGGACCACACCCGTAACTCTATATCTGACCACACCCATACATTTTTCAAATGTGAGTGACTGCTGTACGTAATGTAAATGAGCCAGCACTCACACCATCCTGTATACTACTGGGCCAATGCTGATTGCTGATTTTGTGACTACGACAAAATGCAATGGAGGTGTACATATCGAGGGATAAAACCAAGTTTGTGCTGTGAAGCGCATGCAAGCCCCCCAATACACAGCACGGCTTCTGATTTCCCTAGTGGGGGCAGTGCTTCAACACCAAATGATGGAAAATGTATGCAATCATAGATTAACTTCCGTACATTCTGAAAGTCAAAAATGTGACTTGCTAAGTTATGTACTGACTAATGACGTATTAGACTTCTGAGTATGTTTGTGGATGGGTGGAAATTTCGTCTTTGTTTGAATCAGAGGAAAAACAATCAGACGAGACGATCGTCCTGGGATAAGAGAAATCAATGGTAGTCAAACAGAGCACAGACACACCATGTCTAGCAAAGTTAATGGGTGGTGACATATGCAAAATCTTCTTTAAGATCCTCGGTATTATTTACCTAAGTTTAGCACCATTCCGAAGAATGACGCCTGTCAGTTATTATGTAGATGTTTGCTTGCAGTGCACGCTGTTGACAAATCACCATACACAAATACCTGTTGGGAACCTCTTGACCAAGCAAGAATATACTAGTTATCAGATGCTAACGTTCAAGAAAAGATATTGTCTGCATTGTCAACATGAGAACAGCTGAATTACAGATACAAGTACTCCAGAAACTCAAGGGCTGTATTTGTATGGAGAAACAATTATCAGAATCAGAATCAGCTTTCATGGCCAAGCATGTAACAACACACAAGGAAATTGTCTCCAGCAGTCGGTGCCGCCCTGGTACAATATTCAGAACAAAGAACAAACTAACTAACAAGAACAAAGAACAAGAGGCATTCTGTTAATAGGAACTCTTCCTTATAAGAGTCGCAGATGTGCAAGATGCAGAGTCTTCTTCACTTAGAGCAAGTGTGTCAACACCCCGCATTATGTTAACTTTATCCAGAGTGCCCTTACCCGTTTGTGGTTCCCGTTATAGAGCTTGTGCACGTGACGTCACAATTTTCACGGCGCCATATTGCCTGTCAAAAAGAGGTGCTTTGACTTTGAACCGGAACAGAATATACAGAATGCCCGAGACTTGTTGTATTGTTGGTTGTTACAACAGATGAGACGGATATTCAAAGAGATCGTTCTATGGAAAACCAGCTGAAAAGACGAGAAAAGATCGATGGATTTTGGCAATTAAACGTGATGCATGGTGCCCAACCAAATACACACGACTGAGTAGTGATCATTTCAGATAGGAATTATTCTTCTCAATCTCAAATTCCCAAGAAGTATTTATAATACCAAGTTGGCTCATTTGAGAAAAAAAAAAAAAAAAGACAGGGAGTCGTCTCCAACATACATGGAACCGTGTTGCGGCCACAGGTTAAATTTCGGTAACCCTCTCCCCGACAGACAATATTTTGTTCTCAAATGAGTCCAATGCGTATTTAAAAAAAAAAAGAAAATAACCGTCGGTCACAGTGATATTTACGTAGGTTAACGTCTGGCTGCAATACGCTTCTGTGTACGGGGGCTGAAGCCAATTCCAATGGTTTATTTTCTTTTTTTTAGATGTGCATTGGACTCCTTTGAGAACAATGCATATTTAAAAAAAAAAAAAATGCTTCTGCGTTCACGAGCCGTAAACCCGTCGTCTTTTTTTTCCAATCATCATTTTTTTAAATATTGGTATTTTTATTGAAAAAATCTGAGTGTCTCCATCACTATGTGGGATTTATTCTTGATTGAGAACAGATCCAGCAACAAAGTATTTGTATGCGTCCAGACTTTTCTATGCTTTCAATCTCTTCCGTGTAAATCTCGACGACTTACTCACTAGATACATGTGTAGATCCAGTTGTCAAAGACGAGCGGAACCGGGTTAACAGTCCACTTTCTTATCGGTGAAAACATCGACTTCGGGATTAAATTTGGGTCCTCTATGTTTCTCTCATTTTTCCACGTAGCTTCGTTTATTATGACCTTCTAAATTTTTAACGATATCGGACAAAACTCTGGGTGTCGTGCTATAATACATCTTTTCGTGTCGTCTCCAACCAACTTAGTTTGAAGAATGCTCTGTTGGACCGTCAGTATGGCCAGTCACGTGACTTCGGTGACATAGGTGGACGAGCTCTATTGACCAGTGCAATGAAAATTGGCTATAAAGTCAATTTATACATCATAAGCTCAATTTGAATCAGTGTAAATGCATGGGTTGTTGATATTAACTTGAACAATTGAGTATGACAGATTTACATTGCTTATATAGTACCACTCAATGGAATGAACCATAACAATGCATTAATCTTCCCCACATAGTCCCAAAATAGTCCAGCGCTCTTGGTGTCATTCACACCATGTCTCAGTCCTGTGTATTATCTCTCTCACTGCCATTTCAAATCCTCTCTCCCCTTTCCCCTGCAGTAAAAAGTACCCCCCCCAGCTCCCACCCCCTGTATTATCTGATCTCCCACTAACCTACACACCTGTCCATCTCCCAGTCACATCCCCATCTCTATGCCTAGATCAGCCCACTCCTGCCTTTGTTCCCATTCACAGTATCTCAAACAGTATTACTTTTCCAGCTAAAAATGTTTCTGTCTCCCAGGTTCTGACCCCACCTGTCCCCACAAGCTGTCTACCTGTCCCAGTCTTGATTTGTTTACTGCAGCCTGACTGCCCACCTCCTCTTCCTGTGCATACTTTAGTTGTGCATACAAAGTCTGGTTCGACTCAGAGCTCTGACTCCTTTGTGAGTGCTGGGTTTAAATTTGGAAATCAGGCAATCACTTCCTACGCATCGGCACAGGACCACATAAAGTAATTACTGCTGTGAATACTCACGACAAAGGACAGACCTGAAATTGACCACACAGCTCCTGTCCATTTCTTCGAGTAGCCTCACATCTAATAAAAATTTTCTAAAGTTTTTGCCCCAGAATTAAAGCACAATTACAGTGGCACCTTGACTTTCAAGTATAAACCGTTAAGACACCAAGCTCTTAGCTGAGTTTTCTCATACAGTACAGTACATCAAATTAATATTCCCTGTTGAAATGAAAAATATTTTTCATGTTCGCAATTTGGCTTTTGCAAATAAATCCAGTCATAATTTTTAGTGGAAGAAACTATCCTCCATTTCATAACTTTTTTTGCACTTATGTGCACCTGTGGGAGGAGCTTCAATTTTGTTAAGCCGTAGCTTTGTCTACTACCAAAAAACATCATCTTTTAACATCAAAATGGAACTACAAAGTTTTTTCTTTTTTTATATAAAAAATAATGTTGCTCGATGTGACTCTTTTTATACATATACTTTCTATTCATGCTGGATATCTAATCAAAAAATAATTACAGTACCCAGAAATAGACATAGTACACCACCTTAGTTTAGCTGGCTAACAACGAGGTAAAGAAGTGAAGAAACAGGTGCAAGCGGTTTGGAACAGGTGGCGGAAGGTGTCTGGTGTTCTATGCAACAGAAGACTCTCCGCTGGGATGAAGGGCAAAGTCTAAAAAACAGTGGTGAGGCCAGCCATGATGTACAGATTAGAGGCGGTGGCACTGAAGACACAACAGGAAGCAGAACTGGAGGTGGCAGAAATGAAGATGTTGAGATTCTCGCTCGGAGTGAGCAGGTTGGATAGGATTAGAAAACGAGCTCATTAGAGGGACAGCCAAAGTTGGATGTTTTGGAGACAAGGTTAGAGAGAACAGACTTAGATGGTGTGGACATGTTCAAAGACAACAGAGTGACTATATTGATAGAAGAGTGCTGAGGGTGGAGTTCCCAGGCAAAAGAGCGAGAGGGAGACCAAAGAAAAGGTCGATGGATGTTGTGAGGGAGGAAATGAGGACAGTGGGTGTTAGAGAAGAAGATGCACGAGATAGGCTTAGATGGAAAAAGATGACCCACTGTGGCGACCCCTAACGGGACAAACCGAAAGGAAAAGAAGAAGAAGACATAGTACACACACCTGACTTAGGTGCGGGCAGCGTGGGATCGATTCCCACTCAGTAAATGTGTCGATATGTGCCCTGGGACTGACTGGCAACCAGTTCATTGTGCCATCCACCTTTTGAAGTTACAGTACCTGGGGTAGGCCTTGTGAGGATAAGCATCTTAGAAAATGGATGGATAGATGCTGGGAGACCTGATTACATTGCTGTTGTCAGCATGTACTCAAGAAAAGCTAATCTTCCCAGATGTAATATTGCAGGACAGAGGTCAATAGTTAAAATGAAAGTCATTAAAGCTACTATCCGTTCGGAGGAGGGGACTGACATGAATTACCAAATACAGCTGCAGTGTGGACACAATACAGGCCTGTCAGAATCTAAACTAAGAAAGTCATCTCTGAGGCCTGCTTGCACTCTACTCTTTGAATTCATTTGCCTGCTAAACAATCCCCACAAAGGAAAACAAGTTCAGATCTTCGATAGAACATGTTTTGATTGCACATTTCAGATCCCATACTCGTTTGTTATGCTAAGACTGGCAGGCTGATTGGTGTCAACATGTCGTACCATGTGTTGAACAGCTGATGCGCGCAGCCCATAGTTTTTCTTATAGTTGCTGGCTCATTCCCAACCCATTCAGTTTATCACAAAGGGATGTCAAATACATGACATTTTTAGCAGCCATCATTGCTGTACAATTTGGATACTTAGTAACATTTGCAATTAAGCTGTCATCATGCTTTATGTCACATATTACTATTACAAATCACACATGACTTCCACCACCACTGTTTTTTTTTCCAAAATATTTTATATCTTAACAGTGTTGATCTCATTTTCAAACTTTCATACCTGTTAATACTGTTTAAATATTACTTAAAACAATTTAAACGGAAATGGTGAATCCGTAATTTGGCATCTTGTGCACTTTTCTCATAATAAAAACCCAGTCCCAAGTGCCTTGATAACGTGACGTGGTTTTTGTCAAAAGGCAGTTTAGAGTGGCCGCTCTTTCCTCTCGCAAATGACTCAATGATCACTTTGCCTCCTCTGTAATGGCACCAATTGCGAGTACAGGTTTCGTTACCATGGTGACTTAGCATCGCTTAAGCAGTTGTGACCAAATGACCGACTTGATCTGTGCATGTGCCGCATGCACGTTGTCTAAAAAGAATACCGACACGTAATTTGTATACTTAAACTTGAATGACATACAAATTTTGTCCCATGGTCCCATGGTCCCATCGTCCCATGTTGTTTTATTTCCAGCCATTTTCCTTAAACACTTTTATCGTGTATACTGTATGCATAAACAGTGTCACTGAGGATGTCTGGAAGGATACACTGTGGTTGTCTACCACCATTTCTACGGTTTATATTTATGTTTCTGTGTCAAAGTATGATTGTATCAATGGACGAGGGTTTAAAATACAAACACTACAAGCAGCTGCGCATCATACTTGTATTCATTTTTAGTTTTCGTTCCAACTGATCGAGTCAGGCAAATTAATTCTGCTCATGTGGGAATCATTAAGAAGCCAAATACTGTACTAAATATTGGGCCAATGTCTCACTGAGAGGGATAAAACACTCATTTTAAATCCACTTCAAATATAAAAAAACAGATATCACTAATTAGATTAACAAAAATAACTATTTCCGTTTAAAAATGGACTAAAAAGACCTGCCTTCATATGATTCAAACTGGCCACCTGCTCATCAAGAAAACTATTAATGACATCACGTTTTTACCTCTGACCGGAATGCGTCGGACATTTTATTTTTCTTTACTAACATAAACAGTGCATGCTCACTTTATTCCCCAGAATCCAAACACTCAGTCACACACACGCGCACACTGAAAACATCTGTTGGTTGCGTCAGTTGCTTTTCAAGTGTCGAACAGCTGTCCCTTGCTTCAAATCCCACTGGTGATCTATTGATTGCACTTGATGGCCAGCATACCCAGCAGGCCTGATAAGTAAAACCAGCAAATGTTAGAAACATTACTGCAAGAGTCATTATTTAAAGTCTTAATTTTACTGCTCCAATTTCTGATCATTAATAAAAATTAGCAAGGAACAGAGTTGACACTTGAAAATGTATGCATGTTATTTTACAGTAATATTTTTTGTTAACATTCATGCGCTTGTTGGTTTTTTATGTATTTTCTAGCATGTTTAGTTTCATTTTTAAGGAGAAAAAACCTGTGTCAAAATGAACGCAACCTCCCTCTCCATGCAGTTTGACGTGGAGAAGACCTCCAATCCACCTTGGTCCTGCCAATTTTAAGTGGCGGCAGATTCCTTTTTCCAGTGTTATGATTTAAAAAAATAAATACATAAAAATCCAGCTCCTAGTTTAAAGTAAAACTCCTACCAAATGTCAATAGCCAATTGCTTGTGTTTTCCTTTTTTTTCCTTTTCAGCACACCGAGACAAGTAGTGACATAAGTGTGGCAAGTGTAAGCGAGAAGTGACTGTGATGAAGAACACGGCGATCCCATCACGAAACTGTCTGTGACCGCTTAGCCTTTCCATCGTCCCGGGAGACAGGAGGAAATGACATTATCTGTTCTGCGCCGCGGTTCCTCACCAGAGGAAATAGAATAGAAGCGTGGGTACTGCCAACAAGGTTGTTGATGCCAGTTACAGTCAGTGCAGATAGAATTACTTGTAAATTTGACTTTTTAAGAAGAATTGATTACATTTCCCACTCTAGCAGCAACGAGTTGACTTTTCTTCGCTGATGCGAGCTTTCACTCTCTTAGATCAATGTGTGTATGAAAATGCACTGTGTCCATTAGTGTGTGTTTGCCATCACACACACTCTAAACCCTCTTATCCCTCCTCTGAGGCCACAGCTTAGTGTAAACAAAGAGGAGAGGCAGAGGGAATTATTGTCAATCCGAGGGAGATCTGCAAGTCATTTACAAAACATAATTCATTTCAAGCATATTATCCCCACCAAAAAAATTAATGGACTTAAATGCTGCGACTGTTGACAGATTATGACACATTGCAGTCCATTAAATACTAATAAACGCCTGGGTGTTGCTGTCGTTTGGTCTACCAGCGAGAAGCTGTTGATTGCCACTACCGTTTGGAGTTTGTCAAGATAACTATAAAAGAAAGACTTACATTTTTAGAAACAACCACATAGGCTCAGTACAGTATATTTTATGCGGGGCCTCAGAACACGACACGGGGTTGCATTTTTTTTTCATTGCAGTCCACCAGCAAATCTGGGGTAACTAGTGATTGATCTCTTGGCGTGGTGGCTCTATTTTTATTTATTTTTTTGTTGCAGTTATCCAGTTCAGTTGCTAGGTGTGCGGCAAGGCACTTGAAGATTTCAATGCGGAAAAGCACATTTTCTAACGTTTGGTGCATTGCTGCACAGTGGTGTGAAACAATGTTCTTCCACTGGGTGTTGTTGATCTTAAGTCGCTTCCTGAGTGAGGACGTTTGTGTACCACTTTGACCTTATCAGGTGATGGATTACTGCAGACACAGAACAGTGTCCTCTAGCATAAGAGCAGAGTCAGAACCAAAGAGAAGTAGCATTATAAACATTGTTTCACATTCGTAATCATGTCATGTCCGTTGTCTGTTTACATTCAGAGCACTTTTAGCTTAACTAATATTTTCTTTTTTCCCATTTTGTCTTTCATTTCTGGCTGACCCTTCACTGCAATCTGACTCATATCCCCTCATCAACAGGTAAGCACACCAATTCCTGTCACATCTGTTTTTATCCAACAGTTTCAACAGTTTGTACCACTCTAACTCATTTTCTTCACTGGTAATATGACAGTCTTAATGGTGTTAGGAAGACATTAACCCAAGATTGAAGCTCTGTCAATAAAATATATGAGTATATATTTTCTGAACAATACGTCCCGATTAAGGATAGATACAATGATACCTGATTGTGGAGTAAATGTTGCTGGACAGTTTTCACTTTACAGAAATTAGTTCATGCCGCCATAGAGGCACCCGGGAGGCATCCGAATCAGATGCCCCAGCCACCTCATCTGGCTCCTTTCAATGCACAGGAGCAGCAGATCTATTCTGAGCCCCTCCCAGATGACCGAGGTTCTCTCGCTATCTCTAAGGGACAGCCCGGACACCCTGCGGAGGAGGCCAATTGTATCTGAGATCTTGTTCTTTTGGTTATGACCGACAGCTCGTGACCCAGGGTGAGAGTAGGAACATAGATCGACTGGTAAATTGAGAGCTTCGCCTTTTGACTTAGCTTCTTCTTTTCCACAACGGACTGATACAAAGTCTGCATCACTGCAGACGCCACACCTATCCACCTGTTGAACTCCCCTTCCATTCTGTTCTCGCTCATGAACGAGACCCCAGGATATTTGAAGTCCTCGACTTGGGGCAGAATCTCATCCCCGACCTGGAGAGAGCACACCATCCTTTTCAGACTGAGGACCATGGTCTCAAATTTGGAGGTGTTGATTCTAAGCCCACTCATTTTATACTCAGCTGCAAACCGCTCTAGTGGGAGTTGGAGATCGCAGCTCGATGACACCAACAGAACCACGTCGTCTGCAAAAAGCAGCAATGGAATCCTGAAGTCACGAAACCTGATCCCCTCTGCGCCTCGGCTCCATCTAAAAATTCTGTCCATAAAAGTTATCAACAGAGTCGGTGACAAAAAGCATGTGGGGCCGAGTCTTAGCTCCTAAGATCAATGGGACACACAAACCCCTCCACCATGATCAGGTGACTGCTCAAGGAGGGGTGGGTGCAATTTATCATTTTGTTCTGTTAAAAAACAGATTTGGGGCATTTTTTTTTTTTTGTGATGTCCAAGATCATATTAATTGCATTTTGACTCATTTCAGTCAGGAAAGACAATTATCCAATCATCCATTTTCCAAGCCACTTATCCTCACAAGGCTTAGCGGGAGTTTTGGAGGCAATCCCACCAGACGGGCAGGAGGCGGGGTACACCCTGAACTGGTTGCCAGCCATTCACAGGGCACATAGAGACAAACAACAGTCACACTAACAATCACAATCACTCCCAAGGGCAATTTAGAAAAAAAAAACAATTGTATTACTCTAATATTATTATTAATTATAGAAGGATGGACAAATTGATTCTAAGCCTTTATTCGAGGAGGAACCACATTTTGTAACCTTACCAAATAAATTTATAAATAATGTAAGTCAAAATAATTGTTGACAGAAAAGGCAACTTTTCAGTGAAATTAGTTTGATTAATCTGTGGTTATATTCATTATTATATGCACTTCAGATTCACATTTAGAAATATTGTATACTGTACTGTCAATGTTAATAATAATGCTCTTATAGATTACTATTAACTAATTTGACGTGCATTTTTGGTTGAAATGTACTCTTTGCATTTTACTGGGAATAAGGAAAAAAAATGATATAATGAGATAAAAATTTGGGATTTCTTTATAGGCTAATGTACTATGAGTTGAAAGAACTAGCTCATTTAATGTAGAGCTTGACGGATACCACTCCACAGCTAAGATGCATTCAATTGAACAGTTAAAGTCAACTTGATTAGTATGCCCACCTCTACACTGTCAAGAGTGTCGAACTGCATTCTGGATGTGTCGCCAATGCGGTGTTATTTGACTTGTCCCACAGGGAAATCCAAGACTGCTGCATCTGTTGCCAAGCAGTGGCATCTCATAAAGATGCGTTATGAATACAAGGTCTTAGTGAGTTTGGCGTTAGCGGGAAGCTTTCATGGCCTGAATCACCGCTTGTGGCTGTGCTAAATTATACGTAATGGCCAATAATAAACAGTGAACATATACAGCTGTTGCTAATGTCAGCAGAGAGCATGATACTGTGTCATTCTAATAGCTTCCGGAATGGACAATGTCTTCCACTGTCTGGGATTATGCCAGTCACCAAAAGCCACCGAGGCTTTTTCTCTTTAAACTACACATATCCTGAGAGATCTGCCTTGTAAGTTCCCAGCCTGCCTCACTGCAGAATTCACTCCAATGAAAAGCTGATGTTTGTCCAGTGTCAGCAATTTGAACTGTTCAACGGACAGCTTCAGTGATGTGCTGCTCACCGAGTTTGTGAAGACACTTGTAGTTTTCTCTCTTTGTTATTTGTAATCATTTGTCGTTACTTGGCATGAATTGCTGGGTCAGGTTTTTCTATGACAGAAACATTTTGGCTTGAGTTTTGCAAACGAAAGCAATTTACCGTTGGTCTACTTCCATTCAACGAAAACTGTGGATTCACGTTAGATTTCTACTTTATGCCTAGTCTCCCTTTTTCACTGGATGGTACCTACTCGAGTCGAATTGATATTACAGGTGGTATCCATTTGTTCCTTCATGATTAAATAACAGTTCATGTGTGTGACATTGACAGTTACAATCCTCAAAAATCCCCCAAGGATGAAGAATTACAGTTTTATACTGCACAATCTCCATTTTGCTGGACTGGTATATTTTCTTGAGGCCGTTGTTCTCCTCCGTTGTTGTCTTTTTTAGCATGTTACATTCTGACTGACTTGTTCAACACAGTGAGACGTTAGTGCAAGAGTCTTGGTTTTCCACTACCCTCAGTCCTGCCTTGCCGTGGCCATCATCAACAGGATGAAAACTTTTTAGAGGAGACCCTCGTTAGTGTGTGCCGTTGATCGATGTGTTCAATGCTGTTGTTTTTTTTTTTTTTCCTGTTTCCTGCATTCTTTTTTCAAAGTGGAAACATACACCCAAACTCAAACTGATGCAGTACAGTGAAAAAGTGATACTTCAATTGAGACGAACATCTCAGATTAACACATCATAGCCTTACTCACACTCGAATAACTTTTGGGTACTAGCTCCATTTCGAGATAGTGTCCCTTCAGTTTTGTGCTTTTTCTTTTGTGGCGATTCTGTTGATGCGAAGCTTCTGGCTTGGCACATGTTTACTTTTTTCCCCCTCAACAATATTACTGTTGAAGTGTTTTTTACAGTCAACTATTTATTTTTTCTATTGAGGCCCTGTACTTGCTATCATGCTCTTTTCACTCTTATGTCATTTGACCCCGGTTTAAGACGGTTATATTAGTGCTGAAGTAGGCAGGTCCGGATTATTGTGTTATAGTGCTGTTGGGTGAGCTGGTGTGCAGTGTCGCCAATGATGAGACAATCAAGCAGAAAGACAGAGACACAATTACATTGATGATCACATGACGAAACATTCTCCGTAGGGGATTTTGTGAAGGTGTAATGATAATCCTAACATCCACTTTCTTGTCAAACATGGTTTATAATGCACTAATACAAAGATTCACTGTATCCCCTGGTGGATAAAGAGTATCTCCAGCAACAGTCAGCTGAAATGTTTCTGATGAAATCAATCAGTGAAAGGTCAATGATTTTTTTTTTGTGGTACATTCAATTGAAAGATCGACACGATTAAAGAAAGTCTCAGCCCTCAGTAGTGAAAATGCAGTGAAAAGGTTGATGTTTCATGCCCCCCCGGGCCAATGAAGTCTTTTTGGAGCAGTCAATCGGTCTATCTGGTTCGAGGATTTCAGGTTGAAGACTCTCTGTGGACAGACACTGACAGATTGACATGCTGATGGAGTGAGTCCAGCTCACTGCATGAGCTGTTTTGAAACACATGTATAAATTCCTTTTGTGACCACATTTATAACTCAAAAGGCTTTTATCTCATATCTTTCATCATTGAAATGAATGGAAATAACATTATTCTGTTCCAGTGTCCAAAAGACAGCATGCGTGTGTGTGTATGTATGTAAAATTACCTCACACAAAAGTCACAATCTATATTGTTTGAACTGATGTCTTGTATGATGTCAAACGGGACCCCAGAGTGTATGTCATGAGACTTACCCAAACTATGTTCTGCCGGTTTTGTTTTTTCTTTTTGTGCCAGTTTTCGTGACACCTTTTATTTTGTAAAGGAGAACCACCAGACATATTACGATACTGTTGCTTTTATTCATTCATGCGTTCATATTCCAAGCCGCTTATACTCACTAGGGTCGCGGGAGTGCCATCACCTACATGGGTAGAAGATGCAAACTCCACACAGGCGGGGCCGGGATTCGAACTATGGTCCTCAGAACTGTGAGGCCAACGCTCTGACCAGTTGCGGCACGTTGTTTTTATATAACAGCTATTATAATTTTTTTATACTTGTGAAAATTAAGAATTCAGATTACAGACGTGAGTCACACTTTAGACATTTCGTCATTAGTTTTCTAATTTTTGCATCGTATCGTTAACACATTGCAGATGCTAAATTGTTCATAGCTGTGAATGTGAATGTAAATGGGTTGTTTATATATGCCCTGCTATTGGCTAGGAACCAGTCCAGGGTGTACACTGGGCTTTGCCCAAGGTTAATCTGGACAGGCTTTAACAACCTAGCAAAATGGATGCAGGGTCGATTTTTAACTGACTCACTTGTTTTTATTTCAATTTTCTAAAGAAAATAATGTTTCGATATTTGAACAGTTCGTCATTGAACTGATTGGATTTGACCTCCGAGTTTTAATGTGTGCAGTAGTTCTGCTCGAAGATGAAGAAAGAGTAAACGTTATATTTGCAGAGTAGGGAAAAGACATTAGACAAACTCTATGCTGTATGCTCTGTGAATCCAATTTGCTTTGCATCACCCGCAGCCTCGACAATGCTGCAGTTTTTTTTGTCTTTTTAAAATTCACTTCCAATTACTGCAGCTGAGCATAGCGCTCCACTGTTAATATGTGACTGGCATAAAGCTAGCAATGTGTGCCGCACAGACATAAGCTGTTTGTCTCTGCTCGGGATGCTGATTAACCATTCATATAATACAACAGCAAGGGTGACAAGTGACGGATAAAGTTTGTTTGACGTTCTTGGTTCCACTATATTAACATTGTCACACATTCCGCATTGCAGAACCAGTATACAGTATATGGCGTACTTAGCACTCGGTAAACTCTGTAAACTCCGTATAATTCGGTATCTAAGCATCGGCTGGCAGCACCGGGTCTCTCATTTCCCTTCAGCCCATTTGCCAGATGCCTCATCATTACACGTCCCTCTCCCCCGCTGGCAGCTGTCACTCAAACTGTCTGAGGAGGAGTTCAATTAATGTTTGTTCTATGCCAATCTGTTTTGGTCTGACTAATGGCTCGTATAGTGAATGTAAATAATATTTGCCCAATCATCGAGTAACGGCTCTAATTTACAAACTCATCATCAATGGAGAGTGTTTTCAGACATACTTGCAAATGTTAAATTTTCTGCAATTGGTTGCATTTTAATTGAATCTCTGAAGTGATAGTTGTATTTCGAAACAAATGTTTTTCATACTTGTATTTATTTCAAATTACATAAATAAATACAAATGCATAAACTGAATTATTTGAGGAATATTTTGAAGTTGTAATCTGCTCGTCTGCCTTCAATAGACAGCTGTCTTGCTATCGGCGGTTCATAGTTTTTATTCGTTACAAATTCTTAAATTGTAAAAAATGCATGAAAAACCAATGTCTATTTTTTGCCTTCATAAATGAAATGGAAAAAAATAGGCTTTACTAAATAATGACAATGTATAGCTGAATCTATTAAATAAATTAATTACTGTATTGCCCCTCCAAAAAAAGTGTAAAACAAAATATATGCTTGGAGGCTTCATGAGGATAGTTTTTCCACACAGACTATTGTTACCACAGTTGCACAAACCACTCCGGATAGAAATAAGTCGGCCCGAGAGTAGTGGATAAGGAGGAAAGAGGCCGTAAAAATGTCCAAATTTCGGGATGATTTCACTCTTACAAGGAAGATAAAGTGCAATATATGTGACAACTGCAGCAACACAATGTAACATTTTTAATTTTGGTTAATTTCATAAAAAAAATCATTCTTGGTGATTGAGACCATATTGCAATTCCTCAATAAGTGGACAGCCAAATACTATAGCAAGGACATTCATACACGCGCCATAACCCGCGGCATATTATTCAACATGTAGACAGACTAATTAACCTGTTAGCCGGTTAAAGTGCCAACCTTAACAGTACAGTTTCATTTGCTGACACCCAGATCACTCACCAGGCCTGGCCCCACCTTTTGAATTCATGCACACTCAAAGTCACGACTATCAGACTGTGAAACACCAGGACGGCGTTCCCGAGTGGCCCATCATACGTTTGTGTTTAATAATACAAATTAATTTGTATCCACTTACTCACTTGATTAAATTAGTTAAATAATGCACTTGATTCTAAAAAAAAAAAATGTTCAGTAGTTGCAGTTTGAAATTTAATTGACAGTGGGAAAAATCTCGAATTTGAATCAAAACAATTGATTTCACTCGAAGTTTACACCAGTCATCTTGCAACAGCTTGTCTTTAACCATGCAACATCCCACCCAAAGGTCATTTCAGCACATCAGCATGCCAAGTGATGCTTTGCTAGCGCCGTCTCTGGCAAATTAAAGACAGCAGATGGAGCAGCCTTCAGCTGGCTGTCGGGAGTCAATATTCAAAAAAAGGAAAGTATAGCGTCGAAGCAATTATGGTATTGCCTCTAGACATTTCCTTTCAGAAAAAAAAGTCTAAAATAGGTAGGCTAGTACTATTTGCATTGAAAGTCTTTCAACAAATCTGATCAAGCCAATGAACTTACATTTTGAACTTGAGTCAGTTCAAACAAAAGTAACCTTGATAGTAATTGAGAAGATTATATTAGCTTAAGTTAAGTACATATTTTAATATTCTGGAGACAATAGATGACTTTCTCAAGGTCTACCCACAGTAAAATACATTTACATTACAATTTGGGATGGGTGTTAGACTAAATTTTCTACAACCACCGTGGGTAATGACCAGTTAATTATTCATTATTTTGTTGACTATTTCAATGGGATGGTGAACTCTATTTCTGAATGTTCTGAATTTCTGTTTCAATGTCATTGTTTTGCCTCACGCGCATCGAACGGATGTTGGCCTTACCTGTTGTGTTATCTATGATTGGCTGCTGCCAATTAGTGAGCTCCAACGTGCCTCAACTGCTTCAAGACCTTATGAGTCAGCAATCAATTCCAAAAAATCAGAAGTTAAAAATCTATTGATTCACTGTTATAACCATGCCAGTTGACTGTCCCATTTATTTAACCCAATTAGTAAGGAGCTAGTATAGTATTTCAAATTTGGTGGGCTAGCTTCAATTTAATAGGTCAAAAATGCTTGAAAGCTGAACGTGTATGAGAGGAAATGTCAAAGTTGGCGACACCCAAACCAAGACAGATGTGTCGGAAAAAAGTGGAAGGAAGAGGGGAACGTTTCTCAATACCAGATGGAAGACCAGTTGGCACCGCTCTCATTACAGTGGAGATGTTTTTTTTCTTTTTCTTCTTCTTCCATGGCAACGACACGTGCTTAAAATTTGCACAAATGCACACACGCAGATACTAGTTCACTCCAACAACTTGGTCTTTTGTCAAGAAGCTTCATCTCAGCTGTGGAGAGACAAAGAATGGTCGGGGTTGAAGCTCACTTGTGTCATATACTTTAAACTAGTTTTGTTACTTTTCTCTATAGAGCCAGAATATATTTTTTTTAAGTTTCATTTTCTTTCCTCTTGAAAATGATTCAGTGTATCAAGAGGAGCTGCTCTAAATGAAGTGTGACACATAACTGTGGAGAACACTCCCCCCTTGATCCAGACCGACAACAACAGAAAGCCAAAAGCTATTTAACGCATGTCAGACAAAAGTGTTGGAGACCGCCACTGAGAGATAGCTTTGTGGTCCCCTTGGATTCAAGCCAGGAAGCTGTGCAGGACCATAGGAGAGTCCTGCATGCACACACTTTAGAAAAACTCAGATACAACTGCAAAATCTACTGAGATCTGGCAACAGGCACAATTATTGAACGTGTGAAATTTCTTGTTGATTGTAACTTGAGTAAGAGTTTGAGGCAACTGGACTAATTGGCTTTAGAGCGTCATCCTCACATACCTCTATTATGGCATAACTCCTCCCGACAATGTTATTCAGATCAATTTCACATATATGCATTCCTGGAAAAACATTACAGATTGGTGGCTCTTGGTTTAAATATCAGGGTGAACCTAACGTGCAATGTGACCTTTACAAATGTCAATTTATGGATTGGATGGATTGCATTGCTGAGGTTGTAGTTTGCAGTGGCAGGATGCATGTCACTGTGATGCAGCGCCCAATACTAGTAGCTGTAGATTTCTTTCCCCCGCTCATTAGGTTGTACAGATGTAGAAATGGCAGCCATAATACTGCTCTGAAGATTTATCAAGGACATGGCGCGTCAAAATGTGGCACTGCGGTACAATACACTATTGATTTTCTTAGTAACATGCATTTGTTTCTTTTCTTTTTTTATCATGTTTTTAATCAGTAATCATTTCAAGCTCTGGCAATTAGCCTGTCAAACTGCATCACTTATCCAGTTGTAACTGCAAAGCGACAGCGTGTTGACGCTGAATAATGTTCTCTAATCAAAATACACTCATCTGCATTGTATGGCAGATAGGTCAGTCATTCAGGATTATACACCAGCAGGTTATTGTCAAATGTTCAGACGATATGATGCGCAGCAACACATTTCACATTCCGGTTCTTGTCATCACTGTCAATCACAAGTGTTTAATTGCACAATTTAAAGAACAAAAGCCCACAATGGTAAATTCACTTTTCAGTCGTTTATAAAACGCCAGAAGAACAATAATACACATAAAAACAGTGAAAAAATGAAAATGCTCACGGCGTTACTGCTGTTGCCCGCAGTTCACTCACAGACGCTCACACAGTTGTGGTCACCACCCAACTAACATAGTGGTTTTTTAGAATTATCATGATTAAACTTTCAGAAAGTGAAAAGTCTCAATGTACTAAATCATATTCCGGGTTGAATTTGTCACTTTTCAAAACGAATTTGTAAATTAGATTTTTTTTTTTTTTAATTCTTTAAAAAAAAAACAACAACTGACTGAGCAACAACCATTAGAACAGCTGAACAGCAACCATCATAAATTTCTTTGTTTTGTTGAATGATAATGCTTTTCTGAAATACTTGACAGTTTATTTGGAATCAAATTGAGATAAAATTGTGTCCATTCATATTCTCTTGATGGAATTGTGCTCATCTTGCAAATTCTTCTTGGGTAAAAGCACATAATGAGTACATTGACTAAATAAAAGTAGGGCTGTGAATTTCAAAATAAGAGCAAGTAAATAAATGTGCAAATAAAGTGCTTCAATTCAGAATAATACTTTGGGAAAAAAAAGGTAAAAATACTGATACAACTTAATGTTTTGGTTATATTGGAAGAAGCGAAATCATTCATTGTAATAATGCATTCTGCAGGGATTTTACAATATTTCGAGGTCAACTTTGGGGGCGGGGTGATGCATCTTACACACGAGGAATTACGGCGGTATTTGTGATTGACTACTGGTGAAGGAGCCGAATTCTATTGCTTTATTTTAGATCCTTTCCATCTCCTGAAAGAAGATTGCAATTTTGAATCCATTGAAAAGGAATGGTAGAAGCAATCATTTTTTACTCTTAATTCAGTTACATTATCCATAATTCTAGCTGGTGTTGTTATTCAACGGTTTATCTTATTGGGCTGGATTAAAAAAAAAAAAAGATTGCTTGAGACTTGAAAAATTGTGACACCTGTTGCTAATAAACAGCATTGTCTGTTAAATTTACATTTCACTTCCCCCATTCATTTTGCTTATCATGAAGACTGGAGATGTAGAGCTTCTAGGCTATATGAGTCTTATTGACGTTGCGATGAGTTTAATGTAGAACTTGTATCTCAAAATGCACACGTCCTAATGGCGTACTCATGGTGATACTCAAGCCTTACAATGAGATATGAGACTAAGTCTGGTTCTAAATAGATGGAGGGTGAAGAGAAATCATTGTGCACCCACCCTAATGCTTTTGGATGTAATAGCCTATTAGATTCCTGCTTTATTGCGTGAACACTGCAGTAGTTACACCAGACGGGCCTTTTGGAGAGAGAGAGAGAATCTTATTCCACCCACAATAACTTACCCTATTTTCAGTTGGGCCATATTAGTTGATTTCCTTGAGTCAACGCTATTATTCGGCAAATAAGTCCATCATAATTCTTAACATCTGCACATTTACAGGGGTAATTTCTGAATCCATTTTACAGAGATTTTAAGTATTATTCTGTCTTAACTTCGTGTTTATCTTGTTTTCCTACCAAGCTTTCATCCTACAGTATATCTTGCTTTTGAGCGTATCCCGTTGGGCTGTTCAGAGTCATCCTAAATACAATTATGGTCCACAGCTGAATGGAGAGGAAGGGTCCTCTGGGACATGTGGAAACAGTAAATGGTCAAGAGGGTTGGACTGAGGAGGGAACAGCAAATCCCTAATTCAATTGGTTGAACCTTGGCAACAAACCTCTGGTGACTCCTCCTGTGGAATCAGCGGCATCAAACAATGCGACTCAGACTGCCTGAGAGGTTTTCATTTAAATGTGCAAATGCACACTCACAAATTGACACAAATGCATAACATTTCCCCTGCTCCTAGTTGGGTTCTATTTTTACTGCAGTTCTATAATGACATTGCAGAATGTTTGGTATTTGCCACCAAGCAAGAGAAAAAATAATGATTCATCCCAAAGTAACAGGGAAGAAATTTTATTTTCGTTCAACAGGTTTCGGGTTTATCAACATCATTTTTAATACATGAACATTGTATTTTTTTTCATGAAAGTTGGGATTTTACAACAATGTCACAATATTTGTGGAAAGTACATTATTTTATGAGAATAAAGTCTCAGTCGCAACTGAAAAAATGTAATTCTGAAAGAAAAACATCAGAATACAATGAAGATAAAGGAACAGCTGTGTTAAGGTCATTGCTGCAGTGTATCAATGCATTTTCAAAAAAACACCAGAATACAAAAAAAAAAAAACCAACAAAAAATACAGCAGAATACAATGAAGATAAAAGGACAGCTCGTTTATGATCATCGCTTTAGTGCATCAATGCATTTTGGAGCCTTTTAGAATTCCATTTACATACACCGTAAAAGCATGTAAAACCACATCAAGTGAAAGTTTTTTTAATTGTATTTATTTAATTGGTATTAACTGCGGGCCATGGCAGTCAGTTATGTACTGTAGATTGTAATGTGATTGTAACCCAGTGTGGTTATTACAAATGTACAGTGGTAAACTTGGATAGTTTTAGTCTACAAATGCAGGGCGATAAACGAAAGAAACGGAGCCAGTTGTTGTATTGTGCTTAAAAATAAGCAACATTGAAAAAACCAAGCGTTGTTGAATCGCCCATGATGCTGGATCACCTGTGTTGATGTGGTCGCCTGTGTCACCCCACCCTTGTGCAAATAGCAATATTAGGTTCCATACCATTGGATATAATTGGAACAAAGTGGCGGATCAATGGAGAGGGCACACACGTACGCAGCAAAATCAACAACGTCTTCACGCAGGCACATTCACACACACACACACACAGCGTGTGTGTGCTGAGCCACTCTAATCAATACTTGTCAGAGGCATGATTTTCCTCTGCATTTATAACACACCCCCACACAAAAAACAGCTCAGCTCTGAACATGGATAGGTTTTTCTCTTCATCTAACCAATTAGCTAGGTTGTTTCATCAACGTTCCTGCAAGACCCCCCCTATAAATAGAGTCCAAGCGCTAACTATTTCATATATTATTGTGTGTATGGAAGTTATGTGCATGCATTGTGTGTCTTCCACTAAATATGAGAGTTTCTCTTCGGGGAAGTAAGAGCAGCCACCTGAAACTAACAGGCGGCTCTGTGCAAGCGTGTGCTGATGGGTCTAAGTGGATGCGTGCTGATGGAGGAAGTTCTTGCGTACCATTAAAACACAGGAAATATTTGATCACGACCTCCAGTTGTCCGTTTTTCCCCGGGACAACAACTTTGTAAATATTTGCTGTTAAAAGTGTTCCATTGTCGTTGATGTGAAGCCAAAATATTTACCTAATGCAACCCTTTTTGCTTTCAATTAGATATTCTTATCATACAATTAAGCGCGCACAGAAAGTAGAAATGCTCATGTACAAACTGATTATGAATAGGCATAATAACTGACCCATTTGTTTGCTAGATTTCGGTAGATTGTGTGATACTAATCGAGTATGAATCAGATAGCAGGCGCGGCTTGAAGTTCCTGAACATTTGCAGAGAAATTATTTAAATAGAATGTTTTCAATTTTTTTTTACCTCAGTCAACTGCCCATCCCTAAAAGTTAGTATTCAAAAGTACAGTATTACTCTATGTTAGAAGAAACTGGCATATTTTTCATGTGTGGTAGAAGCAGCATAGTGAATTAGTAATGACTACATTTGCCATACATTCAAGAGATTCAGGTTTGAATGTAAGGAACATCTCTCTGGCGTTTGCATGCTTTACTCGTGTTTGCATAGGTTTTTATTTTTTTTAGTAACGCTGGTTTCTTGCTGCATTGCAATGAACAGATGTGTCAGAGTTGAACATTGTAGGAGTCTTAGTTTGCATGTCAACAGATATCGTGGCGTGTTCAAGAATTGGAGGATGCGTGTTTACCAGCACGTTTTGTTGTCGTTACAATTATCACCTTTGATATTTTGTACAGAAACGGTGTAATACTTTCCTTTTCCTAGCTATATAGTTAAATTTTTGCTACTTTGGGTGGTGGTGCTTGAAGCAGTCTGAATCTTTCAGCACTTAATGAAATATTGGTCCCAAATATAGCAAATATTAAGTACTGTAGATATCCCTGAGAATAGCAAGACCAGTCTGACCATTCCAGGTTTTACCCAGCCTCTTGTCTGAATTTTGTTTTCATAGTTCCCGTTCCCAATGAGCTTCGGTCCCGCTCCTCCCCAATCTCGAGATGTATTTGTGAGATTCGCTCCTTGGAATACTGCGGGATGAGGGGGAAAATGTCCGCCACTAATCTGCAATTTAGGAATTTCACACAAGGACTAAGTATTTTTTTAAAATAATACAGCACTTTCATTTAATTTATTTTACGATACCCTTTATTGCATAAATTTCTTTCTTCAGTGAGCATGTGAGAGAACTCAAAATGTTCTACAGCAGGGGTGCCCAGACTTTTTTACCCCAAAATCTACCGACGACGACAGATTAATGTTATGTTTCCTCCTATATTTAAAATCCAGCTTTTTGTGCACTGTATTCTCTGTGCTTTCATCCTGGATCAGGCTGTGCCAAGGTGGAATTTTAAAATTACTGTACACATGGTACACTTACTAGTTTGGCTTCAGACCAGACCTTTCCCACTCGGAAAAGAGAAAATCTCATTCAGTTTAACCCCTTTTTCTTCGATTATTCACATAATCCGACAGTCATTGCATCATAAAACAACATCATTTCTTTTTTAACTTTCTCCATTTATATCAAAAGTAAACATGAGCAGCATGGCGAGCTCGTCTTTGCGCTACGTTGCCCAGATTGTGTTTATAACTAAAGCACCAGAGGTGGGCGCTGTCATTATAAACCACATTGATGGGCTGTGTAAGTATTGTAACATTTGTAATTATGAGTATATGTCTTTTGGGGGGCAGGTGTAAGGTAAACTAGGAAAAAGAGAGTGTGGCGGAGCAGCGGTCGTTGTTAGAGAAAGTTCCGTGTGCTGCCGAAAAGAAAGCAGTGGCTTCTTCTTTATTACAGTACGTATGTGAATTGTGAGTTTCCAAATAAAGTCCCTTACCACAATATAAGGCTATGTGGTAAGATCACAAAAGTTAATAGGTGTGATTGTACTGACTCAATATATCCCTCAGAGGATGAAAACATTTAATTCGTTAAATCCCAACAGTTCTCTTGCAGAAACCCATATGCGTATTTGCGGTGGCCTTTTCCTGGAGTCCCCCGGCTTACGGTGCTTAGCACCCAGCTCTGAGAGCGTGGCTATGCGTCAAGTAACTGACACTTGAATGGCCCCTTCACTCATCGTGTGGTGTTGCCGTGTCAACACCTTTGTTTGACTTTGACAGGAAGTTGCCGCTGATGGATGTGACAGACCACTCCTTGATGTTAGCGCTCCCTTAGAGACTTCTATAGGAGTCCAAAATGTGCTATGATACTAAGTAACTGCCATTTTTTTAATTTCTACTCATTCTTTCCGATATAGTGATGTACATGTTCCCAGAGTGGAAAAATTAACTGTTATACCTGTTGAAGGGTCACTAAAAAAGTTCATGGTCAATATGTTCTGATACAGTTTATTAAATAGAAAATTATTGAAGGCTGAAATTTCACCTGAATTCAGTTGGATTTTGTTTTAAAAATAATAGTTAGCACATTTGGATTTTTCATTTGCTATACATATACTTATTTATAGTTTGTTACACTGTACTTGCTTTTTTTGGATCTATGCAAGAAGCGCCACCATGTTTTGTCCCTGGAAATCACATAGTCTCTCGCATTGTTACAAAAAAATAAAAATAAATACAATTTAATGTTCAGTCCTCCAGTTTACTATTACTAATTAGAATACCAATAAATGCTAATGCTGTAAGTATTGAGTCGCTGCTATATTTGGTGAATTACACTCAGGCTCTTGATGCTTTTCAATATAGTGTAACTAGTAACTAGGAAGATTAAGAAGACAAAAGTAGAGCACCAAGTGGTGGAAGTTGAGAAAGGAAGAATGTTGTGCGGCCTTTCGGAAAGAGGCGAGACAGGCTCTCGATGGACAGCAGAAGCTCCCGGAAGACTAGACTACGACAGCCAAGGTAATCAGAGAGACAGGCAGGAGAGGCCTTGGTGTGTCATCTGGTAGGAAAGGGGAGAAGGAGACTTGGTGGTGGAACCCCAAAATACAGGGAGTCATACAAGGAAAGAGATTAGCAAAGAAGAAGTGGGACACTGAGAGGACTGAGGAGAGGCGAAAGGAGTACATCGAGATGCGACATAGGGCAAATGTAGAGGTGGCAAAGGCTAAACAAGAGGCATATGAAGACATGTACACTAGGTTGGACACGAAAGAAGGAGAAAAGGATCTCTACAGGTTGGCCAGACAGAGGGATAGAGATGGGAAGGATGTGCAGCAGGTAAGGGTGATTAAGGATAGAGACGGAAATGTGTTGACTGGTGCCAGTAGTGTGCTAAATAGATGGAAAGAATACTTTGAGAAGTTGATGAATGAAGAAAATGAGAAAGAAGGAAGAGTTGAAGAGGCAAGTGTGAAGGACCGGGAAGTGGCAATGATTAGTAAAGGGGAAGTCAGAAAGGCACTACAAAGGATGAAAAATAGAAAGGCAGTTGGTCCTGATGACATACCAGTGGAGGTATGGAAGCAATTTGGAGAGATGGCTGTGGAGTTTTTGAGCAACTTATTCAACAGAATACTAGCAGGCGAAAAGATGCCTGAAGAATGGAGGAAGTGTTCTAGTTCCCATTTTTAAGAACAAAGGCGATGTTCAGAGTTGTGGGAATTATAGAGGAATAAAGTTGTTGAGCCACACAATGAAGTTATGGGAAAGAGTAGTGGAGGCTAGACTCAGGACAGAAGTAAGTATCTGCGAGCAACAGTATGGTTTCATGCCTAGAAAGAGTACCACAGATGCATTATTTGCCTTGGGGATGCTAGTGGAAAAGTACAGAGAAGGTCAGAAGGAGCTACATTGTGTCTTTGTGGATCTAGAGAAAGCCTATGACAGAGTGCCAAGAGAGGAACTGTGGTACTGCTTGTGTGGCAGAGAAGTATGTTAAAATAGTACAGGACATGTATGATGGCAGCAGAACAATGGTGAGGTGTGCCTTATGTGTGACAGAAGAATTTAAGGTGGAGGTGGGACTGCACCAGGGATCAGCTCTGATCCCCTTTCTGTTTGCAGTGGTAATGGATAGGCTGACAGATGAGGTTAGACTGGAATCCCCTTGGACCATGATGTTCACAGATGATATTGTGATATGCAGTGAAATCAGGGAGCATGCAGAGGAACAATTAGAAAGATGGAGACATGCACTGGAAAGGAGAGGAATGAAGATCAGCCGAAGTAAAATAGAATATATGTGCATGAATGAGAGAGGTGGTGGGGGAAGAGTGAGGCTACAGGGAGAAGAGATAGCGAGGGTGGAGGACTTCAAATATTTAGGGTCAACAATCCAGAGCAATGGTGAGTGTGGTAAGGAAGTGAAGAAACGGGTCCAAGTAGGTTGGAACAGCTGGCGGAAGGTGTTTGGTGTGTTATGTGACAGAAGAGTCTCTGCTAGGACGAAGGGCAAAGTTTACAAAACAGTGGTGATGATGTACGGATTAGAGACGGTGGCACTGAAAAAACAACAGGAAGCAGAACTGGAGGTAGCAGAAATGAAGATGCTGAGGTTCTCGCTCATGAGGAAGTGAGGAGGTTGGATAGAATTAGAAATGAGCTCATTAGAGGGACAGCCAAAGTTGGAGGTTGTGGAGACAAGATTCGAGAGAGCAGACTTCGATGGTTTGGACATGTTCAGAGGCGAGAGAGTGAGTATATTGGTGGAAGGGTGCTGAGGATGGAGCTGCCAGGCAAAAGAGCGAGAGGAAGACCAAAGAGAAGGTTTATGGATGTGGTGAGGGAAGACATGAGGGCAGTTGGGGTTAGAGAGGAAGATGCAGAAGATGGGCTAAGATGGAAAAAGATGACACGCTGTGGTGACCCCTAATGGGACAAGCCAAAAGGAAAAGAAGTTGTTAGTTAGCTAGTTGCAGTACCTTCTAAATTCACACCAGTTCATGTGCATGTGATCCAAATAGTGCACAGGCGAGGATGCTTGGGTGCATTGTGTGGAGCACTGTGATGTAGGGGGCGGACGTTTAACAGATGGAACTCTCCACCTCCCAAGATAGTAATGTTCAATTATCTGTATCCAATTAGCACCTTGGACGAGAAAGATCAAGGGAGAGTATGAGAAACTTTCCGTAAACTCACACCAACGTGGAATATGATAGTGGGTGTTGTACTAATAGAAAATACATAGATATATATATTTTTTGGAACAATTATAAGCTTGTGTGCATTGTGCTGGAGAAGGCACATCAGCTACACACAGCTGTGCCCACCACATCCCGCCCCCGCTGTATTTACACAGATCCCTTGGGTGCCTTTGGATAACACAATTGGAGCATGTCGGGGGTCAGCTTTAATTTGATGGGGAGGGAAAGCAAGTCATCTATTTTATTTATTGCATGGAATTAGAGGACTCAGAAATAATTAGTTCCATTACTGTCCATGATGCAGCCAAGTTCACATTTGCCTTTGGTAATTGAACACAGTCTTTCTTTTGTTGATCTGTACATATTTGCATGGACACAAGAGATTAAGTGTGTTTAATTTCAGTCTTGCTGCTCAGTTTCTTTGGACCATGAGCTACTATTTTGACATGAAACAAGACATTCAGGAAAAATATTTGAAAAGAACAAAAAATTGCCTAACTTTCCATGACCATCTATAGGGAAAATTAACCATCACAGTAATATTTGTTTGTATGCATGGTCTGAGGAGCTTCTAAATTTGTTTGCAGAAAACTTCAAGAATGAACGTATTGATGAATTTCAAAAGTCCAAACGTGTGTGTTTGGGCTTTCTTGAATTAAGCAACAATATTCAAAACAATATTCACAGGCATACTTTCTCTTGTGTGAAAAAGACAAAATTACCAATTTTCTAAATCTTTTAGTGTGAAAGTCTTCTTCGTGTTGTACGGTATAGACATCTGTATTATACTGCCTCCTCGTGGCCAAGGCACACAAGCACTAGAAGGAGAAAAAGGTCACTTGGCATTGAAGCCTGAAATCATGATGAACCACATTTAAAAGTATTTATATTTGTATTCCGTTAATTTAGTTATTATTGTTTTATGAGATATAATACTGTGGAGTGCTATTTTTCTCATTAAAAAAATGTTTTACTGTTTTTTTTCTCCAATGGAACAAATTGATGCCATTTACATATATATAAAAAGGGAAAGGAGATGATTTTACCGACAGCACAGGTGTCAAACTCAAAGCTTGGGGGCCAGATCCGGTCTGTCACTTGATTTTATGTGGCCAACATAGGCAAATCAAGTGCCAACTTGCATGATTCTTGTTAAAATCTGTACCAAAATTCCAAATTTTCATATCGTGAATTATAACGTTGACATACTCTCAGCATTTTTGTGTTACCATACATGAACAATGGTTGAAAAAAACCATTCCCCTTGACTTCTGATTCCAAGCCTTGTTCATAAATTTTGTGTGTAAATGTGTTGAAGCAATTAAAGATTTTTATGGTGTCACAGTCATAATGGCCCTCTGAGGAAAACCGTAACTACAATGTGGCCTGTGACAAAAATGAGCTTGACATCCCTGACCTATACAGTATGACACTTTTGAGTTTTATGCATGGTCACTTAACAAATTAACATGTAACTCAAAGCACCACTATTTAAAGCAGATTGTATAATTCAATAGTGTACCATTTAAAATAATACTCAACGGGTTGGTAAAGGTTGCTATTTTTTAAAATAATAGATGAATACAAATTTCAACTTTGACATTTTAGGCTATCATGTTTATATGATACAGTACTATACCTCATAGATTACAAAGTTTTGTTTCATTTCGTTAACCAGCTAGATTACGATGAATAATAAAAATGTGATGTTGGATGAGAGCAAAAGAACATGAGCCAAAGGAGCTGCTGGTTGTCAAAGCAAACGATCCAAGCTTGAGCCCCGGTTGATCTGCTTGTTTGGATTTGCGTGAACTCCCAAAGGAAATACTGTATGTGCTTGCAGCTTCATTAGGAAGACCACATCACTTGCACTAGCTTTCGGGTTTTGGTTATGTTTCCTGTGTCAGTGTCCACATATTAAGTTATTTTATGTTTATATTTGGAGATGAGATCAAGAAGAAAGCAGAACTTTGAAAGCGTTTGTAGTGATTGGGTTTTAGGGGAGGCCGATCACTGGTATGTGTATTAATGAGCATGCATCCATGAACATGCATTAATGGTATGAATGTGTTGAGATTGAAATGGAGACGAGCTCGCCGCTTTGCTAGAAGTCCCCTGGTAGTCAAGGTCCAAAGCGGCTTAGTAAATAGATGGTTCAAGGCAAGCCCTACTTTAAACGACTCAAAACACACCAGCTCATGTCTTGGTCTGGTTTTGATTTCTAAAAATGTTATCAAAGGATCAACTTGGGGAGAAAACCTATGGACCTACAAGTATGAAGACATAAATTGTTTCTTGGCTCTTCTTCCATGAGCCACATTTGCCGTAGTACCTAAAGGATGCCCTCCACCCCCCACATACTCACAGGCAAAACTAAGACTAACTTACTGTATACACACTTACTTGCATGCTGCATAAATCCTCACTGGGTATTTTACAGATCGATAGTGGCACCTCTCAACATGCAGGAAAGGCACGCCATGCCATAACTAGAATGGGATATAAAGGGGATGGTTTAAGAATGTGCGCTAACAGGCGCTGGCCTTGACTTGAAGCACTAACAATCACAGCGAGCGATCTCTGTGTGATGCCAAACACTCCCTTGAGGCAGAGGTCACCTGTCAGCTACCCCATCGAGACACACTGAACACATTGCCAATTTAGCGCCATTCGCGCCTTTGTAATGCAGCATGGCACCACCTCCTCCTCCGCCTTTGTTCGCTGACCTTTGAATAATTCAGGCCCAGCAAAATGCTATGACACACTTTTGATCAAAAGGCGCGATCAAGAGGGGGCGGGCCTTCAGAGATGGGTCTCGCCGATGATAACAGATTTCATTGGTTTACAAACATATTCAATTTTTATAATGCTAAATTGCGTTAGTTTGTAGACAATGTGTACCTACATTAATCAAGTACAAAAGACATGAACAGATCCTCGCGCCGGTTTTCATAAAAAGCTCATTTCCATCTCTAGTCCAGATCTTACTTTATCCTCCTTACCCCATGTTTTCCCCCCGATAAAGCTATGTGTTTGGCCTTGGCAGTAGTGTCACTTTATTTAGTATTCTCATCATTAAAATGCGTTCGTTACACCCCTAAGTCTTTTTTTTTTTTTTTTTTGGGGGGGGGGGGTCAAACAACCAATGCAGCCCTATGGGGGCACAAACCAGTGCAATCTGTAGGCCGGTCCCAAGCCCGGATAAATGCAGAGGGTTGCGTCAGGAAGGGCATCCGGCGTAAAAACTGTGCCAAACAAATATGAGCGTTCATCTAAAGAATCCCATACCGGATCGGTCGTGGCCCGGGTTAACAACGCCCGCCCCCGGCACTGCTAACCTGCAGGGCGTCGGTGGAAATTCAGCTACTGTGGGTCGAAGACAAAGAAGAGGAGGAAACCGGATCCAGCGTCAGAAGAAAAAAAGGAATGCACAGAGCCTACAACTGAGTGTAGGGACTTTGAATGTTGGGACTATGACAGGAAAAGCTCAGGAGTTGGTTGACATGATGATTAGGAGAAAGGTTGATATTCTGTGCATCCAAGAGAGCAGGTGGAAAGGTAGTAAGGCTAGAAGTTTGGGAGCAGGGTTTAAATTATTCTACCACGGAGTAGATGGGAAGAGAAATGGAGTAGGGGTTATTTTAAAGGAAGAGCTGGCTAAGAATGTCTTGGAGGTGAAAAGAGTATCAGATCGAGTGATGAGACTAAAATTTGAAATTGAGGGTGTTATGTATAATGTGGTTAGCGGCTATGCACCACAGGTAGGATGTGACCAAGAGTTGAAAGAGAAATTCTGGAAGGAACTAGAAGAAGTAGTTCTGAGCATCCCAGACAGCGAGAGAGTTGTGATTGGTGCAGATTGTAATGGACATATTGGTAAAGGAAACAGGGGCGATGAAGAAGTGATGGGTAAGTACGGCATCCAGGAAAGGAACTTTGAAGGGCAGATGGTGGTGGACTTTGCAAAAAGGATGGAGATGGCTGTAGTGAACACTTATTTCCAGAAGAGGGAGGAACATATAGTGACCTACAAGAGCGGAGGTAGAACCACGCAGGTAGATTATATTTTGTGCAGACGATGTAATCTGAAGGAGGTTACTGACTGTAAAGTAGTGGTAGGGGAGAGTGTAGCTCGACAGCATAGGATGGTAGTATGTAGGATGATTCTGGTGGTGGGTAGGAAGATTAAGAAGACAAAGGTAGAGCAGAGAACCATGTGGTGGAAGCTGAGAAAGGAAGAATGTTGTGCGGCCTTTCGGAAAGAGGTGAGACAGGCTCTCGATGGACAACCGAAGCTCCCGGAAGACTGGACGACGACAGCCAAGGTGATCAGAGAGACAGGCAGGAGAGTACTTGGTGTGTCATCTGGTAGGAAAGGGGAGAAGGAGACTTGGTGGTGGAACCCCAAAATACAGGGAGTCATACAAGGAAAGAGATTAGCGAAGAAGAAGTGGGATACTGAGAGGACTGAGGAGAGGCGAAAGGAGTACATCGAGATGCGACGTAGGGCAAAGGTAGAGGTGGCAAAGGCTAAACAAGAGGCATATGAAGACATGTACACCAGGTTGGACACGAAAGAAGGAGAAAAGGATCTCTACAGGTTGGCCAGACAGAGGGATAGAGATGGGAAGGATGTGCAGCAGGTCAGGGTGATTAAGGATAGAGATGGAAATGTGTTGACTGGTGCCGGTAGTGTACTAAATAGATGGAAAGAATACTTTGAGAAGTTGATGAATGAAGAAAATGAGAGAGAAGGAAGAGTTGAAGAGGCAAGAGTGAAGGACCAGGAAGTGGAAATGATTACTAAGGGGGAAGTCAGAAAGGCACTACAAAGGATGAAAACTGGAAAGGCAGTTGGTCCTGATGACATACCGGTAGAGGTATGGAAGCAATTTGGAGAGATGGCTGTGGAGTTTTTGACCAACTTTTCAACAGAATACTAGCGGGCGAAAAGATGCCTGAAGAATGGAGGAAAAGTGTTCTAGTTCCCATTTTTAAGAACAAAGGGGATGTTCAGAGCTGTGGGAACTATAGAGGAATAAAGTTGATGAGCCACACAATGAAGTTATGGGAAAGAGTAGTGGAGGCTAGACTCAGGACAGAAGTAAGTATCTGCGAGCAACAGTATGGTTTCATGCCTAGAAAGAGTACCACAGATGCATTATTTGCCTTGAGGATGCTCGTGGAAAAGTACAGAGAAGGTCAGCAGGAGCTACATTGTGTCTTTGTGGATCTAGAGAAAGCCTATGACAGAGTACCAAGAGAGGAACTGTGGTACTGCATGCGTAAGTCTGGTGTGGCAGAGAAGTATGTTAAAATAGTACAGGACATGTATGATGGCAGCAGAACAATGGTGAGGTGTGCCTTAGGTGTGACAGAGGAATTTAAGGTGGAGGTGGGACTGCATCAGGGATCAGCTCTGAGCCCCTTCCTGTTTGCAGTGGTAATGGATAGGCTGACAGATGAGGTTAGACTGGAATCCCCTTGGACCATGATGTTCGCAGATGATATTGTCATATGCAGTGAAAGCAGGAGCATGCAGAGGAACAATTGGAAAGATGGAGACATGCACTGGAAAAGAGAGGAATGAAGATTAGCCGAAGTAAAACAGAATATATGTGCGTGAATGAGAAAAGTAGAGGGGGAAGAGAATGAGAAAAGTAGAGGGGGAAGAGTGAGGCTACAGGGAGAAGAGATAGCGAGGGTGGACGACTTCAAATACTTGGGGTCAACAATACAGAGCAATGGAGAGTGTGGTCAGGAAGTGAAAAAACGGGTCCAAGCAGGTTGGAACAGCTGGCGAAAGGTGTCTGGTGTGTTATGTGACAGAAGAGTGTCTGCTAGGATGAAGGGCAAAGTTTACAAAACAGTGGTGAGGCCGGCCATGATGTACGGATTAGAGACAGTGGCACTGAAGAAACAACAGGAATCTGAACTGGAGGTGGCAGAAATGAAGATGTTGAGGTTCTCGCTCGGAGTGACCAGGTTGGATAGGATTAGAAATGAGCTCATTCGAGGGACGGCCAAAGCTGGATGTTTTGGAGACAAGATTCGAGAGAGCAGACTTCGATGGTTTGGACATGTTCAGAGGCGAGAGAGTGAGTATATTGGTAGAAGGATGCTGAGGATGGCGCTCCCAGGCAAAAGAGCGAGAGGAAGACCAAAGAGAAGGTTTATGGATGTGGTGAGGGAAGACATGAGGGCAGTTGGGGTTAGAGAGGAAGATGCAGGAGATAGGCTAAGATGGCAAAAGATGACACGCTGTGGCGACCCCTAACGGGACAAGCCGAAAGGAAAAGAAGAAGAAGAAGAAGGGGTCAAACAACCATTTATTGTGATATTGTGCTGAATTAATGTTTTTCTCCAAACAGGATACATCACAAGATCATAACAAAATCCCACAATAATGTTCGGTTAGAATTTGGTCAAAAGTGCAAATCCAATAATTTTGTCAGGTAATTAGAGTCACGAAGCTACGAATGGTAGGATCCACCCTCGGAATCCAGAAAACCCATCCGCCCTTATGTCTCACATCACGATCCATCGTTCATAAAAAAGAAAGTAGTCCTAAATAACAAAGGCTCTTACCAGGGAGGTCTGCATGCTTCTGAATGCCCTAGCAATTGTATGCAATTGAAAACATTCGGCAAAAGGTATTGATGCCCTTACCAGAATTTTAAAAATGAAAAAGAAAAAAAAAAAAAAAACGGGTGATTGCATGGGCCAAGAGCCCTTACATTTCGGTGAGAATTTTGATACGACTGCAAATCCAGATTTTTACATCATTTGATTCCCCATTGTATCAATAGCATAGAATAAACATTGGGTGGACTTACACCATCTCTTTTAACCCAGAAAGTAACCTGGTAACGAGCAAAATAATGTCTATGCCTATTCAATGGTTTTCTATTCTTACAAATAATGCACTATTGTTGTGATATCCTCATTTGACCAACTAAGCCATGAACGTTGCAGAGGGAAAGTCATATTCACCCGTTGAAATGAAATAGAATTTAGTATTTTAATTTGTGGTAGGAGCCTAGCTGGAAGGAATGGTCATTCATACATCTTACAAAACATCTTTAGGGAGTTGTATTATCTAAGTTTTCCTGTCCCCTCCTGTCCCCTCGCCCTCTGATGAATGGCAGCAGATTATAGGTTGGTGACCATACGCCTTTTGCTTCAAAGCTTTGTTTCCAGGAATGCTTTTGGTAGCCCTGAGGCATCGATCACAATAGAAGTTCACCTTTTAAACTATTCATTTGAAGAAGCAGTGGAAACAGAAAGCATTTGCTGAGTTATGGGCTATACCTGGACTGTACATCATCCTCCACTGGCACCTGTTTGACAGTGTGTGTGTGTGTATTTTTCAGGTGCATACGCCATCTTGCTCCAATTCCTATTAGACTACTCTTGTTAGGATGATTCATGATTTCGTTATCCCTAAGGGTTTTTTGTAGAAATGGAAATGTGGTTCTCAAGCTGAGGGGGAATCTGGAGTCAGGCTGAAAGATAACATTTTATGAGCTGTGTGTGTATGTGTACCTGTGTATTTTGGGTGTTGTAGCAATTTTTTTTAAGTTATTGTTGAATTAATTGAAGGCTGTCATACAGATTTATTGTATGCAGTTTTATCCTAATTTCTGGTCTGTGCTTACCTGCATGCATCAAATTATTGCTTACGCTAATTCTGTCTTCTGTGCATTGACTATGTAGCTATTCCAGAGGCCTCTTTCCAGTGTTTATTACACGTTGGACAGAGACTCACTGTCAAAAAAGCTGTGCCAAACGTCTTACAAAGGATAAACAAAATTATTTGCTCACGATAATACCGGCACAATTACACACTTATTTTTGGGGAAAAACATTGATGAAAAGTGATGAAATGGCCCCATAAAATGTACTTTAAGTGACAGCAATATTCAGAATTTTGGATGGTAATTACAAAGATTACTCAAAAGATCTGACATGGCCCTTCATCCCTAGAGTGCCATTTCTTCCATTGTCTATATATTTTTTTGATTATGTAGACTTTATTTTCCAACTACCCAGACAAAAGAAATGGATGGCATACTGTATTACAAAGACAAATCTTATATACCTGCAACTCTCCCACGCAGCAAATTCATTGTAAAGAAATTTGGATGTCTGTGTGACAAGAGAAGTATAAGAAATATAGGGGAAAGTGATGTCCTTCATTCAGTAATAATAGTAAAAGCAACTTTAATCAAGTGGTGTCACAGTTTTGACTATCGTTGTGGATGCAATGTATTTTGTGGATTTTCAAACAGTTAATCAAATTTAATGGGTCATACGTTATACGTATTCCTTCTCCCTCTACTGTGGTACACACAGGTTAAAGTACAGTTGCATAATATAAATGCGAGTGTCCGTTAAAACGTTTGCCTTTTTCAGTTTACATGGAGGATTTTGCAGTGCAGCAGAACTCCATTTCTAATATTGTAGTTGCTTAATTAAACTGTCATCCAAAGCAGTAGTCCTCAGCCACTCAACCATTCGGTAACGGGCAAAACAGAGAGAGTCTGAAAGAAGTTTTATTTTAAAAATCTGATGTATCTGCCTGTGCCTCTGTACACCTGTCCACCCTCTTGTCTCGGTGACATGATGCAGTCGAAAAAAAAAAAGGTAAGTCCACAAGATAGCAAAAATGAGTAGAACATAAACATCTCTGGAGAGCTTCTTTGTAAAATAGAAAATGACAAGACAACGTGATAAGACAAAGAACCATCAACCTCCAAGAAAAAGAAAGCTGCAGGAGGAGATGATGTCAGCAGTCCTACTTCAAATGCAGGTTTGTCGCTACAGCTGACACACTCCAAGCCCTCTCTGGGTAATATGTGTTGACAAACCCGCAGCCATGAAACCTTTAAAACTGCTTCGGCACATTGAGAGGATCTTATCGTTTCGGCCTTTGCTCCTGAGAGTTGCTACTATGAAAATTTGGGACATGTCCAATCGGCTCTATGGGTACCCCCCGCGTCCTTTTATTGGGAGCAAGAGTGTTGTGCTAAGGCTCGCCACATAAACCAAAATAGCATTGTGAAGAGAATGAAAACAAGAAACCGTCAAAAAACTGCGACAATTTCCCCCCCCAAAAAATAACCCTAACCTATTCACGGCGATGGATCAATGCTGTATGTAGCAAGGGATTCAGCGCGGCCACGCACGTCACAGCCGGCTGAAAACATGAGGTGCGTTCAAGGGCCCTCAAAGCCTCGAAAACAAAGCTACTCCACTCTCAAAAATTCAAAATCGTCTCAAAAAGTAAAAATGAGGATGAAAGTAAAAGGTAAAAAAAGACAAGCCTGGAATAAAAGCAAAGAAGAATATCCAGAGACTAGGAAATGAGCTATCAGAATAATACCAGGACTGACGGCAGTACATTTCTCATCCAAACTACAGATTTTCACCTGAAATATGGACCAGCGACAAAGTTTCTTCAAGTCCACAGTGGTTGCTTTGTAGGTGTAAAGTTGTAGTTTTGATCTGATGTGCTTGTGTGACGCCAGGCCTGGAAACTTTCTAACACACCAGTAACGCACTTCGAGTGTCACTGTCTCCCATTTCCCATTTTTCCTTTGTGAACACCTCCTTGAAAATAAAGAAATGCATGCAACAGCTCCATTCATCTTAACGAGGAATTTTAATGTTAATAGTTTTTTTCGTTGCTGTGTTGGTTTATGAAAAAAAATGGTTTTCTTGAAGACAGGCCATGATGTATAGAGCGTATAACTACAAAGGCCGTGTTGTGCATTGTCATTCACACTTGAGCAGGCGGTATCGCCTCACCACGTGCGTCACTACAGATGCTGACACACATGTCCGTCCTCTACAGGCAGCTTTACCAAATATCACCTGTGTGTGCGTGTGTGCTAATTATTTTAAATAGTGGAAATTAAAGTATGTTGAGTAACAAAACAAACAGATGTGTCCCCCTGTAATGTGAGGGAACAATGATGCAGTAGACAGATTTAATAAAGCGTGCAGTATGTTGGCAATAAGCTGCGTTAAGCAAGCTTGATTCCATCTATTAACACTGTTTACCATCGCCTTTATTGCCCTGCAATGAATTGCACCACTTAGCATAAGCTGGGCTGAATAAGACACATTTTCTCGTATTTATTCCGAACTGTTGTAAGACTAACAAGAAATAAACTAATCCCAACTTCATGAATCTCTCATTGGAAATGTGATGCCGCATAAATTAACCTCATTCTTTTAAATTGTGCGCATGAATTCATTGTAGAGCCAATTACTGTGTCAATTACAGTCTGCACACTGGTGGAATGCTGGTTGCAAAGCTGCTGGTGTATCGGGGATCAGGAAACACAGATGCTACTTTATACTAAAGATAGCTCGCCATCCTGGCACCATATGCAGCCTACCCCTGCTCTCATTGCACTCTACTCTAAGGGCACCTGGTCGAGACAATTTTTTACAAAATGTAGCAGGACCACCATGAACCTTCCTTCTCCTGATGTCTTTTCTGAATACTGATAGATAAACATTGATGTTGTGTTACTCTGTGACTGCAGAGAGACATTATTGCGGTTACGCGCACGTATATGTACTGCCTCGTCTCGACTCGCCTTGGTAACCGCCTTAAAATAGGAATGCAAGAAACCGCGAAATCCACAACACTTAGAATATGTCAGACCGGATGAGTCACTTGCATATACTTCTCGGCATGTGGCTGAAGGTAAGGAGATCTGTGATCCTTAAGAGGAGTTTGAGGGCAGTAAGAAGATGACACACTGCAGCGAAGTGGAGACTTTGAAGTAAAAGACATAGCAGTAGTAAGATTAACATTTGCTTTGTTAAAGTTTTTTTTCACTGAAATGTCACAATGATACAGCATTGACGCATAAGCTCAACCGTTGAACGGCCAGCACTGAGTCACATCACCCAAATGGTTTTGCTTAGAACCCCTTGTAGTACCTAGTATTGCCAAAATGTTAAAACAAACTTCAATTGCAATTCATATCAAACCAAGTTGGTAAAATGCAGTGGGAAGGGGCATCACTAGAACACTTATAGTCATAATCACAGTATTTTCATCACTTGCCATTTGTTTGATTGAAAAAGGCATCATACTTTTCTTTTAGGTGCTGCTCCAACTCCTGGATCTGGTTGCTCACTATACCATTTGGATATGAAAATAAATTAATGCGCCTGCTGCTTTAATTGGATTAGATTGTCAAATTTTCAACAAAATTTGCAAGGAAATGGGAAATCCAGCTACCCAAAATTAGCAATCAAACAATACCTCTCACCTTCAAATTTTCATACCTCATTCATCTAACAACAAACCAATAACTCATGTCCTCGTGGTCAACTAAGATACTACAGTGAACACTCGTTAAATTGCTTTCCAGAGCCACCCGCAATTTAATACCTGCATGTAGCGTATAATTTTTTTTTTTAAATAGGGCAACCCCTTCCACGGGCATTAAACACACCTGAACTTAGTAAAACTCACTTTTAAGTAGTCCTTGGCCCTGTTCTTGCTCTCCCACTGTCAAGAAATTATTATGTCATTTTGTGGAAATGAGAAGTAGAGTCTCGTATGCACAGTTCTCCAAGGAAAAAAAAAAAGCCAAAACGTGCTTGCTTCAACCTTTTTATTTTTTAATCCCATTTTAATTTTATTGTAAAACTGACACAAGTTAAAGAGTTTATTTGAACACTAACCAAGCAATCCATATGATTTTGACGGACGAAGGTCTGCTAGAATAAATGTTAATGTGCTGCAAAACTCCAATAGATGGGAAATATTAAAATTAGTATAAATACTATAAGTAAGTTGGGGACCATCTCTGCCTCTTCTTTTTTCTCCATCTCTTCCAGGAGATCTTGGTGGTACCTGGCATGTTGTGGCGGAACTCTGTATTCCAACTTGCAGAAGTATGGAAAAAAAGGTTTTAACTAACATTGCAGGGCTCATATGTGGCATTTTGAAAAAGTGAATGTTCATAAGCAGTCTTAAAAATCAGCACCATAGCTGTGCAAGGGATTAAATTGCAATATTGTCTTGGGGGGGGCTGTACTTTTATGAGATTGTGGCACACTGTTTGTAAGTAGCTAATCAGATTGGTCAGATGTCAACCCGACTCACTGCTTTCTATCTCTGTGAGGTATCGTTTCATATTACCTGGGAATTGCTGTGATGTGATGTGACGTGTAACCGGCGTCGTAATTCTTTCTTTGGCACGTTGGATCACGGAGATTTGCTGAGATCCTCGTAAGGAAATTCAGAGGAGGAGAGCAAGATTGAGCCTTGCTTTGAGGAAGAAAAAAAAGTCTAAATAGTAATATATCTAGCTGGAGGCATTTGTGACAAAACCGGCAAATGAACGCTGATCCTCCCAGGAGACCTTTACCCTCAGGGAGTGCTGTGATCACCGCAGTGCATTGTGTATGTGGATGTGTGTCACGGCAGGGGGCGCCTGTATGAAGTATCACACAGTTTATTTATGACAGCTCCCCTGCTGACGCTCGGAGACTGAAAACAAGCTGCTCACAACTCTGAGCATCACTGTTGTGACACCAGACACTCACTCTCTCCACCTGTTCTCAAAGCGCACCCACTTTTTGCTCATAATGTTAGCCCTGAGTCACAATGATTATGTTTCAGCATCCGCAAAAAGCCAATAAAAATGTGTTTTCAGTTGAGGGAAAATAACAATCTGTGGTAATGGAGTGTAAAAAATTAATATTAATTAATAAAAGATGTTTTTATTTCCCTTTTCCTTTTTTTTCATAACCCTAATCCAGTTTTTTCATCTTGATTACCATAATTTCTCAAAAATAATGCATACATTTTTCCAAAAATATTTTCCAAAAATTAATAGAGCGCATTATATTTAGGTATGGATGAAAAACAAAAAATACAATCACATTGTATAGTCGTATACAGGTACGTAGGGTGGTAAAAAATATATACATATACATTTTGATATGATATTCAATGTCATATATTACACATTTATATGCATTTATATTTATACGCTTGCATTTTACGATTGTTAGCGTAGCATGCTTGTTGCTACTCCTCCAAGATCAGAAACGACTGCCCATGAGTTTCTTTAAACTTAAACTAAGACAAAAAATGGCGACTATAATGGGTAGTTGTGCAGCTGCTTTTAAAAGAAATGTCATCACTCGTGTCTGATGCCGGAAGTCGCCCCGCAGTCCAAAACAAACATAGCTCGCCTCAGTGGCTTCAGGTGGGTATCAAAACAACGTGAGCGCAAACTATGTAATACGAGCGTCATGGGGACATTAAAAATAAACGGGAGCGAGCACACAATTGAAATGCTCTTTTTTTTTTTTTTTAAATGTGCACATTACGCTTTTTTTTCTACGTAGTTTGAGCATTGTTTTGATAGCCACCTGACGACATAGTGAATGATGCTATGGATTGGAGCCAAATGGAGGGGAAGAGGTTGCGCTGCGCAAGCCAAACTCTTGGGATTGAAAAAATATTTCAAATCATCAATGATGAGTTCCACAGCGATGCACCAAAGGTAGCTACTATGGATCTTTTTCAGATTGGAAATGAGTCAGATGCTTCTTTTGAAGGCTTGGACAAGGATGTGTAATGTAGTGGATAAACTGCACTATGCACAAACGTTTTATGGACAAATATTTAATGCAGTGTTTAATGAACAATGTCAAAGAGTTTATATTTTTAAGACTGAAAACTCTTGGGATTAAAAAAAATGTTTCCCCACAAATGCCATGGATTATACAGAGGATGACATGCTGTTGGAGCAAAATAGGATCTGTGTTCATGAATTCAGGATGCACTAGAACTGGACCAAGTCACTAAATGTAGCTACGATGGATATTTTTCAGATTGGAGATGAGCCAGATGTTGTTTTTGAAGTCTTGGTCAAGGATGTGTAATGTAGAGGATAAACTGCACTATGCACAAATATATTATGCACAAATATTTAATGCAAAAAATGTTAAAGTCAAACAGTGTTAAATATTTATTTAAGACTGTAATATGTGTTATCAACAGTATTAATAAAATCTTGTGCCATCATTGAGCATTTATTTTAGTTGAGGGTTTCTGTTCTGACAATTGCAGGGACCAGGGCAAGCATGTCTTGTGGCCTGTCCCGAGATTATATTACCGCTACATCAGCACATGCACATTATTATTAATGATTGTTATACAGACAGGTTTTTAAAAACAATACAAGTACAAACCTAACAAAATATAAATACAGATTATTCCTAATTTTGTCATCATATGGGTAGCAGCAAATTGGTGGTGCGCATTGTACATTGGTAGAAGGGTTTTTCCTGATTATTTTTTTTTAATTATTGTTTTTATTTATTTGTTATTTTTTAGGTCAACTTTGGGGGTGCGCATTATACTTCAGGATGCATTAAACTCGAGAAAGTACGGTAATTTATTGCAGTTTTACATTTATGCAATATGGCAACTGGGGGCAGTATAATAAACTCAAGCAGACAAAGAGTGTCACAACTACAGTAAGTGACTCGGTAAACTCCAGTAATATGTCTTCTTTTTTTTTGTGAGCAAGTCATATTCTCTGTCATCATGTGTTTATCTACTCTTGTTGTTCAAATACCCGTTGCTTAAAGGCTTTGTCCTGGCTGATCGGCTAATATACCACTCTTGTATAATATACCATAATAATAATACCACTCAAGTACTGTGGATAGTCTGAACTTCTCGTGGCAAAATTGTCTCCTTATTACCAACCACATTCTGATGTCAACTATTTATGGTGCTTGGTCTTTTCTACAACAGTCAGAACATATTATTACGTATTATTATGATTATTATGATCGTCAAAAGGTTACGAAGGGCATGCAACATAAAAATGTGTCCTTCAACAAAAGAAACCACTCTTCGTTATGGCAGTTACCATTTACTCAGTTTTGTATTTGATTGTTTTGTATTTCCGACCAGTTTCTTTTTCAAACAAATACTAAGTGTATTTTTGAATAGTTTAAATTTTGATCAGACTGCAGAACATTATGTAGCCACCTTTAGAAACAAATGTCTGTTGTCAACCAAGGGCCTGTATGTCCAAATGCCCTAACTGTAGTTTGTGCATTGCGTCCAATCAGGCGCATGGCAAACTTGTAATCAGTGGCCATTACAATCACTCTGCATATAGCATTCCCAAAATGGAGGACTGCGAGAGAACGAAATGAAAAGTGTCGACAATATCAGCTTCCTGGGATATGTGGAACTGTTGTGTCTGTTGCTTAGTAACTGTAATCAGATAAAACTGCAGAGCGCCCCACACGTAGGGCTTCTAAGCAATTTGTGTGCCCCCCCCTTCTCACCTCATTTTGGGTGAGCCAATACTAAGTTAACTATAATTAATTTCCTTAATGTTACTCTTTCCTTTACATGAACTTCCCTGAAGCAAAACGGATATGTTAATTCGCATCCACCTGCTTTTATGGATGTTTTCATGTGTGGTGCCAGGTCTTTTGTCTTTTTTTGTGTATTTTTTTTTTGATACATGAAACGTAGACTGAAATTGTCTTGGTTCTTCCCATTCTGTCTTTTTTTCCAGTACTGTCTCTTTGAGGTTTTCAGCCTCACTGGAGGCATTCCAATAGATTAATCAATTGGGCAAAGCCGTGTGAAACACACAAAAACAGCGATGCACACACAGAAATAGGCAATCTAACTATTTGTTTCGCTCCTTGTTGTCTCTGAGGAGACGGTTGGTTGTCTTCTCTCTTGTGGTGCTCTTTTTTTTTTTGTGAGCTTTATGCGTTTCAGCAAGCCTCCTGCCGGATTACCTCATGTCATAACTTATTTCTTCTCGAAGGACAGTCCTGTCTGGGCCTTTCGTGACTGATTACTCTCCTGTCAGTCAGCAGCGAGTGTGAACCTTCAGCGGTGTTTGCATGGATGATTGCTGTGATGACACAGAGCATGAACTCATCAATAACAGCAGAGCAACAGGATAGCCACATCTTTGGAAGATGCCCACATTTTGGTGGACTAACTTAAAGTGGGCATGTTGAAAAACGCAGTTTTGTGGGACTCTTGATAAAATATTCGTATACCTCATATAGAGACACACTGTTGTTTCAGCAGTTGTCTAATCATGTATTCTGTCTTTGTCCCTTTTTCTTTTGTTTTTTTATTTTTTATTTTTATTTTTCTCTCTTCCTTCCTCTTGCATTCCGTTCAACCCTACCTTTTGTCTTCTTGGGAACACCAGTGATGGCTTCCAAAGGCAAAGTCAGAGGTGAGTGGTGGCCATGTTTAGTTTAGCTCTATTTAGTTAAATAATTAGATGTCCAGTGTGTTTGCCTAGTTTCCACCAAGCAGTACGATTAAAGTTGGCAAATTAGGAATGGTACACATAAAGTACTGTATATTGCATTTCCTCTGTAATGGGTTCCCAAATATCCAACCTTTACTGTCCCACATTTCAGTACCTTTTTTGTAGGTTCCCTGTGGTCCACTTTAGCTTACTTGTGGAAGGTGGATCTGGACCATCTGCCTTCCATTCCCTCTTCCATGTCATAATCCGAATAATCTTTTTTGGCAGAGTGTGTACAACACACAAGGAATTTGTCTCCGGTAGTCGGCGCCACCCTGCCATTAAAGCCGTTAAAGTGGAGCTCTAAATCACATGGAAAGAAAGATTCCAAGTCTTATTTCTTCACGGACATTTCAGGACAGTGCCTGGTACCATGTCTTGTTTATTTTCAAAATGAAATATAGCGCTTAGTGGAAGCATTAGCTTCAGATGTACGTTCACGATTATTCGGTTTCATAGTTAATTCATACTATATGTAGTATAATGGAATGGACTGGCTGAGTGGTAATAAATGTGTTTTAAAAGATATGTTTCCAACAAGGTCACTGATGTTGTCGTGGTACACTTTGGTGAAGGCAGCGTGGTTTCAGTTCCCACTCAGTGACGGTGTTTATATGTGCTCTGTGACTGACTGGCGACCAGTTCCGGGTGTGCTCTGCCTTTAGCTTGAAGTCGGCTGGGATAAGCTCCAGTGCACTGAACCCGTAACCAGGATAAGATGTGTTGAAAATGGATGGATGGATGGCTGTTTCCATCAAGTGGATCAGTTGGACTCTGACTTCCACTCGCTCGGTTATTTGGCACGTCTCTACGTAATAGACAAAATGTTCTGTCACTCAATCAACATACTGAAATATGTCTAGTCCTATCCTTTGGGAAATGGAATGGTGTAAGAAAAGTAGTATAGTACTGGGCCACCACCAATTTTCACAGTAGAAATGTACAACTCTTACCAAGCTAAACCAAATTGCTTGGTGGAAATCGTCAAGGTTGCTGTGAATGGGCAAGAAACTGATCAATAGGTTAGCCCAGCGGTCGGCAACCTTTGACACCGAAAGAGCCATTTGAACCCGGTTTCCACGGAAAAGAAAACACTGGGAGCCGCACATCTAAAATGAAGAAAAAAAAAACTTTTACTACTTTACCGCAGCATGTTTCTCCATTGGCTTTGCCGGGCTTGAAAGTCGCTCAAAATAGACGGCGTTTCAGCGGGTATACCCGCTTCCGCAGTGTGACGTCTATTTTGAGCGACGAAAAAATAATATCAAATAATTTAATTAATATTTTAATATTTCAAGATCACAATCTTCAAATTTAGAACTAAAATAATATAAAAACTAACACAAATAAAACGCACTTCAATTAAATACAAAAAAAAATTTTTTTGTAATTTATTTTCCCAAGCCAATCAGAGCCGCATTATAAGGATGAAAGAGCCGCATGAGGCTCCGGAGCCGCGGGTTGCCGACTGCTGGGTTAGCCTATTTTAGCAAAGCAAAGCAAATTTACTTGTATGGCATGTTTCATACACAGGGTAATTCAATGTGCTTTACCTGATTACAAGCAACTAAAAACAAAGAAATCAAACATTAAATATATGTTTTGTGTGCATTAAGCACCACATGACCGCTATGTTTCAGTAACTGTATATACACATAACCTTAGTCAGTAGTGTCTCACGCTCTGTACAACCACCATGTAGGGATAATTTTCTTAAAATTGATAAAATTGGAGCATTCCATCGTCAATTATGCCTACAGGTAATATCCTTACGAAATGAGAAGCAGAGGTGTACGATTTTTACAGGAGGACAATAGATCCTCTCCCAATTGATGGCTGATACCTCTGTGTGAAGTACTGGAAAGGTTTGCTAGACTTTCAATAAAGCTGGCTATCTACTCCAATAAAACGATCTCGACACAGTATAGAAATATATATTTTAACCCAAAATCTTGTATTTAAACGGTTTCCTACGTTTAATCATCTTCTTTCCCTTCTGCCTTCACATAATCAGTAGCAGTAATAATATAGTACTGTAAATGCAACCTCATGTGTGATCCCATTACTCTTCATCATTGCTGACACCCTTGCCCGTCTTGAATGTGGTTGCCGAATCCATTTAAACTTTTTTACACTTTCTACAGGCCAGGATCTGACAAATAATGAGACATCATTGCCCATAACCTGGCTATCAATCTTTGTTACATAAACTGCTAGTATAGGAAATCCCTCCCTCTTCAAATAGGACAAACAGATGTTATGTTAAGTCAATCACAACAACCCTTTGGTTTTGATTGTCATTAGTAAGATTATTTTGTCATGTATGAGTGGTTGTTTTAGTATCACAAAGGATAGTTTCATTGTTCCTTCTCCACAATAACTCTGAAGAGGCGGCTGCTTTCTCAATAAATAAATAAAACTCTGGATAAATGGGTAATGTGCTTTTGTTCATCAAAGAGCAAAGGCAGTTTATTTACAGTACATGATTCAGGAACCACTGAGTAACTCACAATCCTCATTTTGCGTACAGTATTGGTAACCAGGGGTTGTGGGTTCGTATCCCACTGGGGCCTCCACTCCCTGAGAAGGGTTGCGTCAGGAAGGGCATCCGGCGTAAAAATTGTGCCAAACATATGTGCGTTCATCTGAGATGACACGCTGTGGTGACCCCGAAAGGGACAAGCTGAAAGAAACTTACTATTGGTAATATGTGATGGCAAACACCCATACGTAAAATATTATATCAATGTGATACAATCGATATCCATATAGATATTTGTCCCTCTACAACGCCACAACTTTGGGTAGCAAAATAAATAACAAGCAATAAGTGGAATTTATTTGTAACAATAAACACCCAAATATATGTGCATAGTTACAAATGTAGCTTTTGTTATGAATTTTTTTCTCAAATTATTGTATTTATGCACCAACTAAGATTTAGTGTCAAACAGCTGTCTGCAAGTCCTTACTGCATGCCTTTTTTTATTTATTTATTTGTTTTAATTTTTAAATATATCCATCAAACCGTTCTAAATTATAAGCGGTGCCGTACGAGCACCCCTCTCATCTTGAAGGAAAAGTTCTGCCTCTGGGATATGACACATTTCACTCCTCATTGAGAAGTATATGTCAACACATTGGCACATAGCAAATAATTACACTGTAATTGTGTTGATTCTGGCAATTTGTGAATTTAGGTTTAGTCAAGGTGATTAGTATCAATATCCCTTGTGAACAGTTTCTCCTCACCTCTCAAAGTGGATTGCTTCTTGTGACTGAATAAAGCAATTTTTCCTCTTTGTCACTTCTATGACACATTTTGAATTCCCCTCCCCCATTTATAACTGATTCCGTTGACCTTATGCTTTTATGACATTTCATTTACAAAACCAATTAAGGCAGGAATCGTATGAAGGGTTGCTAATGCCTCTGAAGGCCTCACAGTTGAAGAGCGCGCTTTGAGGAAATCTGTCCTTATGGGCAAAAACCAGGGAAAAATTAATTTGTTTTTCACACAATTTTTTTTTTTTTGTCGTCTGTAAAAAAAAAAACCTGTGGAAGCACTACAAAATGATTTCTCTGTTCTTGTGGTGAACAGTGTAACCACTATTTTGAATTGATTATTTTCAGTGGGGAAAGCATTTGTATAATGTTTGAAAATTTATCGAGGGGCCACTTCCAGTGTGGCCCGTGAGGTCCAATTATGAAGCGTACTCACGAGTCACACAATTCACACAAATGTTTTTCAGTAACAAGGTGAGCATAAATAAAGATGAAGAAATGCATGCATAAATGGAAGCCTGCTTCCCTCTCCTGTGAGAGAAGTATCTGTAAGGTTTTTGTTTATTCCTTTGTTTTATTTTTGCCCTCACTCACCTCGCAGCTGTCACCTTCTCCACAGTTTTGCCAGGTAAAAGAGACCACCAGTCTATGCAGTATTCATCAAGGACAATTTAGCTCCATTTTAAACCCATCCATTTTGCGCCCTTGGCTCAAAAATAGGACTGTGCAATCCCTGAATCTGGAGAAGAGGACACTTGATCTCACCTTGAATATGTTCCACTCAGGTTTATATCTTCGCCCTTCAAAGTAATGTTTGTGAATCGAGGGCAAATTATATTGATGTCCAGGAGAAAGCGTGGCTGTGAAATTATCTGACATTCATGATGTTTTATTTTGACACCACAGTGTAGATTGATCGAGAGGTTATTTAATGTTGTGGAAAGAAAATGTCTTGGCTTCTTTGGAGGCTTTTTTTGTTTGTTTGTTTTATACCACCTCTGCCGACAGTTTAACTTCAGGTAACATTTCTCACGGGGACTTGATCAGCTCACAACATGCTGACCTTATTAAGTGACGGAGCCATGCGCCCTCTTCATCGGGGCCACGGCTGTGAATGGTTACCCATTATGGGGCCCTCCTCTGTCAAAATGACACAAGTCATTGTTAGAAGAGGCTACTACAAGTCATGGGGTGGAGGGGGGGATTTTGCTTAATACTCGTGTTACTCTTTTTGTCCTCAAGGACACACAAGTCAAAAGCTATATATTATATGGACAGTGCTGTAAAAAATTCTAAAAGTGCATTTGTCACCTTTCTGATTTCTGATCTTTTCATGAACTGCCAGTGAAAAGCAGAATTTTGATTGGATTTAAGTCGGTACTTTGACTCGGCCACTCCATAATACTTTTTAGTTATTAAGAATCGCATTCTCTGTACGTTTTGGGTTGTTGTCCTGCTCCTCACCAAAGAGTACTATCTTAACGGCGCAAACTGATGGTCCGACGTTCGCCTGCAGGATTTTTTGGTAGATGGCAGAATTAATTAGTACAGTAATTAAAGTGAGAAATCCAGGTCCTAAAAAAGCAAAGCAACCCCAGACCTTTACACTGACATCTGCACATTTTACAATGTTTTTTGACAAGTGATGCTCCCCCCCTCAAGAAATAACCGGCTGCTTAATTTCTTTAAAAAAAAATCTCAATCTTGGACTCCAGTTCACAAAATCTTTCTCCAAAATCTTGGCAAAAAGTGCTTTTGTGGTTTATTTTTCAGCAATGGTTTTCACCCTGGGAATTCCCTCATGGGTGCTGTTTTGTCCATGGTCTTTCTTACTGCTGAATCATGAGCACTGAATTTAACTGAGGCCAATAACACCTGCGGTTCTTTCAATCTCATTCTGGGCTATTTAGTGACCCCCAAGATGAGTTGCAGTTGCCCTCATGGATTAATTTTGATGGCTGGACACTCCTGGGAACGTTTACCACTGTTCCCAGTTTTCTGCATTTTTAGACAATGGTTCAGGCCGAACTGGCGTGTAAAATTTCTCGGCTGGTAGAATTCAATCATTTTGTGTATTTGTTCCTGATTTTCTTTGCATTTTGGCATTGATGTGCTTCCTTTTTATATCTTTCCCACTATTTAACTATTTAAGTGACTTCTCCCTTCAACAAATCTGGTGATCATTTAGAAAAACTGCATTTTGTATTTACTCGGGCAGTCTTTGTGACATTAATAGTGGCTTGATGATCGTAAAAACTCTAATTGTGATTAATGTGCAAAGAAAGGATCGGGGGACTAATATTTTAACGGCAATATACTATATAACTGTAGAGTTGAAACATTTACTGAACAAATGACAAAGAACAGCAAACACAAAAATATTACGACAAAAATGACGAGAAATGTGCCTAATGTGCCATATCTCTTCTTTCACTCCCTAGTACCAGCCCTACATGGCTCCAGTCTTTGATTTTGGTCAGTCAGTTTTGCAGTAAAAAATATTGCAGGAAACTGCAATAACCCAAGCAACTTGAACGCATCAGTCGGAACGAGACATAGTAATATGCAACAACAATGGAGGAGAAGATTGCTGTTTATCATTTCTGGTGGGGGTGCATTACATTAAAAGGAGAATTCGGGCAGGAAAAAAAGAAAAGAAAAAAATGGACAGTGGCAACAAAATGGCAACTGCACAGTAAAATACTGCAACATTAAAAGCGAAGCCACAGCAACACATTCAGCTAACGTTGGCTTGTGTGTTTGTCGTATTGTATCAACAAACATTACAATAACACAATAATATCCAATCCGGGAAAAGATCTTTATACCTTTTTGATTGTAGAGGATAGATAGCGAGTCATAGCCATGTACTGTATGTGGGTTCCGTGATGTGGAAAAGGCAAAGGCTGTTTGGTTGGTCTGGTTTGGCTCATAATAACAGCATGTCTACAAAGCAAGGCCATTTCTTCTCTACCTATTGCGAGAATCCTTTCAGCGCTCTCTGCAAAATGTTGACATTTGTATCTCTAGCAATTGTAAGAAATTGCAATTTAGATGTCAGAGTGCATTCTGGTCGAATATTATCGATGACCTGTAATTGTTTCAGTGGTTGATATGGAGGAGGAAAATGTGAAGTATGGAAAAGTGGAAGACTGAGACCATGCCTTTGAGGGGAAAAAATGAACATATGGTAGCTGGTAGTATTAAACATTATAAAGATTTTACTTCACTTTTTTATTGCTGTAATGGTAATAAAATCACGCCTCACTATTACCAAGAAATGGTTCTACAGAGTGCCTGACAGCTCTAGTTTTTACATCTCTGTTGATGGAATAACCACAGGCATTATGAGTTTAAGATATCCTTATGTTCTTTCCATTGCATTGCATTTCTTCAACTTTGGTACAAACAACCTTTTGTCTCAAGGTCGAACTGATTACATTTAGTGGTCACTGTTCCCTTTTTTGTGACCTCACATCTTCTGTTTGGAATTTAAAACGAAGCACTTTGGTCAAATTTGCCTCCAGCGGCTATCGTGGTGAAGGTTCTTGGCCATATCGCATACACACATCCACTGATTCTGACTCTACCCTACTGTGTAATAGGAAATTTGAGCTCTTTGTGGAAAAGGTCAAATTTTACATTTGCTGATGCACAGTAGGGTTGTTTTTATGATGTTTTTCAAACAGTAATAGCATGATGGAACGCAGATGTGTCAGAGCTTTGTGATCTTTATCAGTGGAGTTTTAATTTACAGCAACTTAAAAAGCAACAGGTTTGACCAAAATTCTTGGTCTCCTTCAATCCATTTTTTTATGGTTATACATCATAGTTGTACAGCTCAGTTGAGCTCCAGTCCTGACATAAAGGTCAGCAGCTCCAGGCTGTCCGTCTGTCTGGCTGCACTTGCCCTCTTCTTCAATGCCTTCTGAATGCCTAAATAGAGAAAGTTAGAAGAGTCTTGCTTGAAAGGTCATGCCGCAGCACAGAACGCAAGCATGTGCAATACTCCCTTATTACTATTAGTTGGCTGCTAGTTTGCTTTTCCGTCAGCGCTCAGGGTTATATATTTGGTAGCGGCACTCATTGTTCCTCTAGCAAAATAAATCTCGATGCAGTATTGACACCGTGTGCGGTGGTCTGGCTGTAATGAGTGCTCGGGAGCTCCAAGTCCAAGTGATTGTCAGGAAGCTCTGTGGCCAGCCTTGATTGTTTGGTGAATAGATGCCCATAATGGTTGAGAAAGGAAATGAATGTTAACGAGTGCTTCAGTCTTAACTTTTTTCTTATCTAGCATGTCTGCCATAGCGGGGTTGAAACGTGGAGGAAAAAAATATTTGCCGTTTGATCAGAGACGATGTTAACCTTCAGTGCTCCATCTGGAAAGCTGTAGTTCAAACTGCAGTAAGTGAAAGAAAACTAATTTCCCTATTGCATCTCTCGCTAATGTCATGCAGATGAGGAAACTGTTGACTTGCTCAGCACTGGCATGTCATTCAGATGTGAAGGCAATTAAACTGAACCTCCCTTCCACACAACCCCTCTTGTACTGTGCTCTTGAAAAGCACAATGGAGAGAAAGATCGGCAGAAGTGATAGATCAAGATAAACGGGAAAGACTAGGGAGGATATGAAAATAAGAGGCAAAGAATGTGGAATTGCATCCTTCAGGGACCAAGTCCAATAGGAAATGTGCGACGAGTGAATTGAACGGCATGCGTGTGAACTGGAAAAGAAAGTAGGGGAAAGCTCCGAGTTGAAGAGAAGATCTAAATTTAGACATGGAAATCAGGAAAGAGCAGCTGCCTTCTTTCCTCAGGAGATACATTTAAATCAGGTCTGGGTAGGCAGAAGAGAGAACCCAAGAAGCTCCTCCATTGGTCAATTAAGCACACACACGACTTCATTGTTCTAACAGAACCATCATGGCCCTTTCAATCCCAGTGGGGCATTTGTGCAGAGGTGTTCCTGGATGTCATTGGGCCTCCTCCTTGTGCTGCAACTTGTTATTTTGGGGGGGAAAAAATAATAGATGGCGTTTCCATTCCATTCCATTCAGGGTGTTAACTTGTATTTTGTGTTTGTAATGTATTTTGTGTTTTGTCACTTTCAACATTTCAAAATGAATGGGTTGTCCCACGCTTAAAATGTTGTTTTCTTGTAATTTATGGATTTGAATAATACTTAACCATCTTTTTCAGTTTATTTAGGATCCTCACTCATAAGATGAGATTGGACAGAAACATTATTTCCACTATTAAAGGGAACCTCACCCTCATGAAATTAGTTTCAATTTGTTTGAACAGTGAATTCCTTTTTCAAAATACAGGTGCATCTCAATTTACAAAAAACAAAACAAAACAAAATGACCAACCGAGAGTGGCAAGATGGAAAAGTGAATTTAAATAGTTAAATTCAATAAATGAGATTCATGTACTATATTTCACTGACTAGACACAATGTGATGCTTCATGATTTGATTTTTTTTTCCATACCTTGCAGCTAATGAAAATCTACCTTCTCAGTTAATTTAAATATTCAACAAGAAACAATCAAATTGATTTGAATGTAGATCTTAGTTTTGGATTCGCCTTTTTTTTTCCTTTAACTGTTGATTTAATCTGTAAAATACCATACGAGTTTTGCTTCTTGAATAGAACTAATGCCCTCAATTTTAAACAAAAGGGATTTTCTGCAAATGTCGCGCTGATGTTGCAAAATCTGAACATCCCTGAAACAATACCAAGCTGGATAGATGACATTGCACGCGGGCAAACAAACTCACCGTAATAAAAGTTTAGCCGGATTTTGAAACTATTTTTCCCACAGGAAATAATTGAAGCGGCAATAATCCATTCCAGGATCAAAAATACCGGCCTTTATTAACCGTACTATTCTTTTGTTTGTTTTTTCACAGAATACTCACTCTTACTGAAGTAATTATTTGGAGGTTTATTTTTTCTTTCAGTTTCGTCATATTAATCTTAAGTCATACAGCCCTTACTTGAGTTCAATGTTGGGCTAATCTACCCAATTTGAGTGCGTCTCCAACATCATCTGCACGTGCCATCAGTGGAGCAGGTTGAATATTACTTTCCCTTTGTGGCAAGAGCACAGGAAATAAAATACATCCCATTGGGCTGAACTGTACGTACGGGGAGCCCGTCAGTGTTAAGTTGGGCGAAAAAAATGAAGCAAAATTAAGCGAGGTGCAGTGAGGAAGCAATAAAGAGCGCAAGGACAGCAGTGGGTAGCTGGTAAATCATAGGGGCAGAGCACGCCTCATGCAAAAACTTCCATGAATAAAACATATTTTTCTCCTCCCAAAGCTCCGATCCATTTGCCCCCTCCTCGTCTTGCCTCTCTATCTTTTCCGTGCATGATTAACCTTGGGAGGCCTTAATCAACGCTGGAAATGACCCGTGCTCTTTGACTTACACTCCTCTCCTTTCCTCCTTCACCTCCTCCCAACAATCCCCCACTTCCCCCTTCAGTTTCCCACACAAGCTCAATTTGTGCATTTGTTTATCTTACCTGGGCTATCAATGAAAAAGTCTGACTTCTGCTCACTTTAAACAAGGACTTTGAATCACTTTGAGGGTTTCATTTAATTTGAATGTGCTAGTTTTCCAAATAAATTACTCATTTCTTTCCCCTATGTGTTTTTTTTTCTTTATGATCCTCTCCTGGGGGGGTTAAGATGAGAGTTAAGTCAGGAATGAATAATCTTCCTAACCTAAGCCTTTATTCACACAGCCTTTAAAGCCCATCCTCTGGGGATGGGAACAGGGATAGATTTATGGTTATTTTTATTTACTTGTTCCCTCCCTCGGAATACACACAAATATAACGCATATACGAGCAGAACGGCGCACCTCCGCCTCATAGCTCTGAGGTTGGAGGTTAGATTCCTGACTCTGGCTTTCCTCCCACATTAAAAAAATAAAATAAAATAAACAACCTCATGAGGTTGAGGTCATAGATGCGTGGACAACACATGTGCAGCCAAGCAGCAGCTGTCCATTGTGCTGAAAACCTACAAACCTCTCCATGGTGCTGAAAGCTTGACTTTGCAATTCGAGTGAAACCTGTAAAAGGAGAGTTTTCTCACGTCTCGGTTTTTCTGTCATAGCGCCACCCACACATGCACACAAGTCCTCAGGGATCAACTTTTAATTTGTTTTTCTCCGTGTAGCAAGGTTTCAGTGTTGCTACTGCAGGCTAAATGCACCCCGTGATCTACTATGCAGCGGTCCAATTCAGGACGTGCCAAAATGTGTTTTATATACACACCCAACACCTTAGTGTGTTTACATAACATGATCTAATCAAGTCGACGCAATGAACCATGTGGACCCATTTAACAAATGAAGTGTCTTGTGTTCCATTTTCTCTGTGTTTCAGGCGTCAGCGGTCAGCATCCTCTGGTTCAGAATGTCACCGTGACAGAAGGCGGGACGGCCAACATGACATGTCGTGTGGAGTACAACGACAACACCTCCCTCCAGTGGTCGAACCCAGCACAGCAAACTCTCTACTTTGGCGACAAGAAAGGTGAGTTGACACGAGCTAGGAACTTGTGTGGGTGGGGTCAGTTTGTGTGTGTTTGGCACACATGAACACCAAACCTATATTGAGACAACAAGTACACCACACAAGTTTTGTTTTGTTTGTTTCTCCTCACTCCTTCCATGCATTGTTTATTTTTAGTGAGACCTAAGCAGCCAAATGCGTCATAATGTTTGAAAAACATGTTTTGTGTCTCTCAAGTGAGTGCGCTCATCTGTAAATATTTAATGATATAAAAACTAAAGGAATTACACGTTGCTGCTGTGTAGTCAGTGTACATCAACTGACAGTATCCCTTCAAAAGAATGCAGTACACATCATCTAAACCAAAGGCGAGTACACCCCCTTGGTGAAAATTGTAACATTTTGCCCAAATAGATTTCCTGTATCAGTTGTTGCTCATGTGCAGGATACACTTGATCTTTGCCAAGCTGCTGTGCCTCCCCCTGGAGTCCACTTGCAACCCCCAGGGGAAGGCCGCCTCACTCTTTAAGCAGTGCTGGTCTAGATCTCGTCTTAAGTCTTCATCTAATGAATGGTGTTGCTGTTGCAGCACCAAATGAGACCCGAGCATGAATTGTTGTTGACTGTCAGTCTGCATGTTAAAAGCTGCAAGCCCACAAATGAGCTCCATTTGCCGACTCAAATTGGGAGACACACAAACGGCGTTCTCCCATCATTTTCAAACCCCGTCATATTTGCACAACATGCCTTTCAAAACCCTAAATTAACCTTGGCTCCAATCCGGTTAGCTGAACTCAAGTGGTTTGAATTCCTGCAAATAAATGTGGGCATGGCACAAAGTCGCCAGCTTTTTTAATAGCTAATAAGCACAAAGGTTGATTTTTGACCTTTTACTCCCTCTTCAGTTAAGTCCCCGTAAAGAGGATTCATGGATGTTATTTTGTGGGTTCAAGTCTACTGACTGATTACGCGCCGTGGCGTCTCTCGGCACCATTAGTGGAGTGTAATAGAGTATGAATCACACTCTCTTGTAAGTGTCCGGATTAAGCACGTATGGGATTTACACTTCTTCCATTATCCCTTCTCTCTGCCCACTGGCTCACTCGTCTGTTTGTGTGTGTGTGTGTGCGTGTGTGCGTTTGTGTGCGTCGGCACTTTTTTGTCCAAGTGACTGCATGCACAAGCGAATTTCCGACCGGTTCCGTCAGAGCGGCCGTAAAAGGCAGCCCTGAACATCAAATTCAACAGCGGATGTGCTCTGCAGGTTTTTCCCGTATCGCGCCGGGAGGGGTTGAGCTTGAGGGTGTATTCGTGGCATTTCCAATGCAGAGCTGTGCCAGATTGGAAATGAAAAAGCACCCAAAGACTTTCCTATTATCAGCAGAGCTACTACTGAGACTCCGGAATTGCATGGCAGTTTTTTTGTTTGTTTGTTTGTTTGTTTGTTTATTTGTTTCTGTTTTGTCTAAGGGGTTTTGCCCCATGTGCTGGTGGTGGTTTGTCTTGCTCGACGTGACATTTCCAAGCACATGCTGATGGGCGCGCTGAGATGCTGAGTGTTTCCAAAGTGCTACTGGCGGTGTAAGAAGATGTCTGAGCTGCAAACGCCTGTGAGCACAGGCGCTTGCAGATTAATGTTGCTTCTGCCTGCTGGGAGGAAGATGAGGATTAGGAGCAGACACACTTTTGCTCAAATACACAACCCCGGTGTGACTTCCCGTGTATACTTAGCTGCAATTCTTTTGTCCATTACGACAGCAAATAGCATAATAATAACAATTTGTAACTGCACCTGTCAATCACATTTGTATCTTTATTTGAGGGTGGAGGTGGCTGAGGGGTTAATATTTTGTTTATGCACTCATGACTAACAAAGTAAAACATTGCGAGTTTGCAATGAAATTTGGATGAGACAAACTGTTGACTTAGGTCTTTGCTCATGTTTCAAACCAAAGTAAACGAGTAAGGTTGTCTCAAGTATAATTACGTGTGGCGGCACGGTGGTTCAGCTGGGAAAGCGTTGGCCTGACAGTTCTGAGGTCCTGTGTTCAATTCTGGACCTGCCTGTGTGGAGTTTGCATGTTCTCCCTGTGCCTGCGTGGGTTTTCTCTAGGTTCTCCGGTTTCCTCCCACATCCCAGAAACATGCAACATTAATTGGACAATCTAAATTGCCCCTAGGTGTGATTGTGAGTGTGGCTGTTTGTCTTGATCTGCCCTGCGATTGGCTCGCAACCAGTTCAGGGTGTACCCAGCCTCCTGCCCGTTGACAGCGGGGAGAGCCTCCAGCACTCCCCGCGACCCATGTGAGGATAAGCGTCTGAGAAAATGGATGGCTGGATAATGTTTGAGGAATAGTTCAACAGTCATCAACTTACGTGCTCAACAGATTGTGTTCTAAATCCTGTTTTCAATACACAGTTTTGACAGCATGAAAATAGGTGCATGTCATTATGTCAAAAAGGTTTTCATCAGGCCACTACCAATTCTACTAGATATTTGCAACTGAAAACAAATGCCACCAATAGCAGAAGCCTTCAACTGTCCCTCATACGTTAAAATGCATACACATGTAAATACACTGGAATAGATGTCAGAGAAGTATGGATCTATCCAAACTGCAAATTAGCATTGCAGTTTGTGACCTTGCTCAAGGGTAGCAATGACATGGCTCACGGGCCAACTGCTATTGCTTCAGAAATCCTATTCTTTTGATACTTTACTCTGTGGTGTTTCTTGCAGTCTTAGTTAGTATTCTGATTATTTTTGCTCCCTTGTAGGCCTCGAACCTGCAATTTTCTGTTCCTCATAGTGTTCACTTTTATTGTGACACTAAAGAAACAAAGCTGAAGTTTTAACAAAAATACTTTTGTTGTGGTGTGTGCCAGAAATCTGCTGGTTTGGGGGAAATAAAAGTACCCCCCCAAAAAGATAGATAGATAGATAGATAGATAGATAGATAGATAGATAGATAGATAGATAGATAGATAGATAGATAGATAGATAGATAGATAGATAGATAGATAGATAGATAGATAGATAGATATAGATAGATAGATAGATAGATAGATAGATAGATAGATAGATAGATAGATAGATAGATAGATAGATAGATAGATAGATAGATAGATAGATAGATAGATAGATAGATAGATTCCCTGTGAGACAGTTCTATGGTGGAAAATATTTTACCCATGGCAGAGATCACGCGAGAGTAGCCAAAATGGTTCCAGTCTTGAGAAATATGAGACGCATTGGAAGAAGCCCATACTTAGTGTCATTCCTGTCAGCCAAGGACAGAAAATTGAGGCTTCTATTCACACAGACTCATCAAAATTGGACAATTGAAGTTTGAAAACACATTTTCTAGTCTGTCTAGTCTGAGTTTCAATTTGTGCTGGGACATTTGGATGAAAATTTGCCATAAACAACAAAAGGCATTGAAGAAGTGATGTGGTAATAGTTTGGGTGATTATTTTGGCCGCTTTATGACCCATTTGTACCAATTGTAAAATGGTTTAGAGGCAACAGAAGTGCCCTAATATTCTTTGTAACCAGAGGGAACCATCATATGAGGGCAAATTCCCACAACAAAACTCAAATGGGGTTTTTGAACGTTACAATTGTCAAACAATGCGTTAGCAAGGGAGACTTTTGTCACCAATATTTTCCCAACAAATTTGCAGGAACTCGTTAAGACAATCAAACCATGATGCCATTTTCATCTCAAGGAAAATGAGAACAACTCCAGACATTATGGGCATCGAGGTAATAGTCTCTTCCGAGTCTTGAAATCATCCTTGTTTTCAAAGCAGAGTTAATATTTCAAACTGTTTTACAGCAGTGAGACTGATTTTCCAGTCCCGTAAAATCTTCGGCTCTGTGACAATATAAGAATTGGACCTAGCAAAACAAAGAGTGGACTCATTTTTTTAACACATTCACTGCCGTTGACACCTTGAGAAGTCAAATATCCATGTTAACAGTGACTGGATTTTTCCATTGTGTAGTAATAGAACATGAGTTGGTTTGACCAAACAAACAGGTAGATGACACCCCCCAAAAGAAAATTTGCTTTAAAAAAAAAAAAAAAAGAAAAAAATTTCAAGAATGTGACACACGCATTCTACTTCCTACCTCGACACATACTCTGTGTATCCCATACTAAATTTGCCTGACTTCTGTTCCTCTCCCTACTAACTGACATGACAAGACGAGATTCACCATCTAATCTATATCTTCTACGTGAATTTCACAAAACAATTCTACATTAACAATCAGGAAACCAATTTAAAAAAAAACAACTTATCACCTATTCTTGATTTCTTTGAATAAGAGCGAGGATAATCACTAGAAAATCATATTCAGAAAAAAATGGGCATTAGAAGCAACTAACAAATCAAGCAAGTAGACCTTGTAATCAAAAAATCAAAGTTGGATTTCAATCGACAAAGCTATATTGTCAGGTACATCCTCTATGAAATGTAAGATCTGCGTCATATATATTGGTTCCTTAAAGGCAGATATTGTGATGAACGCCTCCGCAAGTCCCGGGACCTTTTACTTTCGCCGTTGTTTTTAATGTCACAATTGACGTTCACCTCGAAGACACTCAGACGGATGCAAGAGACTCCTCTTGTCACTCGTCCTTGCTGAACGCTCCGACGACTGCAAAGGGTTGTTTGAATTTCAAATAAGTCATTGGCACAAAAGTAGGCACTTTGTCCTCCCCATCACGACACCACTGAGGGACTTAATCTGTGCCTCGGCAGAAAAAGCGAGATGAGCACCGGGCAAGAGGGATTCTCTCTTTTATACCCCTCAAAAGAGGCCAATATCCTTTTACAAATTGCCCTTTTGGTTTCATGAAACGCAGGACTTGATAATAGCTTCAGTTCGTGGAAGGCGACGTTTTTGTATGATCTGTAATTACAATATCTTCATTGCTCCCGTAGCATCGGAAACCGATGTCTAATTACTTTTCCAGGAATTATTTGCAGGCATCTTTAGCGCTCACATTCTGTATGGGTGTGAGGCATGACTAAGGTAGAACGTTAAGACCATATATTCAGTATGTCATTTACTATCCTCTTTCTTTCATTTCCAAAACATTATAATTGCTTTTTCAATTTGAAGTGTCGCCCCCTTGATAGACTGTTTGTAATTTGGATTGACCAGCCTTCGACGCACTGTTAAATTACTTTTGTGCTCATAATTAGTAGAGCAGAACATATAAAGACAAGCAATCACCAGACACTTTAATATACTTTGCTAACACCATAACCTGTCTTTTAATCACCAGAACTGCCTTCTTTTTTATGTCTACAATGGAAGCTCCAATGTAGAAAACCAGTGATGTTAAACCAAGATATACGGGAATACTGATTTACGGGCACAAAATGTTAGTGCTTGACACAGTAATTGATTAAGTCGGTGTTTCCCTCCCTTTATTGTCCCAAGGCACCAATTTTACATAAGAAAAGCCTCATGTCACAGTTTATACACGCATACACACTCACAGAATTCTGAAATAACAATGACCCTGTCTCAATGTCTCAATTGTACATTCTCGCATCAAATGGAAGATCAATAATTGTTCTGTCACTATATATCACTGCTGTTAATAGATAAGCCAAGATATGTTAAAGATTAATTAATTAATTTTAAAAAAAGCACTGGAGTGCTGAAGCCTAACCCAGCTAACATTGGGTGAAAGGTGGAATACTCCGTATTGTTGTTGCAATTCTCAGATACTGACACATCTGAGGTGTCCATCACTCAGTTAGGATCTGTTAGATATTTTTTTTTCTTTTTTTGTGTGCATCACTGTAAAAAGTCAGTTCAAACACATGTAGAGACAAACACCACCAGCTTCGTCTGTGCCCTCGTCTGGATTTGGGGAATTTTGTCTGCCCTTTGTGAAGCATAAAACTCATCCAGTTTGAGAGTGTAACTTCTCTTTTAAGACAGTATCACATTGGACATCAATCAGTTCCACCTGCAGCTCCCGTAGAGCTGTTTCAGGGACTTGTGTGACCGAATCTCAGATGGGAGTTTGTCAGATAAAGGTGTTTTGCTGAGCCTGCAAGCTCGAGTTTAACTGCTGAGGTGGAGCCATTAGTTCCTGCATTGATTGGAGGCTAGCATCATCAGCATGCTTGGTTGAAAAGTCATGGATGATGTTATATTCCTCCAAAACCACAATGCCATTCATCCATCCATTTTCTTCACCGCTTATCCTCATGAGGGTCGCGGGGCTATACCAGCTGTCAACGGGCAGGAGGCGGGGGACACCCTGAACTGGTTGCCAGCCAATTGACCCCTCCGTACAGGGCACTTAACCACGCCTCCTGAAGTCACGTCACCCCACTGTTGCGACCTCAGAAAGTCAAGAGTGAAATTGTCCAATTTACCAGCTGATTTTTCACTCGCATGCTTACCGAATAGTGAAATATCGTTGAAGAGCAGACAGCAGGGCTTCAAGTATTTCAGCGAGGGGTATTTCAATGCTATTTCCATGCATATCGACGGAGAAACCATTGATATTAGCGCGAGATCTTTCCAGAGTCGGAGGAAGACCGAGAAGCCACATAATATAACATATTATAACCCAAAGATGAATTCGTCATTGACAGTTTGTAATTCTCGTATTATTTTTGGAATGTGGGAGGAAATCGGAGTACCCAGGGGAAACCCTCACAGGCACGGGGAGAACATGCAGACTCCACACAGGCGGGTCTGGGATTGAACCCGGCACCTCAGAACTATGAGACCAATGCTTTACCAGCTGAGCCACCGTGCTGCCCGAAACCTCTATGGTTTCTTAAAAAATTTGACCTCCAGCTTTTGACTGAACTTCAGTTAAAAAAGTGTTTAGGAGTCCATTCGATATAACACTCATAAACTCATCTCCACTCCCCCCACGGTTACCTTGGAAAAGTAATTTACTTACGTTACTGATTACGTGATTTTAAAAGTAACTAAGTTAGAAAAGAAAATGAGCTTTGAACTTACTTTGAGCGGCTGCCAAATGGTAGGAATATCACTTATCCACACTTCAAAAAAAGCCTTAGCTTAACTGTACCCATTACTTGGTAATGTATGCCAGACAATTTACATCTATCAATAACTTCAATATTAATGTTAATTCACAAACTTTGTGCAGAGTTGACATGACAAACAGTACAGTAAGTACCTAAACATAAACAAATACACTATTCTCCGTACACTTTTCTAAAAACGTTTAATAGGTAGTTGGTTGTCGATTGTGGTCCCTGAAGGCAACTCTGGGTGTGCATTTGTGTGTACGTGTAGGTAAATGTGAAAGTGAGTGGCAGTTTGATATTCGGGGCATACAAACGGACACATAGACAATTTTGCTCCCACTGCTGTAATTTTGATGCAAAAAGCGAGAAAAGGTGATAACATTGCACAGCTGTTTAAGTACCAAAGCTGTGAGGGATTGACAGTGGGAAGAAGCACTTACTTAGGAGACGTCAGTCAGGCAGCGCGTTAAACCAGCTCAGAGTTCAGAGTACAAGTTGAAACTTCTCACTTTTATTGTAGATATTATTTAAGTATTGTAAGTCCTCCAGTGACAGTCTTTAACCTCAGTGACCCACAATGCATTCTGCACTTAACACGAGAGTAAAAACTGTTTTGTTTTGTGAATTAAAAAAAAAGTAACAACAATCAAATTAACTTTTTACAAAGGAAAATAAAAAAAGTGTGGCGATAGTGTAGTGTAATTGTTCATTTCTTTGAACTTTTTTGCAAATCATCCCTCCATTTACTTGGCAGCTGATCCTCACAAGGGTCACGGGAGTGCTGGAGCCAATCTCAGTTGTCATCGGGGAGGAGGCGGGGTAGATCCTGAAGTGGTTCCAAGCAATTCCAATTGCCGGGCACGTAGAGACAAACAACAGTCACACTCCAAAATATAACTAATGGCAATTTAGAGTGTCCGATTAATGTCTCATGTTGTTGGGATGTGGGAGGACACTGGAGTGTCCGGAGAATACGCAGGGTCAGGGAGAACATGCAAACTCCACACAGGCGAAGCCGGGATTTGAACCCCGGTCCTCAGAACTGTGAGCCCAACGCTGCAACCAGTTCTTCCACCGGGATGCCTTTTTGTAAATCATTTCAGCAGTTTGAAAATTTCAACAGAAAAAGTTCAAAAAGTCAGTGACCGTACATCGTAATGTCAGTATCATACAATATTTGTACAGGAGGCATTTATTTTCATTTATGAAAGCGTTACTTGAATTGAAAAATTGCAATGAATGTGTCCTCCATCCCCACAGGCGGATTGGATTGGATTGTTTTCGAGACGCTTGGTGCAGCGGTTCATTCATATGATTGGGTCACGTACCCCAATATCTGCAGTTTCTGTTCATACTAAAGTCACTGGAGTGGTCGTTAACTTGAGTATTTTAAGGGTTAATGTTAATAAAACTGCCGTTGGATATCAATTTCATTTCCACCGGTGTCACCTGCTGACTGATTGAATTGGGTCAAATATTAATATTGTTACAGGTGAGCAGCGAAGGGGCAAGAGCTAATTTTCAAGCTCTTCTATGAACATGAAACTAGCGCAGATGGCCCAAATCAATTTAGTTTCTGATGATGTATGTACGTCCACCTTTGCACATGCGTGTTGTACGTTGCATGCCAAACTTCTCCAGAATGCAGCAATGGAAGCTTTGAAGCATTCCCAGAAGCTGTGCCGGAGCAATTTAGGGAATAAGCTTGTGAAGGTTTTCCAAAGTAAAAACAAAATAAATAAAAAATCCTGAGACTTTTTTTTTAGTCCTATTAAAAAGACTGCACTTCCCCACCCCACCCCCCACCACACACACACACACACACACACAAAAACTCAATCATAAAGGAAAAGATCAACTTTAAAGACAGGTGTTTTTTTTCCCATCTTTTCATTTCAGGCCAAATATTGTTAAAGCTGTTTGCTCTGATAGAAAAAAAAATTCCTGTAAATCATAAATCTCTGAAGAGCCTTAACAATTCCCCTTCCTCCAAAACAAGGACCATAAAACACGAAGAAAGGGGGGTAAAAAAGAGGAAAAGGGAAAGGTGATGTGGGTCTCTGTGGGATAAAAGGCAAAGAATTAAGGAGGCATTTTATGAGAGTTTTCAGCTCTCACCTGTGAAAGACACAGGCAAACTTTTTCTTCGACCTTCAACAATCTGCTTTCTTGTTCTCCTCCGGTCACCTGTGTGCACCTCTGCATATTATATGATATTCAGCTTTTGTTTCACTAAAGCCTTTTTCTTTTGGCTTTTGTTTGCAACACAATTAAAAGAGACGTGCTTCTTAGGAGTTTCTCCAGCAGGATGAAGTGAAAAGGAGTTCAAGATCTTGTAAGATCTAACCATTTGCAAGCAGTAGAGAAAAATACCTGAGGCCAACAAAAATAATTAGCTTTCACTTAAAGGCCTCCACATGAATTATTCTCTTCTTGGGGGAAACTTCTGGAGCTCAAGCATTACTTCAGACTTAGTTTTCTACCAGATTTAAACATATCTTGCAGTGGAGTGCCAGTGCTGAAAATCTCAGCGTGTATTCAAAGTTATGTTCAAATGTACTTGGTTCCTTTTTGACCCAGGCACACCGCAGCTACAATGTTCTATAGGAATTAGTTGTCAATATTTTGCAGCATTCTAATAATATCATTAAAGTTTGCATTTGGAGGAGAATTGACATACTGTACATACAGCAATTGCAGTAAACAGTGAGATATGCAATTTGCAGTTGATCAGCAGTACCTTTTTCCCAGCACTGCACCGATTTCACACACAGACATATTTTGACGGACTATCTTTGAAACAAATCACCATATTACGCCGTTATAATGGAGAGACATTACCTCATTCCTAACACCATTCATTTGGTTTTTAATTAAATTGTTCATAATAATAATAATGCCGTGACTTTCTCCCCTTTACTGTAATATGCCAACGTTATCAGCACATCCAGCCAGTTCTGTCTGCTGGTCTCTTATTAATATTACTGTGGATGGACTGTGTAGCAATACACCAACATTGCGCCACATACATTTCAATGAAGATGCAATGCTCAAAAGATATATTGGGCATCCTCCGTGTGAACGGCTCTGTCAGTCTGCCCTGTGATTGCCTGAGGGTGGATGTAGTATGCCTTTTGCCCAAAGTCATTTTACACAGGTTTCAGCCCCCCCACGATCCTGATGAGGACAAGCAGTACAGCAACCAGATGGATGGAAAATTGAATGATTCGCCTTTTTAAAGCCGTAGGGCAACAAAGTGTATATTGTCAAAAAGCTTAATTGATACTCGTGGCACAAATATGGTTTTCATGGAGCCGCAAGGAACACATGTTGTACATGTGAAATTGTGAAAATCATAACGCTCCAAAGCAGTTGTTTTATCTCCCGCTGCGATCCGAGGGCAAAAATTCCACATGATCTCCGACAATGAACTATCACACTGACTCACTTCTAAGGAGGACTATTCCAAGAACTGTTAATGGTGACGTCCCACTGAACTGTCACTGGAAGAAAATGAAATCTCCGTAGGCCAATTATGATATGAAACACTGCCCAATCTTTACATTGTTAAAACATCACCTTGCCTCTAAAAAGACAACAGGGGTGGAGAAACATCTGAGATGCAGATTGTACATTATTCAATAAACATTCCTTTCTGTTTGCATCACTCTCCCGCCCTCGTCCGCTCTTTCGAATGCACGCCGCCGCCATCCGCGGCCCACAGAGTCAAGTCCCCCTGATGAGTTGTTGACAAGAAAAAGAGAGCCGTCGCTTCTAGACGTCTGCGGGCTGGATGTATATTCAGAAATTTGCACTTTTCTCATTATAAAACTGTGTCAGCTGAATGAGCAAACACCTGCCAGGATTCTATACGGATACGTGCGCTCCCTGGAGAGATGAAGGCAGGGGATGGGATGCCGGGGATGAGAGGAAAGGGCAAGGGGAGGAAAAGGTTGTCGAGCGAATGTGCAAACACGATAGGCTGAAAGCAAGTGAATTTAGACTACAAGCTCTTTGCTAATGGATGCATGTTCTCCATACGGTTAAAGCGCAATCCTAATGTACCAAAACAATTATCTGCGTGGTCATATTTTTACTCACCTGCTGCTTTTAATGGTACTCAGTTGATGTGCAACCAGTGGAGGAGGGGGGGCTTGGGGGGCTTTTCTGGGCTAGCTTCCACTGTGTAGTTTTCTACTTTTTGGGCACAAACAAAAGAAAAATGATTGCCTGTTTTCTAGTCTGGTTCACAATCCAAGTGTTGTGAATTTGGACGATCATTGAACAGTTTGGTGGTCCGGTGTCACTGTGCATGAGAGGATAATAGTCATCGCAGTGGAGCAGCCATCATTATTTTGGGCACCCAACGACAAGATCAAGACCCATAGTGCTGTTTCTTTGTCTGTGTGTGTGTGTGTGTGTGTGTGTGTGTGTGTGTGTGTGTGTGTGTGTGTGTGTGTGTGTGTGTGTGTGTGTGTGTGTTTTAAAGCCCTTATCTGTTAAAAGGTTGGCAAGCTGGGAACGCACAACAAAGCACCATCACAAAAAACTTGTTTGGAACTCTGCGGGCCGGAGAAATATTTTTTTTTAATTTGGGAAGTATTGTCATAAAAAATATATCTGCTTTTTCTATCACATCTAGCGTATCTCAGAATGTATTGGGTATTTTTTTTTTTATTTTTTAGGCAACCAGAAACCGTGAGTCCTCTAAGGTTCCGCATAATCTTTTCTTAAATGCTGGCCGGCCTCGCATTTGTTTGGATTCTTGTGCAGTTTTTCCCACCGGATTTCAGAAAAATGAAAAATATATATCCAGTGTTATGCAAGTCATCATAAAAACGTCATTAATTTTACAAGCAATGTTTTAAATTTTGGCATCCAAGGTTGACAGTAACAAGTGGAAAACAAAAATTGCTAAGGAGCTAATTTACTAACATCCCATTTAGTAGGCGCTAAATTGCATGTTCACTCAATCTAACAGATTGCGCTCTGTTGGCAGCAGGTGTAAAAGTGGTGAAGATTATCGTAATCAAAAGAGGGTTTTACGCTGCAGGTTGCTCGGTGGTTGTCGCTATGGCAAATTTAGGAGAGCACAAAGGAAGGTTTGAATTGGAAATGTTAGTTCAAGACAAATATTGACAGAAAAGAAATTTTGGGCTCTGATCTTTGTGACTAAGCCAGCAAGCACATAAAAGCTACGTTTGAATCAGTTTTACTTACCATCAGCCATCCCAATTAATCTCTAGTTTGATAAAATGCTTGCACATGCTGAATCTATGTACTGCATTTATGTGTATTCCTCCCAGATCGCACAAAATGACAACGACGTCCTCCTTTCTCATTAATATGTACATGCGAATTGAGTCCAATAGTTGATTTTGCAGCTCCAATCCTGGCTGTGCCATGTTGGTAGATCAGCAGCCGCATTTCTTTGAACCACCAATCAAGTCTGCATAATATATAAAGCCCCAGCTTTTTAAAAAATTGAATGTGTTACTCTATACTCTTCTCTGTGTGTGTTGAAATGTCACAAAAAATAAATCAAATAAAACACAAAAATCCAAACAAACAAACACAAGCGAAGTGATTTTTTTTTTTTTTTTTTAGTCCACAAGAACCTCAGCACCTTTGTTTTGCAGTTTCATTAAATACATTTACAAGTCACAACATTAGATGCAACCTAGCTTTTCTGGTAATTGCTGAGCATTTTTTCGACTTCTTTGCAACTCCAGTGTGACACTTTCGATTGCATTTTTAGAGATCTGTTGATATATAATACCTTTGCAGACGTTGAATCCGCTAACTTAAATGTATCACTGCGTATTCACATCATGGTGTCCTTCTGTGTTGCTGATTTTCAAGCTGGCTGAACATCCACCATAAGGATAGAAATGCCACTTCTGATGCTAAAAGCAAACAAGACATCTTTGACCTTCTCGCACAGCTTCTCGCTAACAAGAAATCTTTTCTCTCCATGACTACAGCTTTTTTTTTCTTTTTTTAATACAGATAAATCACCTCTGTTCAGTCGCTGCTGTGTGTGGTGTCTGATGAGAGAAAATGTTTTGGATGTCAGCCATTTATTGTCAGATCCAGGAGGGATCACATAAATAATCAAGTCAGTATCGTGCTGCATCTAGTTTGGTCAAAATCTACCACAGCAGCTCTGTCTTAAATAGTCAAAGTGACAGAAAATTATTCAAACATCTTATGTACTCATCTATGTTTTGTTTAAATCTATCAATCTTGCAGCCATGCACCAATTCCTAATTTTGGACAGATCTAATTTTGGCCTTTGTGTCAAGCACAAATGATGTGTGGAAACATTAGTGTTTGTGTGTGGCGGGGGGGTCTGCCTGAACTACACTGCTTTTTCATAGAGACCCCCCCCCCCAAAAAAAAACATGCTACCGTAAAATGATAGCGATGTAGTTCCACATTCCTTTCACCCCTTATAACAGCATTTTATGAATTATTCTTTAGCAATTTAACAAATAGCAGAGCGTCTCTCTTTTTCTAGTCTCATGCATTTTGTGCAAAAGCAGACCTCCTCAAATAAATGCCACACAAATAAATGGAGCCTATGGTGAATCTTTGAGAAAATACTATATGTAATGTATATTCAGTTGCATTCAATATTTTTAAACAATAATACCTACCATTCTTAGTAAGATGCAATGCAGTCTTCGACAGTGATCTCACTCGATTGTGCAAATACACCTAATGATGAGACTGGCGCTTATAAATAATTATTAATTATTTCGCACAAGAAAACATGCTGATTGTTGAAGACATTGTTTCTCCTATAAAGAAAGTGTTTATTTTTTATAACTAATTAAACTAAAGTGTTTTTTATGTATGTATACATACATATATAGAGATTTTCCTGGCACCATAATCCATTAACAAGGATGATTTCATGGGCAAATTGTGGATTTGATGCTCCTCGCATTTCTAAATCCAGCCTCAATCCCCCCTCGTGAGGAAAGTGATCCAGCTGTTTTTGGGCATGACAACAAACCACATTTATGTGGCTATGAGCACTGAACCAAACGCATCAACTCCCTTCCGTGTTTAATGAATTGACTAAGACTCGATCCAAATCATGAGCATTGACTATATTCTCTACACATTTTATCGTGGTCAATGTCACAGGGGAGTTGAAGCCTGCCCCCACTATGTTAACTACTACACGACTAGTTTATATGTGGAATAGTGTGTGGGGGTGGAAGTAAAATCATTGCATGTGTCATTTTGCCTGATTTTTACAGACAAACCCATTGTCAGCTGGATTGTGGCATGATAAAAGTTTTTTGGGGGGCTTTTTTTTTTCCATGTTTATTTCACAGTTGTAATGATCCAGGTTGTTTCTGAAGTCATGTACGTTGTCTACTTTGAAAGCTCTTCCAACAAACCGTCTAATTTCACCCAATCCATTTCAGTTCCCACATGTTGCTAAAGTCTCATTAGAGCTCTTTCACAGCCTCTTATTGCTTTATTGATTTCCATTCATGTCTTTTGGAGGATGCATCTTCATATAAGTAGAACTTTGTTCAAAGACGTCGGGAAGACAATGCACCGGATTCGTTTTCTGCAGTTTTGTCTTGTCACATTTGAGGTGATTTGAGAATATATACGGTATTTTGCAAAGTTTTTACGCCATATCTAGGTTTGTTGTATTAAATACCTTTGTTGCAGCAGTCATCTTGAAAAGAAAGAATAGCAATAGTAAAAGAAATAGGGGGATAGTGAATGTGCTAAGAAGAAACTATTTAAGTGAGGATCAGGATTCAGGTGACACTCCAAGAATAATGTTTTTTTTTACTCAATATGCCCTCATTTCCCGACACCAGAATCCCAATGGCACACCTCCTCTTTAAACCATCCACAATGAGCCAGTGGCTTGCTAGCTAAATAACAAAACAATACAAACAAACAACAACAAAAAAACATACAAACAAACATAAGCAGGATTTGGCACAATTTGTTAACAGTTGAGCCTTGGCGGAGGTAGTAAATCGGTCCCAAAGTGACATAGCCTAGAAAAATGTGTATTTGCTTTTCTCTCCATTTCCTGGTATTCAAAATGCTCCAAAACATGCAAAACTCAGGTTGGGGTGGTCATTTCATTGTCTTTTTTTTTCCCCCCATCAATTCCAGCTTCCAACTGAAATGAATGCCAAAAAGGAGATGACAATGTCTCTTTTTGTGTCTCCGTACAGCTTTGAGGGACCACCGAATCGGGCTGATCCGTGCATCGTGGTCAGAATTGACCATCAGCATCCATGATGTCACGCTCTCAGATGAGGGCATGTACACCTGCTCTCTCTTCACCATGCCCATCAAAATAGCCAAAGCCTACCTGACAGTCCTCGGTGAGTTATAACGCACTCTACGTTCAATCTCCTTGCTGTTTTTATTCAATAATAGATACAGTAAATTAATCTTTTAGTAGTAAAACCTTCTCTGGGTGTTTTCCAGAAACGTAAACAGAAACAAGCACTAAACACTTTTTAGATATTCATGATATACATTCAAGCCTACAGTGACGATATCTTTGCTATGCATTGCTCTTGCTCTCTCTCTGTATATGATATGTTTAGGCCTGCCATGGATCCATATTTTTTAGAACTAAATATCTTCCCCAAAATGTTCATGATAAACAATAGTATCATTGATGATGTTTTTTTTTTTTATTCCACTGCACCGATGACATGAGACACTGCAATCACAACAAGAACAAGTAAATAAAAAGTCGTGTGTGTAAGTAAAGAGAGAAGGTTGTACATGTTCAAACAAAGTGCTCAGGAAATATAAAAAGGTAGAATTTCCACTTTTGTGTTTAGTATCTTGACACAAAAGTGGAGTCAAACAATTTTGCATATTTTAATTGAACAAATCTTGACAACTGAAGCGTTTTAGAGGTTGTTTTGGTTCATAATGACCTTCCAGATCCAGTATATGCACTTTTAAGAAGTGCTCCCTGTGGGGACTGATAAGTACAAACAAAAATGACACAGGTCATTTCATTTTAAGCGCCGTCTGTTCCAAATGTTTTCTTGATTCATCAGTCATTTTCTGATCTTCCTCCATCTTTCACAAAACTTCTTTTTTGGCTATGGTGTGGGTCCGTCTGGGACTGTCACTGAGTCTCTCGCTCTCTCACACACACACACACACACACACACACACACACAAATGTAGGTAACAATTCTGTCCATCTGTGCATCGATGGACGCAGATTGCGCTTGTTTAGTGCGTCTGTGCGCATTTTTCTGCGTCTCAGACGCAGACGCACATCGAAGGCGATTCGTGTGGGCATGCTCCCTGATTGGCAGGCGAAGCAAATGTATGGCACCAAAAAATGCAAATTGTGTTTACAAAACTTAAAGTTCAAAACTTTAAAGTTCAAAGCTTTATAATGACCAAATATGTTCATGCAGCTATGACACTTCCTGTCTGTGTTTGTTTTGCTAATAGGACAAACACATTTAGTATGCTTAAAAATGGGATGCGACTTATCCCAACCAAGCCCCCCCCCTACGCGCACACACACAGACATACACACAAAGCCATTTTACTAATGTTTGTGATCCTCATCCTGCACAAACATTGTCTCATTTCTCGCCACTCGCCATATTATCTCGCCAATTAGTTTTTGCTAATGGTAATAGCTGTGCTCGTGCATTCCAGGACCATTAGCTGTCTGTCTTTGTTAACAAGCATTCTGAGAATTACAGAAATTAAATGGGATTGCTCAGTGGGGATACAGAAAAAAAAATTTTTTTTGGAACACTGAGCAATGGTTAACGAATGGTATGCACCAATGTTTTAGGATGCTGGGTGGACAAAAAAACCCATTATTTGTAATTACTGAGACCAGACTGAACATGAAATAACTTCATGTGGTCTAAAATGGTGATTTAGTACTGATCAATCTTAGATTATGAAATAACATTCAAGTTTGATTATGTTTTTATGCAAATATTTAAGATTGCTCTCTTCTATTCACTCATTTTAAACACTTATCCATAATTATTATTTTATCTCTTCATCCTGCCACTTCCAAACAACCATTCATCCTCACAATCACACCACCATTAATCAAACGTTCCAGGTTTTGGAAGTGGAAACAAAAAAAGTACGCAGAAAAGAATATATTGATTTTTAATTGTCATAAAGGTAGCGAAATTGAATTTACATCTTTATTATTTGTGTGTATTTTTTTAAAAGATGTACAATGCTTTAATAATGTTTGTGCCCATGCATTTTAATTGGATCATTTTGAAGTATTTTTTTGTAATTTTCAATATTTAGGCACAATGTTTCTGTTCAATTGGTACATAGTTTTACAGTTTGCTTTGAATGTGAAACCACTTACACTGATCCTACTGTCTGTCTACGTTCCACTTCTTCTCACATTGTTCTTCTCTTAACACTCCTTATTGAGGGCAGTCCTATATTTTTTAGGAAAAACAGACAAAAAAACTAAAAGCCAAGTGCTAACTTTTAGATGCTAGTTGAAATTAAGTTGTGTTTGGAGGTGTGTTTTCCCCAAAATATTCATTAAATTATAAACTGTACCAACTTGTGTGTTGCCTTTGGAGGTTCCACTGTCTTCTGAAGACGCGAAGTAAATTCCATAAGAAAGTATAAAAAAAAAACACAAAGAGCAACTTTCAGGGCCCTTTAAGAATTCAAAGACCAGGCGACGTAGCAGACAAGGCCAGACTGAGTCAATGTCACTAAGTGACAGAGCTTTCAATCTCTCTGCTTGAAGCTGATTTATTGCTCACTGACAAAGGAGGATCCACTCAAAGCAGGCATTAGAATAGCGCAGTAACAAATGCTTAAAATCTAGTGCAAGCACTGAACTTTTCTATAAAGCTACGACTTCATACTGCACAACCCAGACCTAGGAAAACAGACCAGATCACGTTTAACACAACAGATCCGTTCCACTCTTATCCACAATTGATGAAAATCTGCAATATGGAGAGACCAGAGACTTTTACCCCTTTCACATACTTCAAAACACGCAAGATTTGTCACTCGCTCGCTTGCACAGTTCTCACGTCAAGGCAAAGCTGATTTTAGGTGGTATGATGATATTATACTTTTTTTTTTTTTTTTTTTTTTTAGGGGGGAGGGGGGTACTGGGCGTTGTGCGTGACTTCCCCTCCATCTTTCAGGTGTGCCAGAGAAGCCCAAGATCGAGGGCCTGATGAAGCCCGCTTTGGAGGGCGACCACATCACTCTGACCTGCATGACTCATGGCAGTAAGCCTGCTGCCGACTTGCGCTGGTTCAGAAATGAGAAGGAGGTCAAAGGTATGTGTCTTTACTGCGGCTATATCTCTGGCTGTTAAAATCTTTGTCATTAGAGAAAAAAAAAATTTACCACCAAAATATATCAAGATTCATTGTCATTTGTTCAGATTTTTGTCAAAACAAGGTTTGTGTGTATGGAACATGAAAACTTCATTTTAAAAACTCTAGGCCTCAACCTTTAAAAAATACATGTAATGTCTTATAAAGCACATGCATGCATACGTATTTTCAATACATTTTATCCCTTCAGTTGTTTTTTTTTTTTTGTCTCTTGTGGGGGGGTGGGGTGCAAGTATGTTTAAAATGTATTAAGAAAGTGTGATCACTGGAAAAATAAAGTTTCTGTTTGCACTTATGCCGTTTGCAGGGATTTATAGCATCTCAGGTGCGCTTCACGGGGGCTTTATGGCAGCTCAAGGGGCCCTTAGTGGGGGCTTGGCTCCCACTGGCTCCTGCACAATACAAACCTTGTTGATTATATTTTCCCATACAATCTGACCAATTATTGAGAGCTGGTTTGGACATATGATCTTCAAAACAGACACAATTAACCTCTGAAATATTTTGTCATGAATGACATGATTGACGTTTTTGTGGAAAATCTCAATAGACAGACATTATTTTATGTTATTGGAACAAAATTAAAAATGTTATAATTCTTATTTTCCACCGGTTGTGGCCTATCACAAAATTACATCTTCAGTGGGTGAACATGGGAGTTTTCGTCGTAATTTCTAGCTCTGCAGTGAGAGAGAGAACTGCGTGAGTAAAATAAAGTATTCGAGTAAGTAGGAATCTTAATCGCAATTTCTTCCATCTTCACTTGTAGCAGCACTTTGGTTGCACTGTTCATTGGCTGCAGCATTTGTCACTTCTTATCAGAGTCAAGCATAGATGTACGTCATGCAGCTCCTCGAGAGAGTACGCCCTGTTTTTCAACCATGTCAAAACAATGCCACTGCGCATTGTAGACTATGAAGCCGTTTATAGCCGGTTGCCACGGGAGAGCTTTGTCTCCCCGCCACTGCACTGTTTCTTCCCTCTCCAGCTCAGGCTTAGCCTGCCATTTCGACCGCGGCGTCCCAGGGTTCAGATAAGCAACGAGATTGCATCAGATCAATGTTGGTGTCAAGCGGACGTCATTACACATTTCCATGTAATTAACCAGTCTGGAGACATTCACACATCTTCTGAAGCCTTCACTCACAAGCGTCTAATCTTGTTGCATTTTTTTGTCCCCCTTTTTTTTCAATAATTTATCCATAACTGTAATGGTCAATTAAAGTACCATTGTTATTAAGAATTAACTAGGATTTCAATGCATTTCTTTTTTTTGTTTTGGAGTTAAAAAAAAATACATATGTTTCAGGTCCGGAACATGTATTATGGCTAATTAAATGTTCATAAACTAACACTGCCACCCACAAATTGTGGCAAAATACTGTATATACAGTAGTTTTTTTAATAAAGCATTTCCACCATATTTGTGGAGAGTGTTACAACAACAACCCCAAATTATATTATTTTCTTTCTTTTTGGATTTTCAATATAATTTCCATCTATAGTTTCATGTGAACACATTTGTCCTAAAGCAAATTCTACTTTTTAAATTATCTTTAAGAGCAGGATCATGTAATTCCTCAAATAGTGACATGGGACTGTTTGATGGTTGGGGTGAAGCCTACATTTGTATATTTAAAAAAATAATTACAAAAACTTGGAATATTTAAAGCATATGTTTTCCATATAATAATTTGTCAAGCTCCCCTGAACATAAACATTAATACATAATTGTCGTCCAGTGACACGTCAAAGTCTACTGGAGCACTATTGCATCAAAACCTTTTACAAAATCTAACATCAGCTTTAACCCCCCCGAAAAATGACATTACAGTATAGCATCCAGTTATCGATGGGTTCATTAAGATTTATTGCAATGAACATTTAAATGATTCAGTGCTGCTGTTTTGGTTAGCAACAGGGAACATTTCAGTTTATACCTATGTTTTTTTCTTGTGTAGGGGGAAGGGGAAGGTGAAGGGACTTGAAATAGGGAAATAGGAAAGTGTTTATCTGATGAAGGCATTTCCAATAATTAATTCTTATATTGGAAGTATTGACAATAATCAGAGGATATTTTGCATTCAGACTCATTTTTATTTCCCCATTGGTAATTATTACCTTCCCCTGTGGTCCACTAATGAGTGAAACCCCCCAACCCCGCACAATTGTCTCTTGAATTACTATCGAAGGTTAACAAATGCAGACACTCTAAAATGTTCTAAGTGCTTCACAAAGAAGGTCAGATAATATTATGAATTCCTGTAATGTTGCATGCAAGCAGCTCTTATCCTCTATCTTCTTCCACGTATTTTATATTTATATATTCTACTTTGTGACAACCGTCGCCTGTCTTTCTGTGAATGTTCTGTGCTGCTTCACAAACTCTATTAAAACATTTTTGAAAGCTTTCAAAACAGGAGGCAGTTTTCATTAAAAGAACAAAAACAACAGCATCAGTACCTCGTGGCCGTTTTTCTCCTGGTAAAAGAAATTGGTGCCTCAACAGAAACTACCTTGAGACATTATACAAATGTCAGATTAGAAGATTGCTGTCTGCTTCACTATTGGAGTCATCAAGAATTTCGATCGGCGCGATGTTTCAGCTCACATTGGGCGTCTGCCATCACGCCGATTTTTTTTCGCTGAGCTTAAGCTGCGACAGCTCAGCCTGCTATCTGGCACGAGGGCTTCCCCTGGTCCAGATAAGCCGACAGATAAGATCAAATCAGTGCTTGTTTTCTGCACGGTTTCAAGCAAACGCCACTGCAGATTTCCATTTAAAGACCTGTGCTCAGGAGATATTAACTTCACAATATTTCCTCTTTACTTACAGTGGAGGCTCTAAAATGTAATGCTCGCTTTCTTTACAAATGGAATGCACCCAACACTAAAAAAAACAGAATCGTCATTGAGGAAACTGAGCAGGTTAACTAATACTGTAGGTCAAGACTCGGGTGTCTACCTGCATGTCACAGAGAAAGCAATATATTGAGAAGAAAAATTTACATATTCTGGAACTGAGAAGGTTTGAAAGAGGGGTGAAGTAGATCACCTACCTGAGAGTTGAGAATTCAGCTCTCTCACATACAATGCCGCACCATCATCCATTCCAAAGAGAGTCGGTAAATTAGCCTAAAACACATAAACAGGACACAGACACTTTAGGCTTTCAGGTGCCTCGACCACCATTGTTGCAACTGAATGGAATATTAATTAGGATGAATTCATTCAAGTGATGTTGGCTGGCAGAAAGAAACTTCTCTATCATGGATCTTAACTGTCTTTTGCATCCCACAATAGAGAAACCATTCCTGGTTGGGGTGTGCCTCTAACTTCGAGGATAAATATTTGTGTTTTCACATCAACCTTAAGGCTAGAGCTGTCCTCTTTAGACTTGTGCGTGAACTGACAAAGCCTGCTCAGAGAAGCGGTTAAAAAGTCCAGTTGCTATCAATTCAGTGACCTGAAAATATCCATTGAAAGTGACGTGAATTACTTTCAACTCGCATTCAAAGCAGTTAGACTCGCGCGTCCCTGATGCAAATGACATTCACTGTATGCCTATGCCTTCATCATTTTTTTTTTATTGTCTTGTCGCAGTATCGATTTAACGGTTTAACAATTTTGTTTCCACTTCATGACAGTTAAGAATCTTAAAATTTGACTTAAAATATTGCCTATAAAGTGAATAAATGTTTTATGAGGGAGACAGTTTTGACCCTGGAACAAATTATTTCAACAATTTGCAGTGGGTTAAAACCTTCAACTGTTCATGGAAATCTGCAATGCGTTACTACAAGTTCTAGCCATAGTTTTTCTGCACAGCCGAATTAAAATTGATCTCCGGGTTTGTAGCGTTCCCGGCTAACTTTGTTTTCAGTGGCGCCGCACAAGAGTTGACTTGAGTTTATCAATGTTGCAACTTTGTCATAGCATGATTGCACTTTTGCACTTCCACAGTTAACCCCCCCACACACACACACCGATCTAAATAGGTGTGAATTATTTATCGGACGCTAAGACTCAAGACTGTGTGACATTGAGAAAGATTGTAATATGAGTGCAAATAAGCGTTGCATTTAAAATGCAAAAAATAAAACCAGGGGAACCAAAAAGATCTCACATTATTATTCCTCTTTTGAATGACCTTCAGAGGAGCACCGTTCAGACTAGTGGAATAGATGAAAGCACGCGATCAAATCATCAATGACTAATATAAAGTACAATGTATGTACTCTATGCATATTCGTACACTTGGGGTATTCATCATGGTGACAAGTGGGGGCGTTCACTGTGAGAAGTCACCTGATGGCAGGAATAAATGACAATTCTGACATATTGTTGTGGGATCTTTGGGAATAGCGACGATTATATTAGCGACACAGCCAGCGGAGCAGTCCATCACCCGTTGGCATTCATTTACTAGACAACGTATGCTAAGTGTGTGCTTCTGCGCAGCGCACGTGTGTCTGTGTGTGTGCGTGTGTGTGTGTACGAACACAATAAACAGATTGAGCAGATAGCCTGAATGTTAAATTTGTGTGTGCTGGCAGAAAATCCAATATTCGGATTTCACCCCTTTCTTTGTCCCTTCAGTCCCCAACAAGTAATGATATATTTCTATCTCGGTTATACACCAAGACCCAGGGAGACCTGTGTCAGTACCAGTCCAATGTAGCACTTGTTTACACACCAGTGAACTCAGGGGTGGGGCACATGAAATGAATATTTATTCCAAATCGGGGTGGCTATGTCGGCAATCGGATGAGTATTATCATACTGTGTGACCTGAATAGTGGAGGTTATTGCTTCATCGTGATATGTGATAGCTCTATTCCTAAGGGGGCTTGGAGGAGAAAAACAGACTTGATTTCAAACTGCTCCAAGTCATGTAGTTGTTCTATTGTCAAAGTTGTTGGTCAAGGACGAAGAGCTGCTGTTGTTGCTGCATGCAGACTTTTCTCGCTTCTTCGGGACGCCCGTCGGACGAAGGGCTAAATAATGACTGCGTAATCTCCTGAAATAGTTCAAACTAGTCATTGTCCTTGAGCAGGTAGTTGTCATTATTTCCGGAGCTGATGAGGATACTCATGTCAATGAGTACTTAGATGGTTAGTGAGTACCTTTTTCAAGCTTCAAAAAAAAAAATAAAAAATTAATCATTTTCATCAGTTGCAAGCATCGGTCTCTGGACTATATTCATGGTGGCAAGAACCCCCAGAGTCGAGTGGATCAATGACCATTAAAGATGTAATTCCAAGATGGCTCTTGCAAGCCGCACCGGCATGAATAAAAGATGTACGCACACAAAAGCCTTCATTCCCCCTCTAAATCATCGTGTTTTACTATTACTATGGTACAGTACATTAATTGAAATCAAGGCAGCAGTAAAACTCGACTTTAATGCTGTTTTTCTAGATTAACTGAAGCATCTTTTTTCAGCTTGCATCATTTTTAATTACCAGAATTGCAGTTTGCCGAGAAATTTGTGCCATTGCTTAAGAGATGAGTTATAATGCAGGTTAATACTTCACAGCGTATCAGTGCAATCCCGAGATACAATACAAATATGCCTACTGTAGGCTGCAACATCCATCCATCTATTTTCTTAGCCGCTCATCCTCACAAGGGTCACAGAGAGTGCTGGAGCCTATCCCAGCTGTCAACAGGCAGGTGGCGGGGAACACCCTGAACTGGTTGGCAGCCAATCACAGGGCTCGTTCGGACAAACAACCGCACTCACAATCACACCTAGGGGCAATATAGAGTGTCCAATTAATGTTTTTGGGAAGTTAGAGGAAAGCGGAGAAACCCCAGGCAGGCACGAGAAGAACATGCAAACTCCACACAGGAAGGTCTGACATTGAACCCAGGACCTCAGAACTGTGAGGCCAACGGTTTCCAACTGATCCACCGTGCCGCCCTCACAGCAACATGTTGAAAAAAAAAAAAAATCTCCCAAATTAAAACTGATGACTGTTACAAGGTGTAACGCAAATGTGAGAGCAGTCATCCTAATTTTTCACATTCATACTTTTTGTAGTAGATTGAAAAGAATTTGACAAAGGTAAAATAAAGATAATGACACAAACTATTCAATCTGATCACAATTATCATTTGTTTTTGGATTTCTTGTTTCGTGTTTTGTTGGCGCTTTTTGAAATCTTTCAGCCAACTTAATTTGGTCAGACAACTTCTGTTAAAGCATTAACAGGTCTGGAGGTAATTGGGCTTGGTTATGCTCAATGAAAATGAACTCAGATATCCCAAAAATGTGGCTAGCCACAGTTAATTTATCATTGAACAAGGGGGGCAAATCACTCTTTCACATGGGGCCAGGCAGTTTTAACTTTTTTTTTTTTTTTGTTAGTGGATGAAAATCATCATTTAAAAGAACTTTTCATATTTACTTGGGCTATCTTTGTTTGATATCTGAATTTGTTTAATGAGCCGAAACATCAAAGTGGGGAAACTATGCTAATATGAAAGAGTTTGAGTATGGGGCAAATACGTTTTAATGCACTGCATGTATGTAAGACTTGTTGCAATATTGGTGTCACACTCATGACAGACGTGACTCGGTGTCCGAAGAAGACGGGATGAGATTGTGGCACCTCCCGTCTCAGCCCATTAGCATCAACATAGTGGAGGTGGACAGTCCGCCAAGGCGCCGATGCCCATAGGACCCACAGGTCTCTTTCTAAGACCCTTTTCTTCATGAAAACACTTCTCGGCAGTGAATGCTTGGGGACTTGTGGCAGAGAGGACATTGTGGTATACATCTGCGAGGTGCTGATCCAACTGGCGTACTTTTAATACTGTTCCCTGAGTTGTGGTCGGATGTCAGTCAAAAAAAAAAAAAAAAAAAAACACAGTCAAGCATATAAGACCAGTAGAAGGACATGTCACAACATCCCAAATGTCAATTCATCCTCATGCCGGGAGCAGTATCGTTCTTTGTGGTTAGAATCGGAAAATATATTGTCATGGCACAACACATAGTTGGAAATGATAAGTCCTTTTTAAGTATGAAAGTACCAGAATAATTTAATCCCTAATAATAGTACAGATAAAAAGAAGATTAAATCTCAGTCTTAAAATGAATAACAAATGGTGCGTTATAAAGGTGTTTCACATACCAAACGCACCTCATAAAAAGAGGTCAACCAAAGCAAAACAGATATTAGCCAGTGCTGCTGGTGGTGACGTTCGCCCCCCCCCCCCATCTCAGCAGTCTTGCCGCACATTCCTTGTCAGTTCCTTCGCTTTTCACACTTCCTCTGTGAAACCGCATTAAAAGAATCCTATTCTCATAGTTTGGCACGTGTTGTTTCCATTTTGGGGCCTCCAGGGTCAGAAGTTCCACAAATGTAATTATGGGCTGAACAGAATGACGACCGCCAAGCATTAGTTAGAGGATGGGATGCTTTTAATTATGTACACTTATGTAAGAGTCATAATTAAATAAAGAATATAAAACAGAAAATAATACCTTGGTAACCAAGCATCCTGTGGGTTACATTTAGCAGTTTGTTTTTGTTGCTAATACCTTTTCCAATTTAGGTCTCATATAATAAAGTTATACAGCTTACTAGGGGCTAATTAGCGCAAACAATGTTGCACGCTACACGAGAGATTCTGAGACAAACAACACAGCAAGGTTTAAGTGATATTCATCATTAGGACAAATCAAGGCTATTAATTTGAAAATGAACAGTGGAAACACTGTTTCTAGTTCTCCTCAATAAACTTGGATATTCAATTGCTAAAAGAAAAAAAAATCTTTCAATAAGATAAAATGTTTTTATTAGTCAAAAATCCAAACAGTCCTCCAGCGCTCCCATCAGTTATATCTGCTATATGTATTATACCATTACTGTATGTGTGCTTACCAGTAGCACTTTAATGCCCTTGGGCCCGGGATGTCAGGAAATGCACTCATTTTATTAGTTGATCAATATCACTGCAACAGATTTATGCAGAGGCTTATTTTATTTTGTTGGGAGGGAAAATAGTAGGAGGGAACGTTATAAACCCTTCACTTCCTCATTTAGGCCTGTGAATTTAGTTTTTGGGAAGAGCATGAGGAAGAAGTAAGATTTTTTTTCTGCACATTTTTCTTTTGTTTGTTATTTTTCTTAGTTCATTTTTTTTTAAACTTTTGCAGCATGTATTGAATTCTTACCAAACCATTAAGGACACTCGCACAATTCTGTATCATAATATATCCATCCATTAATTTTATACATGTTTTGGGGCTGGAAGGGTGTGTTTTCTCCTATTTTTCTAAGTTTATCTTTTTGGAGTTGTCCAGCCGTTTTTTTTTTCTCTCTCCTTTTTACACTCGCGCTCTGGATGGATGCTGCAAACACTGCAGAGCTGTCAGTCATTTACCTCAAGGGGGAGGCCGGCTCATTGGATCGGTATAGGAAAGTGACAGAGCAGAATTGTTGATTGACAGTTGGGGATGAGAGAAAGAGAGAGAGGAAAGGCATTCAGGTCTGGCAGGATGATTTGAAAGTGGAGCACATGAGCACACGGTAGGGAAGCATGGGGAGTATAAACAGTCTCTTTAGGAGAAGCAAACAAAAGGTGGCCTGGACAAGGGAGACCAGTACTCCCTTGACTCTGCTCAGAATACACAAGTAGGACACCTTTTGACAAAGGAGAACAACAACAAATGAAGGGGATAATAATCATGAACAGCTTTACTCAGTACACGCTCACCGAACATTTTGTTTGGTACACTCGCAATGCAGTCTGCTAGCACCTTTTTGCAATACTTGTTGGAGCAGTGGTACTAAATGTGGTCTTAGTTGGAAACAAAAATTGGAATTTACGCATTGGGAAGAGTCCCTTCAGCTTGAACTGTCACACTCCCACCCTCACTATCACGTTATCTAACCATCCTGTAGTCCCTGTTCGTCAAGGTCGTAGACAGCTATGCATTTCTTTTCAGAGTGATATTTGTGTCGTCATGCATGTACAGTAAAAGTACATAGAATAGAATAGTTATGCTCCAAATAAACTCCATTTCGCTTTTTTACATATGCCGACTAGCACTTGGATCACTGCGTTGCTGAACGTGAGCTTTAGACACAGTGGCTCAAGATGGCTCAATACCGGATTATCTCCAGAAACCAGAGCAACCAGTCTACTGGTGAGGGGCTCAAATATTTGACTCCCTCCAAATGCCGGCAGCCAACATTACGCCACACCATCACATTATAAGGTGGTTACAAGGTTTCGTGTTAGCTTTCGGAATTTCAACCGTTCAGGCTGTCGTCCATTTATCACCCAAGTTAGCTGGAATTGACCCCAGGTCCTCCCAACCATGGAAATGGGTGGATGGGTGAATAGGATATTTTCACTAACATAATGCTGATGAAGCAAAATCCAGGCATGTTCTGCTTTCGTCCATGTTCTATCCTTTTGCCTATCCGTTTAAAGGAGGCTTCACATTGGGACACATTTACTGAATGAAAACAATTGGGGTTTAAAAATGAATTAGCTCAATAAGATGAGTCTTTATTAAACCCGGCCAGAGAACTTTTCATTTATCGAAACAGTATTCGCAGGGGAAAGGGAGCCTTCCTGTGTTACAGAAAAAAAAGGGTCAGCTTTTCAGTAACAAGTTGCAAAAGTCGTTCCACTGACAAAAACAAGTGATTTTTCTAATTGCGACCTGCGAATATGTGCAGGTTCACTGCATGTTTGTTGTTTTTGTTGTAGTTTGTTCATTGTTCTATTTGGATCGCAGTAGAATGAGAAGTCATGATAATAAACTATGTATTTTTATTTTTGTTTTAATGTCAATTTGGTTGAAGGCTGTGTTTGAATGCTATTCGATTACCTATCTATTGATGTATAAATAAAGCACATTACTGCAGGAGCACCCTGATTTCATCGTATTTTAATACAATGACAATAAATGCATTCTAATTCTGAGGATGCTTATCGAGCAAAAAGCTGTTGTCACAGCCATGCCAAAGCACGATAATCGTTCTTGCATTTACATCTTACCACAGTTCACCAATCATCTTAATTTGGCTTCATCTAATTTCATTAGTAGAGAACTATGAATATCTCTGCTTTAGAAACTATGGCCATGCCCTGCAGGGTGCTTTCAGAGCTATGAAGTGTGATGAAGGTGCTTGCAGTGTTGTAATCGCAGACTGCAGAGAACAACATGTTGCCTCTGTGCTGCATCGCTTATACTGTTGCCGACGCTCTCTGCGTAGGTGCCAAGGAGGTGAACGCCAGCGGGAAGACTTTCACAGTGCGCAGCTCACTGCAGCTGGACGTGGACAGACGTGATGACGGAGTGGCGTACACTTGCAGAGTGGACCACGAGGCGCTCGCGCAGACGCCACAGCAGACCACCGAAGTGCTGGAGGTCCACTGTGAGTCCAAACACATACGCTAGATGTAAACAGGTTTGCATCCTGGGTCAATTCCTTTTGTTTTACGTCCTAACCCTTTATTTGTGTGTCTTAGATGCTCCCCGGGTGCAGATCGTCCACTCTCTTGCGGTCCCTCAGGAGGGTCAATATCTAAAGCTGGACTGTTTGTCCCAAGGGAACCCTTCGTAAGTCACCTAGATTTCCTAATGCTGTACTATGTACCCTGCGATTGGCTGGCAACCATTTCAGGGTGCACCCATCTACTGCCTAATTATAGCTGGGATAGGCTCCAGCACTCCTGCGACCGAGAATAATGGATAAAGGTATTTACAGGGGAAACGGATGAGGGAACTGCAACAAATAATGGATGCCCCAGCCCACTACTTTCCCCCTCTATTATGAGTTTGATTCAAAACTATATCATGAATAATGATCTCAAAGCAGTATAAATATAATTTCAAATTAATCTTTCAGCATTTTCCTTAAAAAGAAATCGTGTACAGATTATTGGATTTGAAACCTGACAATGCAGCGAAGACTCTGAAAGTTGACTAACAATCCAAGTTAGACTTAGCTCCTCCCCTACATACAAAGTCTCTCAGTCAAGATATATCAGTCACTTCAGTTACTTCCTTAACACCAACTAATACATTCCTATTATCGAGGCCACCATCTTATAGAAAGAGCACAAAAATATGCAAATAGGTGAGTTTTTCAGCAAATAGCGAGGAATAGATTCCAGAGAAAAGCACTCAAATACGTGACTATGTGTGTAGCAACCCGCGATAGGCGGGTGTTCCCTGTATTGTACGCTACAATATTAGAGACACAAGCATCTCATGCATCTTTTCCCAAAATTATGGGCAGAAACCTCACAGGAGAGGTAAAAGTACGGACCTCTGCCAAAGGGTTCTGTTTTTTTTTTTTTTCAAAATCAAGACCATCCAGATCCATTCTTTTCAGTGGTGCCAATTGTCTAATGGGTCAATGAAATTGGACTGTAACAGCAAAAAAGTACAAATGAATTCCTTCAGCCTTTATCCAGATCAACCAAAAAGTCATGGATTCATTCTTATATGTATGTACCACGCGTCTTAAAAGTCAAGGCTCAAGTTTTTAACTTTTGGGTCATCAAACAAACAATTTATTTAACACTCCAACCAATAAATAGCTATCAACATTTTCCTCATTGTGATGATTTATTTGTAGTTGAGGTAATGATATGTACTTTTAATTGACATTGTCAGAGCATTATTCCTTTCACAATAAGTTTATGATCGCATTTTGTCAGTGTGACACAGCTACTGCAAATTATCTGTGCTGCTCTTGTGTTAAATTATGCAGGTGTATCTAATGTAGTGTCTGGCCATATATTATTTCATGTTTCCCTTCTCATTCCAGGCCAGATCCTGTGATGTGGACAAAAGATGGCGTGGAACTTTCGGACCTGGGCAGGGTAATTGTTGAGGGTCGCGAGCTCATATTTACGTCGCTGAACAAGACGGACAACGGCACCTACCGCTGTGAGGCCAGCAACCATCTTGGGACCAGCAGCGCTGAATATGTACTCTACGTGTATGGTGAGTCGCGTGGAAAAGGCTCACATGAGTGAATTTTCTTTTATGGAATGACATTATATATTTGGACATCGTGGATTCTTCTTGTTTTCCAAGGTAGAAAGAAGAGATACACATGATTTTTCTTTCTTTTCATTCTCTCTTATATTTTAGTATGTTTTTGTATTCATACAGGACAGTGCTATTTTTCTTAAACAATACAGGTTTCAACATCGACTTCATGATGACGTTTAAGCCTGAAATAAATTCAATTCACATTATATCAATTGTAAAATGGATTTTTACAAATTGAACTAATGAGTCTTGCAACAAAACAGAACCGTCTTCCACTCGAGACGATGGATGGACAGCAAGGTAGGCAGACACAATCCACTGATGATTTGGTGCTCTCGCCCAATTGAATGACAACATGCAACCAAACTGTACTGCTTGGTGGAAATAAGGCCCAAAATTATTTTCTATGTAAATAATGTAAGAAATGTGCAGTAAGCAACAAATAACAAAAACAAGCAGCAAACTGAACTGCTACGGGTGCATGCGTATCAGCACTGTGAGTGATTAGCGGTAGCCTCGCTCACAGGGCCTCAGGTGGCACTAATACCACCAACGTCTTTCTTTAAAAATAAACCTGTGTCCCAGATCCTCCTCATGCATGCACATCATGAGGGAGGAGCGAAGCTGAGTCTGCATATGTGTGTGTGTGTGTGTGTGTGTGTGTGTGGTGTGTGTGTGTGTGTGTGTGTGGTGTGTGTGTGTGTGTGTGTGTGTGTGTGTGTGTGTGTGTGTGTGTAATTTAGTGCTGTGTTGTCTGTAATATCACCACGGAGGATAAGTCATTCCGAGCAACGCCAGAGGAAGTGGAGGATGAAGTGAATCAGTGTCAGGGAAAACGGATAGCTCGTCTACCCCCTCTTCCTGTGTCCCCGCAGCCGTTTGTCTCTCGGAATTAAGTCTCTGTTCCTTTTGTTTAAGGGCCACAGTGTGTCTGTGTGAGATGAAGGAACGGAATTTCACTAAGTGGAACAATAAATATTGCTATATTATTACCTTGCTACTCAGGTGCAGTAGGGTGTTTTTATTTTGCAATGTGCACGATATTCAATATGCCATGGCCAAATAATAGGGATATCGCATATCTGCCCGGGGTGGTTCCAAAGTAATAAGCTAGCGAGGCTCTTCAAGGATACGTACAAGCAAGGTTGGTATCAAAACTTCATGAAGCGTCTGCTTCAGGATGTACTCACTGCCACTGCGATGTACGCTTCTGTTTGTAAAGCTTATTAAATGTATGTATATATTGTTTTTCTTTAGCCTTCAAACAAAATTGCTTGTTTGGATGAGTGATTATTTCTCACTCAAAGTACATTTTGCGGTTTGATAAATGGGAGCACTCACTAATATGCACCACCCTGCTGAACTTTTCATTGATGGCAATCTATTTTAATGGCTTAAGACTTCAGCTCTGAACAAAGCATTGAGTTCTGTTTGGTGATAGTGCAATGGGTTCTCATGGTAATTTAGCAGGGGAATAAAATGTTGATTAACAATTGCGGAATTGTATTCTGGCAATATATTGCTTTTATGTGGAAAGTTTTCAAAAGTTTAACAATCAACACCCAGAACAAAAGCAGAGAGTGCCTTAACAGGACACCAGCATAAACAAGTTTATTAAATGGTAGAAGTTCAGTTCATTTATTTGTCAGGCAATAAATAAAACTGACCTATGTCCCCACTGACTGAACAGACTAAGGAACGGTTTGGGTTTTTTTTTCTGAGAACCATCACCACCCTGAACTCTCATCTTTCCTCTAGCTGCGCTATTATTGCAATGACATGCTCATTTCATATCTTGAGCAATGTGTGTTTTTATTTTTGTTTATTTTTATCTCAAATTTCATTATACAGTTTTGTATGATGACAACAAATGGCATTCCATTCAGTTCAATTCAATGACTCACACTCAGCCAAGTATCAACTCTGTATTTCTGGGGGGGTTTGAATTAGCGTGCTTATTTATGTGTTACTCCATGCAGGAATTTCCTGGAGCCGAGCATTCCTTAAAAATGCAGTGGAAGGTGATGTTTTCCAACGAGCACATCCAACGCCACAGAGAATGGCATTTGGGGCTCAAGGAGGGTCAAATAGTGCAATGGAGATTCATTACTTGTTCTTTGCAAATGGCATCCGCTTAGTTCCCAGCAATCATTAGTGATTAGCACACCTTTTAGCCTTTTACAATTGCTGTCATAATTTTCGGAAAATACCATTTTAATGGTTCCTCTGCGGCAAGGAGACATTTTCACTCAGAGACACGCAGTTGAGCTGTTTTTGTGATTCTCGCTGAGGCTGAAAAGTCAAAGAGACACCCAGGCCTCGCCACACAGCCAATTAAAAAGCCTCCGCAGCGCCATAAAAACCAGAGTGACACAAACAAGGTGGCGGTGTAACCTCATTAACTTTGGCCAACAATGCTTCACTGCCAATCCCTTTGTGCTATTAATATTTTACCACCATCGTCTTGGATGCAACACCTCAAGGAATGTCTTCTGAAATGTTTGTTTTGATTCCTAAACAACTATTTTCTTAAGATTTTGAAAAGAACCTTTTTTTATGATTAAAGGTTCGTGCTTCCTTCAACATTGTGACATCAGAACGAGCTTGCTGTGTCTCCTCCGGAGGTTATCTTCACTTCCACCAACCGTTTTTCTAATTTGGTAGTTCTCAAACATCAAATAACACCTAATAAATACTGCTCTCTCCAAGTACTGGCATTGAAATACAATAGCGTAGTAGTCCTATGTGTGCATCAAAACGAGGCAGTGATTTTGTACCTAAATAGTACATTAATTACCAATGCACAGTTTGAACATTAGCCCTGCACTTACTGTAAATATAGGAAGATAATTGAATTATTATTGCTCATTAGTTAAATAAAAACTGTACCTAAATATTTTTTTTCTAAATGAACAGTTCTTAAAGCTTGAATGCAAATAATTTTTTCTTAATAGTTAAATGGGAAATCCACTGGTTTGCATTAACAATGTATCCAATAGGTCATATAATATGTACTCTATTTTGACTATGTGATGTTAAATCCTCTCTCATTTAATCGTGTTTTGAGAAGATTTTTTATCGACAATTATGAATTTCCAGGGGCCCTGCCATTTTTTGTGAGTCACATGACCTACGTGCCCGGATGTGGCGTGTTACGTGCTGTAACAAAGGCGCAATTACATGGGACACCATTTATGCCCAGCGCTGAGGATTGAACATCACATTGTCAAAATAGAGTACATATTACATGACCTATTGGTTACATTGTTAATGCAAACCTGTGGATTTCCCCTTTAAATACAACTGAACAGAAACTAACTGGATTCATATCTACGTTTATTTTCCTGCCATCCATTAATATTTTGTATTCATTTCATATATTTGATTGTATTTCATGTTTCAGATGTATTGTATTTGTATTTAATTCAGAGATTCTCGTACTACTCGGAAAAGGCCACCTGTGCCACCTTTTGAGGATCATAGTGCTAATCAATGTGAGAAGACTTAAAGGAGACTAAATGTGCTACTCTGTGTTGCCAAGCTAATCATATATTTAGGGACTTGCGACCCCCTCCAGCAATTATTAAAAAAAAAATAGAGAAAAGATAACTAGTAAGTTTTCTAGATATGTACGTGACGTTATCAAAGTCTTCTCAAGAATCTTAGGCTCGGCGAAGCATCAAATTCTTCTTGTCGAAATGGGAAAGAAGTGAAGATGGCCTCGTGGAAGCGAGAGAGCAAAATGATTTTGACGTGAAACGGTCAAAACACAACCATGGAGCTTGTGAAGAATCTTAGTGTTTCCTTTGTTTTGCATTATTACTGAATCTTATGTGTGCATGTCGCTTGTCTTTAACAATCATTTTTGTTTTCCCATCACTATATCATGGCTTGCTGTCCACTGTGTCGTACCTAATTTCTTACATGTTCTGTTTTTTTTCTGTTGCATTGTTTTTTCCCTTTTGTAAATGTTTGTATGTTTATCCCGCCCAACCAGAAGAACCCACCACCCTGCCTCCATCCACCACACCCCCCTTCCACCCCATCCCCCCAGACTCCACTGCTCTAGTAGGCACCCACGCTTCAGACCCGACAGTCACTGGAAGCAGAGGTACAGTACCACCACCTGCTTTCTTTGTAGCATCTCACGCTTGTCTGAGCTCATAATGAAATGTGTGCTATCACTTCACCGCCTCCCACCTTGCTGTCAATATTAAAAAGTTAAGTATCGAAGAATTTGACGGGGTTTTTTTTTTCTCCTTGAAGATGCTTGGTATAGATACAAGGGCTTATTGTATTCAGACCGAGTGCAGCTGTTTAAAATCCAATGTCCCCTTGACATTCCTAAGACTTGAGTTGTCCCGTGCCCTGAAAGCTCAAAGAAGTAAATGTCATGTCCAACTGCAAATGTCTGCCCCCCAGAGATGACACATCGTGACTCCTAATGCTGTATTCCATCCAAGAACTCTTCACTTTTGAAAAGAGCCTTTTTTTAATAAGTACTACATCAAACTTTTAGAGAGAATCCGTTAATGTACTTGCTCTTATTAACTTGAATGAATGATATGATGAAGAATGGGTTGTCATCTATAGTGACGATTTAAGCGTTATTGGCGTTAGCCCTGAATGCTGATGTCACCACCTTTTTTAAGTATCTGTCATTGCTACAAAAGTTGATGACTTTGCTGAGTAGTAATTATGGATTCAAACATAAATATCCACTGCAGTGTGAAAGTATGAAACCATCACAGCCGTGCTCGTGTCTATTACATTGGGCTCCAACCAGACAGTATTTTTGTAACCGCATTGAAAACTGCGACTGGGCGTCACGGACAGGTTAGTGATCAAATTGGGTCGATTGTGTTTCCACACCAACAAGTAGAGGTACTTCTCATTAAAGATGCTTTGTTTTTTTTCTAAAGAAAAAGAATGTCACCTAGTTGAGATGCATCCATGCAGATTTCCACCACTGAATGTCATAACTCCTCAATATCACAGTATCATAGAAAGAGAAGTTCAGAACATGCCACAATAACCCTCCCATCCCTTAAATAGGAATCAAATAATTGTCAAAGGTTTGCCATCTCTTGAGCACTATTCACATTTTTTGTCAATTTTGGTCCATGCATTTAGGTATCGGCATATTATTTTAAGAATATGTTTATTGCTTATTTAGAAAAAAAATAAAGTGGCTCAAGTTTGCAGGCTATACATAATTTTCCAATAATAGGTAAGAAATGTAACAAAACCTCATGAGAAAAAGGCTTAATCCATAAATGTGGTACTAGCAAGTAATTGTGTACAGCCAGGCCGCTACCGTGTAATCTAGTGTGAAGCGGTCATGGTCATGTATCTGTACAGTTCTTTAATCTTCTATAAGGCTGACAGCATCATATTTTAGCAAACCATGCTCCAGCCTTCCTCAGTGTGAAGAGCTATTGCAAGATTGGAGTCAGAAAAAGTTGCTAGCGTCTATCATGGTGGCAACCAAAAGACCCGAGAGATGCCAGAAAGATGTTATCACCGGATGAGAACTACTTTCCCAGACCGGGGATATTGTCGAGTGGTACGAGAAAACAATTGAAGGACTTTTGCTGAACCCTTCAACATAATGGAGGAGAAGTTGGCATGGCCTCGCACTTACTTCAAGCGTGGGTCAACGAGATTTTGAAGTAATAAGGCGCTAGTTGGACGAGATGGGTCCAGATATGGGGAACTTTGAGATTATGGTTTCACTGTCTTGGTTGGCCGACCGCTTTAATGTCACTCTGATGTTCAACAAAGCACTTAAGAACTACCAGGGCTGTGTTCCAAGTGTAAATTGTCTCAGAGAAAATCCATTACGAAAAATGCATAGTCTGCATTCTTAAATGAAACACCGCTTTACCACGGAGGGCCTTAGACATTGGAAGATGATCACATGGGTGAATGGATGCATCTGGGTGGGTAGACAGACTGACGGGGGTTGCCTGACTGACCTATTGACAGCTAGTAGACAGATAGTTGGACTCAAAAATAGATAGAGATGGACAAAAAACTGCTGAAGAGACTTATGGACGGTGGCTAGATGGAAAATAGTGGTCATCGTGAAAAAATATACAGTGAGCCGTTGGCGGTTAACAGTTCACAACTACAGATATTCACAGATTTTGCTCTCCGAGTTTGTTTTTTTTTTTGTTAAAGTTTTATTGTCACAATTGTAGAGGTCTTCAATTCTCTTCTAAATAGACGAGGCGCCACATTAGACATGGCGCCTTACAATGTGATGCACCTCGTGTGCACGCTGAGTTCCAACATTTGCAAATGTTTTTGTGCGACCTGTCCAACAAAGTACACTTACACACACGGGTTGCACTGTTAGCATGCATGCCAGCACATGTTTTGATGTGTATGTATGCTTCCACATGATGGCGTTCGCAAGACACCGAGGAACAATTGCATTTTATATCTGTAATCAGAAGAAGCTTACATTGGCCCACACCCTGCCTGTGTAGGCAGGTCATTACTGACGATGTTCCACACACTCACAGTGTCACATCGAAACAAAAATCAATACAGCACAGCCAACAGAATATCATAACTAGCAAGTAATAAAACTAAAACTAAAGTGACTCGAGAAGTAATTGACACAAAACGCTATAGTGCTGCAAATCATGCTGGAGCGACGCAAAGCATGCATGATAGCGTCCTGTACGTAGGAATGGAGGGAGCGTGACAAAACTGATGGACCTACAGATGGGTTGATAGCAACCAACAGACAGAAAGACAGAGGGATAGAAGTAAGAGTGCAGTATGGCTGGACAGACAGAATGCTGGATGGACAGATGCCGTGAGAAAAATACATGTTTATATATGTTTAGATAGATAGATAGATAGATAGATAGATAGATAGATAGATAGATAGATAGATAGATAGATAGATAGATAGATAGATAGATAGATAGATAGATAGATAGATAGATAGATAGATAGATAGATAGATAGATAGATAGATAGATAGATAGATAGATAGATAGATAGATAGATAGATTACACATTTCTTTTCGCTGCATTTCAAATCATTCATATCATTTTTTGGGAATGATTTGTGATTTTGTTTCTGCACCACACACACACAATAACGCTTACACAGCACGCGTCCCATACGGTAACAGGAGATGTCGCGCTTGATTGACGTATCAATTTCAAACTTAGGTGCTGTCTGAAGCAAAATGCAGATGAGTTCGGTGACCCTCAAAGTTGCAGTTTCCGTTTTTGTGAGCTCATCTTTCCTCAGCCCCTCTTTTTTTTCCTCCTCTCTCAAACCTCCCCCCCCCCCCTTTTCAGTTTGATTGGCTTCCTCGCCACTACACACGACAACTCTCTTAAGGCTTCAACACATTGTTGAATATTCCCCATCGGCTTCTGATGTCTATTTGTGTTCTGCTGACATACGAGAGGAGCCGAATATCCGCCGAATATCGTGAGGGGATCTCGATATCAGACTCCTTCAATGCCTCCCCAGTCGCGGGATTCTACGCTATCTGCTTTCATGTCTCTTCTTGATTTATTACCAACTCTTTTCACGGCTCTAGATGAAAGCAAACATCCATGGAGCTCTTCCAGCCCCATAACATTTTTTTTTTTTTTCAATAAAGAGGACACTGAATGGTTGGTTCACCGTTGTACCTCGTAAGGCAGATTATGAGCATGAAATACACCTGATTATCTCTTTCTTCCATACAACTCCTCACTTTTTAACACTTGACCACTATTTGTTATGAATGTACAGTGAATACGACAATGCAGGTTATCATGGCTCGAGCTATCATTTACCATGTAACATTTGACGCGGTTTACTTTATTTAATAGATTTGTTTATTTGGCTTGCTCTGACCTGTCGGTTGGGTGTTTAAATAATTGAAGATCCACTGTGCAGATAAAGATGCCTAAGATGGCTAAGCTCTTAGAAATATTCCTTGGTATACAACACAATGGCAACACAAGGCATCCAATCTCACTGCGAAACTGAACAGACACATTAAAAGTCTCGCTTCCGTTCCTTGGTTGGAAAGGGCCAAACAACTGACGCTCTAGACCTAAGACGTCACAATAACACCAATGATGAATCATAAATACAGAATGTGCCAGTGCTCAACATGGGTTTCTGTGGCAAGTGTTCTGTGTTCAAGACTCATTTAATTTTCATGATCCTGCCGCCTCAACACGAGCTGTGCGGGTGCCCGCGCGGCTGCGCTAATTGGGAGGCACACTCCTATGCCTCATGCGGGCTGATCATCCCCTGTTTATATAGGACCCGGTGACGACTGGTTCTCTTCCAGTTCGTTGAGCTTTATGTCCCGTTCCAGCACTCTCGTATTCCTTACTGAACCTGTGTTTACTGACCTCCGTCCGTTCTCTGACCAACCTTGTAAGCCTGACTCCTTGATACTTCTGCCTGCGTTGATTGTTTCCCCGTGTACCGACTCCTGCCTGTCCGCTCATCTGTTCTCTTCGCCCGACGTCACAACTACCGCTGCTGCACCGGACTGCCTGCTCGATCCCCGACCTCTGCATACAATAAACGTGTCTCTTCTTGAACTACCTTGCGTCTTCCGAGTTCCTGCATTTGGGTCCTACTCTTGTTTCCGATGGGATGTGACATTAATGTTTCTTTACTAGCTATTGTTCTAACTACTTTTCTAATCACGTTTTTCAAATCTTCTACCTAAAAAATAAAATATAGACTGGCAACTAAGACCATTTGCCGCATTGGCATCGCAGACCCAAATTGAAACTGAAATTGAATTCACCCGATCACAGCTAATTTTGGACCAGTGAAGGTTTGAACAGTCACCAGTCAGTCACGGCGTACATGAAGACAAACAACTATTCTGACTCACATTCACACCTATGGACAATTTTGAGTGTTCAGTTAACCCAGTGATTTTCAAATAGTGGGGTGGGACCCGTTGCAGTGCCAGGGTGGTATTTGAGAAAAATGTTTACAGTTTAAATGAGTTATTTATTCATTCATTATTCTCATTTTTTTTAATTTAAGGGAAGCTAATGCACTTTATTTTCTGTTATAGACTGAAAACACCTAAAAAGTGTAAATTGATCTCTATCTCTTTTCTTTTATCCATTATTCAATATTAATGAGGACTCAATTAGGTTATCCTTTATATCCAATGTTATATTGCTAAGACCCAAGTATTAGTGGTCAGAGGATTTGTCCTCTACATTAATGGAAGCTTGCAGAAATGTGAGCAAATGTTTGATACAGCAGGCTTGATGGTTCTAATAAATAGTATAATTAGCTTCACTATACCTTGTGACAGTTGTTGACCTCTGGGGTGTTGGTCCAGCAAAGATAGAGATTCCTAATCTGTGGTGTATGACTCCAGACTGAAGCCTGAAGTGGAGCCTGTGATTCAGTGTATTGATTAAGCGCTGGAGCATGCGCCCGGTCAGTCTTAATGGCAATAATACGTCTTTCGCTAAGCACCAAAGGTCTGCGCAATGTCATCAACGTGTACATAAACACATCCCCGCTCTGCATGGCCGCTTCCCTCTTTGCCATATTCTTCTTGGCGGCCGTGCAAATTAGCTGTGACCTTGCCAAACTAAAATTAGTAATCACGCGCAACAAGGCTTTCTTTGAAATATTTACTGTTCACTCCCCACAATCAGTATTCCTTTGACCAGCCCCTGTTACCTGATTCTGGTGGTAAGAACGCGGGCCTGCCTCAGAGAGGACAGCAATTATTCATGGCCCATGTCTCTGCCTGTGGAGGAGCAGAAATAATGAAATCAAGCAAATCCACCGTCTTCCACACTTAAAGTTATCGTCTCTTACTTTGTACCCGAGAGGAATGGAGGATAAAAGAAAAAAAAAACTGCACCAGCAGTCAGTCTTGAAACAAACAATGGTTGTGCTCAGACATGGAGTGAAATAGTCTAAAGCGATATTAGAAAGCTGGGAGACGCCTGAAAGGTTAGGTTACATCAGTCCCCGTCCACCACGTCATGTTTTATGCTCACTCCACAGGGTTTATGCTCAATACGTGGGCCGACTCCAGGAGCAAAGAAAAACTCATGTTAATCCATTTTCTGTACCACTTATCCTCTTCAACTTTTTTCTTCTTTAAATTTATACATTGTTTAAAAAAGTTGACTGGATGAAGTTCCGGAAATTAACGTGTGATAACTTTTATCCCTTTTCAAGAAATTGCATTTGTTACAGCTATCCCCTCACACACAGTCAGCGTTCCGCCTCTACTTCGCTTGTAAACTGACACTAAAGTGCTGTCTTGAGATGTAAATTCAATTTGTTCTGTGACATGCAACTCAAAAAAATTCTTCAATCATCATTTTCTATTGAAATTAATTGAAATACAAGTAATCCGTTTCAGGCCCACCCCCAAAAAAAACACAACTTTTGTAATGTGTCTTAATGAGAAAAATAGTACTCTATAATGTTGTACTTCATAAAAATATCCCGTAGTGATATTATTAAATAGAACGTGAAGAATTAAACGGTTTTTGCCACAGTTGAATGGAGATAGTGCTGCTCCATCTTGGGCAGCTACCAAGGCCACTTGGTAAAGTAGAGACGCACTCGTATGTAATATTGGTTATTTTTCTGTAAGAATGAAGAATATACTGTTTGCCTGTGAGCATTGTTATATCGTCTGTCTCTCAATTTCCCATATCCAATGGTTCAATAAGACCACTCAGCTCTTGTGCGCGTCCGTGTTCAGTCTAAGAAAATTATTAGTTCTGCCAAATCTGCCTCAGTTCTTGGCATTTTGATGCATTTCTCCATTATATCCATCTATCCATCCATTTTCTTTGCCACTTATCCTCACAAGGGTCACGGGAGTGCTGGCTCCTATCCCAGCTGTAAACGGGCAGGGGGCGGGGTACACCCGGAAATGTTTGCCAGCCAATCGCAGGGCACATGGAGACAAACAGCCGCATTCACAATCACACCTAGGGGCAACTTAGAGTGTCCAATTAGCATTGCATGTTTTTGGGATGTGGGAGGAAACCGGAGTGCCTGGAGAAAACCTTTCTCCATTATAGATCACTTTCATTTGAAAGTACAGTCACTTGATTTAGAATACTGGTTTGGTGTTTATTTTTCCAAATATGTTCAGGGTTTTGAATGTTGTTTTTTTTTTTTTTAAATGAAAGTACACCGATGGACAAACTATAGTACCTAGTTCCTTTTCAGGCAGTAGTTGATGGTAGGCACTGAGTGTTAAGAGGTGAGCTGTAGCAGCAAGTTTTTTCCTCTGCTGTGAATTTGTTGCTCCATGTTGTTCACTCGCAGGGTCAAAGGTGATGGGATCAATAACGGGTTGCTGCAGTGTGGCGAGACGATCTTTATCTCAAGCCCGGGTGTGTTCAGGATGCAATACGAACAGTCTGAAGACTTGGAACAAGCTGCGGTTTAATTACCGGCATTCCTTCGGGTTCTGTTCCTGGAAGGGTTGTGCCGTCTGCATTTCAAGACATGGGGTCTTTTCCCGACAATGAAATATTCATGACACTGGCCCTTGATTGTGAAATCTACCTTGCAAAATACTGACTTTTAATAAAGGTTAAAAAGTTCTGGGACTAGAGCTGAAATAAAATCCAAAGAAATTAAACTTAATTGAATAAAAGTGAAAGGTAGATTCGTGGTGCAGCTGCGGGTCAACAAAACAAAAACAAACAACAAAAATAACAAAGTACACCAGAGACATAAACCAAATTTGTAAATCAGAACAAACAAGCAGTTCATTGCTAACAAAGTACTCAAGTCATAATTACAAAAGCTATTTCTATGACAATCATTTTCCATAAATATAGAATAGAGTACAACCAGTACAGGGTGTACTCCGCCTCCTGCCCGTTGACAGCTGGGATAGGCTCCCGCACTCCCCGCGACCCTTGTGAGGATAAGCAGCTAACAAAATGGGTGGATGAATGGATAGAATAGTGTAATTAAAAATTGTATCGTAAGAACGGCATTAACTGAGCGTGCCGTGTACAGTACTGTCATATGATCGTCACATTTTTCGTCTTAGCTGTCGATGCTAACCTTTCAAAGAAAACTGTTTTGTGCATGAACGTGAAGGACAAAAAGTTCACCGCGTACTCTGCAGGTACTCATGTTCAATCTCCTTTAGATGAGGGAGAAACCTGTTGTGAAAACTCAATAAGTGAAAGGACAATTCTCGTTCCTTGGAGGGATTTCTAACAGCTTTATTCCATTGCTATCGATCTAACGTTAACGCAGGGTTAGGGCCTGTGATGAGCAGAAATACCATTTTCTCTTGCGGCTGCTGCTTTTGTGAGTGACTTGTGGTTAAACCAGAAGGGTTATGTTCCAGTCGCAGCATCCTCGGGGGGTTAAATATTGAACAGCGCCGACTGTCTTTTGTCCATTTCCTCTCACACAAAAGGGGGAGCAGAGCAGGGCGAATTAAAACATAATGCAAAGGTCTTTGCACTTATTGCTGAGCTAGCTTATTGATGAGCTGTCACATTAACTGGCTTTGGGGGAAGAAATATAGCAACAATTTGGAAGTAAGTGTAGAACAGGGGGAGCGAAATCATTAGCTCTCAAGGCGATGAATTACATGTAATAACCCCACTATTCATTCAAACACTCGAAGGTCTGCCCTTTATTATTTTATTATAATTTTTTTTTATTTCTTAACTTGGCCCTCCAAAGAGTTTTCAGGTTTGACATGTCCCTCTATTGGTCTGTCATTTAACTCGGTTAATCCCAATCGTCCCGCTCCCACAATTATGATTTGTTGGAGAAGCGGCTGCGATAAAGTTCTGATCAGATTAGCGCAGGTGTGGCGTTCATCCTCTCCCTTTGCTGCTTTTTCTCGCTGTTTTCCAGCGGTTATCGACTCGGCTGAATACAGAGGCGCCGTGATAGATTGATTCTCGCATTTGGCTTAATGAATTCATATGATTAATTATCTTATTCTGATTATAACTTCATTTTCATTGTAAGAGCAGGACAGGAGGGAGGGAGAGAGGCTGCTTGAATATTCAAGAGAGTGTCCGCGGCCATGCGAAGGGCTTTATTGAATGATTAGCAGAAGTAATTTGTTTTCAGAATCTAATTAATCCTCTCTGGGCCGCCGAGTAATAATCTGCAAGGACACACAGATTTATTTATTTAATTTTTTTTTTTTTTCAAAACACACACGCATCTCAGTCGCGATGTTTTGACTTTCTTTACTTGTTGCGTTTCTTCAAATGTTAGACACTCCTGTGTCTTTTTGTCCTCTGCTGCACCTTGCGGCATCTCCTCCATCTTGGCTGCAGAATTGGGCAGGAGATGAAACGCCACCTCTCTGAGCCAAAACATTAGGCTTAATGGACTTTTTGAGCTAATTGAGTCTGAGGGCACTTTGAAGCACTTTCTTTCTGATACATATTACCTGCTGCATCTTGCAGTCTTTACATTATACAGTAAAAACTTCCCGAATGTGCGTTTATAAATGGGTGCCGATATGACAATGTCTTCCACAAAGTAAGCAGCATTGTTGGAGAACAAAACTTTTCTGTATTTAATGGCTTTCATCAGATTGTGCAGTTTGTACAGTACCACAAGCACCATAACAATGTGGCTTTTTCTTAACAATATGAACTAAGTTTGTTTCTATTTCCTTGTAAAGTTGGGTTTATTGTACACACACAGACTCAAGGACGGTACATCTCAGTAAGCCTTTGTTTAAGGTGGCAATTAGATTTCAGAGATGCTACATTTGATCATCTGAGGCGAATCCTCTAAGCCTCGCCAGTGCCAAGGACAATTCTGTTTGGTAAATTGCGGCACCTGAAGTTCTTAAGATGAAGACAGCGGATCTGCAACAGAAACTTTGATAAAGAACGATTCCATTTTTAACGCAGTCCTGTGAGGCGACGTTCAAACCAAACATCAGCTGAGCAGTGAAGCACCGTTACAGATCAAAACATCTGAAATCTTGTAACAGTACGTTTTATCCTGTCACTTCACGGTTGCGTGAAAATGGGCTGTTTTCCTTTTATTATTTCACTCAGTCAGAGATGTATTCATCGACCCTTATCTCTGATAAAGGCAGAATTTTTGTCACAGCTGATTAGATTTTTAAGGTCGACCCCATGTGTCAGATGCATATCATCAAATTATTTTTTTTACCAGTCACACTGATGTCCATTGATTATTTGTTAATTCCATGATACGATGGGAGTGGAATTAGAGCAAGATCACACTTGGCTCTTCTCAGTGAAGCAGAGCAGTTGAAGGTGCTTTGAGTCTTATGTTTGATTTTCCAAACTTATGTTCTTAATTATCCTTCCAAATTGAACTGGATGCTTTTCCTTCCTTTTCAAATATTTAATATATTTATGCATGATGAATGAACCCAGTGAGCACGTCATGCCTCACCAGTCAGCAGGTTTCCATTTTGAATCTCAGCTCAGAGGCATCTGTGTGGAGTTTGCATTTTCTCCCTGTGGGTACAAGCACTGTGAAACATAATACCTTCTATATCATGGTAAGGCGCCATTGAGACTTTTCATTTAAAAAAAGAAGTGAGATTTTTGTTTGAATTTCATATCCATTGTATTGAGTAGATGTCGTGGTGGTAGGAATGCGTAATGTTCAAGCTTCCACACTTTTTGAAGAATTAACTGCAAGTTTACACTTGACACTTGACTCAATTCGCAAGCTGACTTTGTTCTGTTTGGCAAGTATATTTTGAATTTTCTTTTAAGCAATTGCTATTTCACTGTGGCAGCTTGGCCACATCCAATTACACACATAATGTGATGAAAATGACAAAATATGTATTATGCAACGATCTATTGTCTCAGACTCCACTGAAGCGAAACAAAAAGTTGGGAGGTTTGCCACTGAAAAGAAACGAAGCTTTCTTAAAGGGGCAGTTAATTATCCCATAATGACAGCAATTCCAGGGACATGCATTGTTCAATGTCATTATGCAAATAGAATATACATGATCAAAATAACTTATTCTATCAAATAACTTGTGGATGATAAAGCCTTGTTAAAAAAATTGATCATTTCGCCACTTATTCAAATGCCAAAACCACTTGCAATGAAAATAAATGTGATAAAATGATGTAGGCAATTGATTCCCTTGTAAGTTTAAAGGTCAGCTGTAATTTTATTCAAAGAACAATTTGAAGTTGGAGCAACACCACAGCTAAGGCTCGCCTGTTTAGAGGGTCACGGTACCATGTCCCTGAAAGGGGCCGCATGTGTGATACCCATCAGATCAGAATTTAGCTGGTGGCTTGAGCAGGAACACTTTTGGTGGGCTTAGTGACTCACACAAAATGTGAACTTCTTTGATTTATTCAACACAGCTGCGCAACAAAGAGCGTGCCATAAATATTGAAAGAGGAGTTTGCTCTGCTATGATTTCGTATGAGATCGCACAGAGAAGGGATGCGCCCTTTTTTTTTTAGCTGTGAAGCCATGGAGATGTACAACTTCCATTCTGGATTTCCTTCAATTTCCTTCATCTGTTTCCACCTTGATCCAAACATTTCACTTATCTATACATTTATTTTATTTTGCTGTTTATTTTTGTTATAGTATCCATCCATCCAGTCATCTATTATCTGAGCTGATTATCCTCACAAAGGTTGTGGGAATGTTGTAGTATACAGTGAAGAAAATAAGTATTTGAACCCCGTTATATTGCAAATTCTCCCACTTAGAAATTACAGAGGGGTCTGAGATTGTCATCGTAGGTGCATGTCCACAGTGAGAGAGAAACTAAAAAGAAAAATCCAGAAATCACAATGTATGATTTTTATAACAATTTATTTGTGGGATACAGCTGCAAATAAGTATTTGAACACCTGTCTATCAGGTAGAATTCTGACCCTCAAAGACCTGTTAGTCCGCCTTTAAAAGTCCACCTCCACTCCATGTATTATCCTGAATCAGATGCACCTGTGTGAGGTTGTTATCTGCATAAAGACACGTGTCCACCCCATACAATCAGTAAGACTCAAACTTGTAACATGGTCAAGACCAAACAGCTGTCCAAAGACACCAGAGACAAAATTGTACAACTCCACACGGCTGGAAAGGGCTACGGAGAAATTGCCAAGCAGCTCGGTGGAAAAAGGTCCGCTGTTGGAGCAATCATTAGAAAATGGAAGAAGCTAAACATGACGGTCAATCTCAATCGCGGTGGAGCCCCATGCAAGATATCACCTCGTGGGGTCTCAATGATCCTTAGAAAGGTGAGGAATCAGCCCAGGACTACACGACAGGACTTGGTCAATGACCTGAAAAGAGCTGGGACTACCGTTTCCAAGGTGACTGTTGGAAAATAAGACATCGTGGTTTGAAATCATGCATGGCACGGAAGGTTCCCCTGCTTAAAACAGCAGACGTCAAGGCCCGTTTTAAGTTGCCCAATGACCATTTAGATGATACAGAGGAGTCATGGGAGAAGGTATTGTGGTCAGATGAGACCAAAATTGAACATTTTTTTGTCATAATTCCACTAACCATGTTTGGAGGAAGAAGAATGAGGAGTTCCATCCCAAAAAAAACATCCCTACTGTGAAACATGGTGGTGGTAGCATCATGCTTTGTGGGTGTTTTTCTGCACATGGGACAGGATGACTGCACTGTATTAAGGAAAGGATGACGATGGCCATGTATTGTGAGATTTTGGCAAACAATCTCTTGCCCTCAGTGAGAGCATTGGAGATGGGTCATGGCTGGGTCTTTCCACATGACAATGACCCGAAGCACACAGCCAGGCAAACCAGGGAGTGGCTCCGTAAGATGCATATCAAGGTTCTGGCGTGGCCGAGCCAGTCTCCAGACCTAAACCCAATAGGAAACTATGTTTCTCAGCGACAGCCCAGAAACCTGTCTGATCTAGAGAAGATCTGTGTGGGGGAGTGGGCCAAAATCCCTCTTGCAGTGTGTGCAAACCTGGTGAACAACTTCAGGAAACGTTTGACCTCTGTAATTGCAAACAAAGGCTACTGTACCAAATATTAACATTGGTTTTCTCAGGTGTTCAAATACTTATTTGCAGCTCTATCACACAAATACACAAATAAATCATTAAAAAAAATCATACATTGTGATTTCTGAATGTTTCTTTTTAGATTATCTCGCTCACAGTCGACATGCGCCTTGGATGAAATTTTCAGAGCTCTCCATGATTTCAAAGTGGGCGAACTTGCAATATAGCAGGGTGTTCAAATACTTCTTTTCTTCACTGTATATTTATTATTTGGATGCAACAATCCCCAAACAATCTTCTGCAATTGTGTTCTATTTATATGTAACGTACTATAGCCGAGGTTGCAGGAAAAATATTGATTTCAAAGGTTGTTGAAATCACAGTGTGACATTTTGCAGCCAATTGTACTTTGACATGTCTGAGATGAGTGAATTCAGAGATTATGGTAAAATGTATTTTATGTGCACTACTCTCCGGAGTGATTCGGCAGCTACATGTTTTGTATGCATGAAGCGGTGAAACTCAAAGGCTACAGTGACATGCTCATGTCGTGTGAACGCGTGTGTGTGTGTGTGTGTGTGTGTGTGTGTGTGTGTGTGTGTGTGTGTGTGTGTGTGTGTGTGTGTGTGTGGTGTGTGTGTGTGTGTGGTGTGTGTGTGTGTGTGTGGTGTGTGTGTGTGTGGATGTTACTTTTGTGCCACAATGAGGTACAGAGACAAGGCCACAGGGGGGAACATTGCTCCCCTCTTTGCTTCACTGACCATGCAGAACTTCAGCACAGTGAAATCCTGCTAAGTGCCCTTGTGCGTGTCTGCGTGTGTGTGTGTGTGTGTGTGTGTGTTGTGTGTGTGTGTGTGTGTGTGGGTGGGTGTCATTGCGGGCGTTTGTTTGTCCACTGGGAAGCGGTGAAGTGTGAAGACCTGGTCATTCACACCACGCACGCAGGCTTATGGAGCGGATGCAAGCCAGCTGTTCAATTGGGCCACATGGGAAGAGAAGGGGAAAAAAAGTGGAAACTATGTATGTCTCAATTACGTACAGATATTTTTGATAATGCACCCCCATACGGTGAAAAAAATTGAAAATCCATTGGCATTTTACAAAGAAATGCGCTGCAATGCTTTTGTACTGTCATGTCTATGACAAAGCAGCAGGTGGCAGTGTAGTTATCCATCCATTTTCTTAGCCACTTATCCTCACGAGGGTCGCAAGAGTGCTGGAGCCTATCCCAGCTGTCATCAGACTGGAGGCAGGGTACACCCTGAACCGGTTGCCAGTCAATCACAGGGCACGTAGAGACAAACAACAGTCGCACTCATACTCATACCTCTGGGCAATTTAGAGTGTGCAATTAATGTTGCATGTTCTTGGGATGGGGGAGAAAACCAGAGTCCCGGGAGAAAACCCACACAGGCGGAGCCAGGATTGAACCCGGGTCCTCAGAACTGTGAGTCCATCGCTTTACAGCTGCCTCACTGTGCCGCCCTTATCTAGCAATTAATTTTCACCTTTGGCCAGGTGAGCTGGAGCCTTTACCAGCTGATTTTGGGCAAGAGGCCAGGTATACGCTAGACTAGTCCCATTAAAAAGTAACGCCCGCATATTTGGTGTTACTGACAAATTTCCGAGGAAACATATCTTTTGTTATTCACTGTTTTTGCGCTGAGGCCAAAGCCATGTTGAATATAAGAAAAATATTGGTTATCATGAAGCGTCTTGAGCCAAAGAGCTATGTTGAAGTAAGTGAAGGAGTTTCGTTCAGTAGGGCCATTGCCTTATGTGATGGGGAAAAAATGCTTTTCCACCGTCTTGTGGCATCTACGGGAAGTTACAAGCCTCAATGACTTCCACATTTTCTCTCTTTGTGGCAGAGCTTGTTCTCCCTTGAATAGCAAGGATACTCTAGGAATTGGCTAAAGATATTTTTTGCACTTGACTGTAAACTGATGAAAGTCGAAACTAAGTCCATTAACTGTGACATAGTTGATGTTTTTTGATGACATCATTGATATTCTTTCACCCCAGTTCAGCAGTGACCAACCTTTTTGCTGCACAGCTGTTTGACATGAAGAAATGCTTTGACTGACTGGCACAGGAACAAATGGAAACGGATTCAAGTACAAGTTCAAGTAACATTCCTGTCAGATGGGTTATACAGTACATACACGACATGGAACATACCTGAAAAAGCATTCTTCTCAGACCTGCGGTGCTAAAACAGACTAAATCGTTACAAATAAATGAATAAAATCTAAATGAACTTCTCTGCCTAAAATATCCACATTGTGCCTTGTACTATAGACACACCCAATGTGGCCAATCTGGCTAAATTAAAAAGAACAGCAATTCCTATATACAGTATACATAGGCGTGTGATATGGACATGATGAGGAGCAATGTACATGATTGAGTGTTATGGACAGTGTATTGTTACATGTGAATTTTTGCTCGTGGAAAAGTACAGAGAAGGTCAGAAGGAGCTACATTGTGTCTTTGTGGATCTAGAGAAAGCCTATGACAGAGTACCAAGAGAGGAACTGTGGTACTGCATGCGTAAGTCTGGTGTGGCAGAGAAGTATGTTAAAATAGTACAGGACATGTATGATGGCAGCAGAACAATGGTGAGGTGTGCCTTAGGTGTGACAGAGGAATTTAAGGTGGAGGTGGGACTGCATCAGGGATCAGCTCTGAGCCCCTTCCTGTTTGCAGTGGTAATGGATAGGCTGACAGATGAGGTTAGACTGGAATCCCCTTGGACCATGATGTTCGCAGATGATATTGTCATATGCAGTGAAAGCAGGGAGCATGCAGAGGAACAATTGGAAAGATGGAGACATGCACTGGAAACGAGAGGAATGAAGATTAGCCGAAGTAAAACAGAATATATGTGCGTGAATGAGAAAAGTAGAGGGGGAAGAGTGAGGCTACAGGGAGAAGAGATAGCGAGGGTGGATGACTTCAAATACTTGGGGTCAACAATACAGAGCAATGGAGAGTGTGGTCAGGAAGTGAAGAAACGGGTCCAAGCAGGTTGGAACAGCTGGCGAAAGGTGTCTGGTGTGTTATGTGACAGAAGAGTCTCTGCTAGGATGAAGGGCAAAGTTTACAAAACAGTGGTGAGGCCGGCCATGATGTACGGATTAGAGACGGTGGCACTGAAGAAACAACAGGAAGCTGAACTGGAGGTGGCAGAAATAAAGATGTTGAGGTTCTCGCTCGGAGTGACCAGGTTGGATAGGATTAGAAATGAGCTCATTAGAGGGACAGCCAAAGCTGGATGTTTTGGAGACAAGATTCGAGAGAGCAGACTTCGATGGTTTGGACATGTTCAGAGGCGAGAGAGTGAGTATATTGGTAGAAGGATGCTGAGGATGGAGCTCCCAGGCAAAAGAGCGAGAGGAAGACCAAAGAGAAGGTTTATGGATGTGGTGAGGGAAGACATGAGGGCAGTTGGGGTTAGAGAGGAAGATGCAGGAGATAGGCTAAGATGGCAAAAGATGACACGCTGTGGCGACCCCTAACGGGACAAGCCGAAAGGAAAAGAAGAAGATTGTTACATGTGAATTACGACTAACATCCCCTTTGTTCAAACCAGCAAAATGCGACAATTGATTGTATTATGTTTCTGACAATTTTATCTCACACAGATCAACACAACACAAACACGATAAAATAGCTAACACAAAATTGGTGTTCAAGAACAGAGTAGTTAAAGCACAACAGCAAATAGTCACCAATGTTGAACGAATATTCCCAAACGAGCAAATGTTCGTCCCAGCGGGTATTCCGCGTTAGCGAAAGTTCCAAAAACGAACGGTGGTAGGCATCCGTGTAGTTAGCGTTTCAAGCAGCGTAGTTTCCCAGAGCAGCGGTGAGGTCGTAAGAAGAAGCCTCGTCTTTCTCGTCCTTATATAGGTAATCCTTGAAACATGTCAGACTTCCGTGTTATAAAGGACACAAAGAGTTCGTGTCACATGGACCCAAGAGCATTAGAGGAAACCACGTCACATCATAAAGACTTACAAGTATGAAAGGAAACAGTGTCACAAAGATCCGCATTATAACAACTTGAAAGCATAAAAGGAAAATAAAGAGAACAAAGAATAAAAATACACACATAACAGTATTCAATTATAGATGTTTAAAAGTACACGTCACCGTGGCATCTTCTTCTTCGTTCCCCTTTGGATTATCCTGTTAGGGTTGGCCACAGCATGTCACCCTTTTCCCTTCAAGTCCATCTCCTACATCCTTCCCTTGAACACCACAATTGCCCTCATGTCTTCCCTCACTACATCGATCAACCTTGTCTTTAGTCTTTTTCTAGCTCTCTTTTTCTTGCCTGGCAGCTCCATCCTCATCATCCTTGTAGACTTTAAAAAACAACTGTCCTCTTCAGCTCCATGGCCTAGCAGAATGGCAACTTTGTATGCCTTTGTGCTTGGAACAGTTTTGCTGTGCAACAGGGGCGTTTGAAATACTCTCACTGTTTGTTTATTTATTCTGTGTTTTATTTAAAATGCTGCCGGACAGAAAACGATTTGAGGGGAAAGGTAGTGATGGAGTGGACAAGGGGACTATGGGTGAGAACCAGAGCAGAACAATAGTGTGAGAGTCTAGATATTTCAACACAAGTAACATTTAAGCAGTCATTAGTAGATGGGGAGGGAGCAGTGCAACTGACTAGTGGACAGTGAGTTTCTTTTTTCCTATCCAAACACCTGCAAGAGCCTGTCAATTGGCCGAAAGTGTGTCTATCAAACTACCAATGACCATAGGAGGTCCCAAACCCAACCACAGCACCCGACCAGTATCAAGTGGAAGGGCATGGGCACAGCAACACTGCCCCCACACCCATCCAGCTCCACCCTGCAAGCCCCACTGCCATCACCACCACCCCCGCTCCCTTAATGCATGGGCGGGGGACCCAATGCAGGAACCAGTAGCCACCCAAAAACAGTCAGAGCCCACCAAAGTCCATGATAACCTCCCACGGGTGAGGGTGCCAAGAGATGGGAGAGGAAGGTGGCAAGAAAGGGAGGGGGTCACAGCAGTCAAGCCAAAAGAGGTGTGAAAACCCAACACCCACACTTTTAGTATGGTTACCAGGTCTCTGACAACCTACCATCATCATCCCTCTCTCCATATACTCTCTATCTCTCCTATGGACATGTCTAGACCATTGAAGTGTGTTGAAGTCCGGTCTCTCGCTCTCTCTCTCTCTTTCTCCCTCTCTCTCTCTCCCTCTCTCTCTCGCTCTCCCCCCATAACAGCTAACCTTGGGCGCCCCTCTGATGAGCTCATCTCAAAAATCCTATCCAACATTGTCACCCCTACAGCAAACCTCAACATCCTCATTTCCGCCACCTCCAGCTCTGCTTCCTCTCTAATCTGGACATCATGGCTGGCCTCACCGCTGATTTATAAACGTTGCCCTTCATCCTAGCAGAGACTCTTCTGCCACCTACAGTAACACACAAGACACCTTCCACCAGCTGTCCCAACCTGCTTGGATCAATTTCTTCACTCCCTTATCACACTCCCCATTGCTCTGGATTGTTGTCCCCAAGTATTTTAAGTCATCCGCCCTCTCGATCTCTCCTCCCTGTTGCCTCACATTAACCCCTTCCACACCTCTTATTCATGCATATATATTCTGTCTTCGGCTAATCTTCATTCCTCTTCTTTCCTATGCATGCCTCCACCTTTCTAACTGTTCCTCCACCTGCTTCCTGCTCTCACTGCAGATCACAATGTTATCTGTGGATATCATGGTCCAAGGGGATTCCAGTCTAACCTCATCTGTCACCCTTTCCATCACCACTGCAAACAGGAAGGGGCTCAGGGCTGATCACTGATGCAGTCCCACATTCATCCTTTGTCATATCTCCATGTATTCCTTTCTCCTCTCCAAAGTGTTCTGTGTCCTACTTCTTCTTAGCTAACCTCTTTTCCTGTATTATTTCCTGTACTTTCATGTTACAGTCTCCCTTTCCCCTTTCCTAGATGAACAACTCTTACGTATGGTTGTTGTAATTAGTGATTGCCCTGCACATTTTTTTTTCAAATGAATCAGATGGCCACCTTGTGTACCATTGCTTAGTGTGTTGCAGTCAGATTAGAGGCGGGAAAAAAAAATCACAGTTTCTATTTGACTTATACTTTTATAGTATTTGAGAACAGATTTGCATATTTTGGAAGGTACCGTACGACTGGTCTTATTTTTCCTCAACTATTTCCACACACTTTGTGGCATAGTTTTTTTTTTTTCTTGTTGTTCTTTTTTCCATGAGATCTGACCAGCTTCATAATAAAGATCTGTCTGTCATTCCTCAGTGCAGCTTTTTCAAAACGGTTTTCAGCTTTCAACAATCACACTTGTCCTTTTTGCGATTTTCCGTGTGATGATTTATTTACTGTACCTTTCCGATTGTCGGCCTGGTTTGCGTTTCGGGGACTCCTGTCTCTCCATAGGTGGTTCCTGAATTATTCAACTGCTCTTTTTTCCTCCAACTCCTTGTGTCGTCTTTTTACCTTCATTTTGCCAACCGAGTGGCTCCCTTTCTCATCCTCTTGCTCTCTATTTTATTATTCCCTGAGAGATTCAGTGAAAGCAGTGAGTGCTTCAGTGGCATCATTAGAACAAGAGGAAACTGGAAAGAAAATCCCTTCATTTCTTTGTTGCAGTGTTTGCTCTTTCTCTTAACTGGAGGTAGCGTTTTAATCTCCCTTCTGTCTCTCCTCAGATCCCAATGCTCTTGGCCATCACGGCACAGACCACGCTTTGATCGGAGGAGTGGTGGCTGTGGTGGTCTTTGTCACCTTGTGTTTAATCATTGTTTTGGGAAGATACCTGGCCAGGCATAAAGGTAAAACCACCGGAAACGCGGCTGTCTAGCTCTCAAAGCTCACACTGACCTCACACCCTGTCCCGTTAGACATTCCGTCCATCCCAAGATTGCAGGTGAATGTTATGCAGTAGCTGCTGGGAAGGACAAATAAATAAATAAAAAAAATAAGATGTATATTCAGTGTTAGTTTAAAATATACAAGCTGTAAATCTCTTACTTTATGATTAGTTTGAGAGGAAAATTAACTGGGACTGGGAATAAGCAGCTTGACATTTTTTTTAAGAAGTAGTAGTAGTTACGGCGGCACGGTGACTCAGTTGGTAAAGCGTTGGCTTCACAATCCCAGACCTGACTGTGTGGAGTTTGCATGTGGGATTTCTCCAAGCAGTCCGTTTTCCTCCCACATCCCAAAAACATGCAACATTAATTGGACACTCTAAATTGTCCCCAGGTGTGATTGGAAGTGCAGCTGTATGTCTTGATGTGCCCTGCGATTGGCTGGTGACCAGTTCAGGGTGTACCCCGTCTCCTGCCCGTTGACAGCTGGGATAGGCTCCAGCGCTCCCCACAACTCTTGTGAGGATAAGCGGCTAAGAAATTGGATGGATGGATAGTAGTAAAGATTTGCTGAACTGCTGCTTGTTGTGAGTTGAGTCCACGGCCATCAAACATTGCCACACCCCCACCCCACCCTACCCCCCACCCCCCCAAAAAAAAAAAAAAAGAAACATCGGTCAAATAGGCATTTGCTTGCGCCGCTCATTCTTCGGACAGGGGAGCCTGTTGCACTTTGACAACCTTCGTCCTTGTGGCGCATTCAAAATGAGTGCATTGTTTTCCCCTTCTGCTTTTCCGCAGGAACATATTTGACAAATGAGGCCAAGGGAGCGGATGACGCGCCCGACGCCGACACGGCCATCATCAACGCCGAGGGCAACCACGCACACGCTGAAGAAAAAAAGGAGTACTTCATCTAGACTGTAGAGGGCGCACCCTTTGCCATCTGTCCCTCAGTGTCTTTTGTTTTTTTTTCTGGCTGTCACCACCCCGCGACCATTTGCGACAGAGGCAGCGCTCAGTCGGAAAGGATCCCACGTTGTTTGCCCTCTTTCTGGCTTCATCTTCATCTTTGTCTTAATCGTTCGGCGGCCGTTTTTCGCAGGCATCGCTGCCAAAGTTCACTCTTGTATTTTTTGCCCTCGACATTGAAAATCTGTAAATCTACCATGACTGCTACGTTCTTACACGCCCGAGTCAGACGCCTGAACACACCACCGTGATCCCTGCCACTCCCTGATTCTGATGCACACCCTCCAACTCCTCACATACACACAATCTTACAAACACACGCTCACACACATCAACACGGTGCCTAAAAATACAGTTGCCATTGAACTCGTGTCAATGCCTTCATGTATCAGTCAGTAGCAATGTAAATGCTTTTGTAGATGGTCACTCGGACGGACTATCATCCCATTGCTTTGCTCACTGCATTGTGTTTTGGATTTTTTTTTTCTTTTTTGAATTTCAATGACGATCTGTGCTGTTTTGCGCCTTATACATATCTACCACACTCAATATGGTACTTTGTAGACGGTCCCTACTTCCTAAAATAGACTTGCAATTAAAATGTCGAGCCATGTAAGATAAGACGAAGGCTTTGTGTGACACTCGTGTAGCAAGGTTCCTCGGATACGTGTATAGTTAGTCGAGTGGGGGTGTAGTGTGCTATTGTTTAGACATGAGAATACACACCAAAAAAAACATAATTAGCAAACACTGCTAGATGAGACATTTCATTTACCGAAAAGAATAAGGCAGGGTTTTCTAAATCTGCTATACTGATCTACTTTTTGTGTATATTCCTGTACTCATTGGCCTTTTTTTTTCCACATGATGGCTTCAGGTCGACTAGCTGTATAAATTGTATTTAAGTTAGTAAAATCTTTTATGTCATAATGCGAAGAGAAAAAAGAAGATCCAGAGAAATGTAAAATTAAGAAATGGGTCAAAAAGAGTGCATTAGTTACATTATGTACAGGGATTTTGTGATAAATGCAGTTCATTTCTGTAAATTCTGTTTTGATGTGCACTTCAACTAGCAGGTGTATTGTGAAGATTTTTGTTTTTATGGAGAATACAAATGAACATTTAACAGGGAAAGGTACAAAAAGTTAACCAAACGTTCAAAATTGAGTATTTTACATTAACACGTGCCGATGTACAAGTATGAAGTACACAAGATGCAGCTCAGAAGGTGCAGGAACACTTGTATCAATGTGAAATATTTACATTTGAATCCCCCGCAGAGAGGCACTCCCAAAAATGTCCCCCCTCCAAAATATATATATATATATGTATCATAACTAATAACTTGTTTTTTTGTGAGAACAGGCTCACATATAATATCTTGCAGTTAGCAAAGAACTCGCTTGAACGTGACATGACGCTCACTCAATGGGCGTCCAGTATTTCCCAAATCATCAAACATTGGGACACATAAAAAAAAAAGCACAAGATGGAGTTGTGTTCCATCGCAAACAACTCATCTGCCTTGGGGGTGGTTCTTTTATTCAAATCGACAGTGGAAAGAGGACAAATCTTTGTTCCCAAACTGTGAAAACAGATGGGAAAAAAAATGTTATTTTTCTTTGAATGGTTCTAAGCTCCCTGCTGTGTAATGTCTGCTAAAATGTGTTTGATTGTGAAAATTGCTATTGAATTCCAGCTCTCCTGTAATCTTTTTGTATATTAGCAACTTTATCAATTGTTTTGTTCATTTGTTTTGTTGGCGGGGAGGGCGCTGGGGTGGGCATTTATCAATCATTGCATATAATTTTGGCCAATTTTGTTTTGGGATCAAGGCATGTAAATAATGTCTGGGAAACTAAAGTTGGTCAAAACACATTGGCCTCTTTTTCATGAGTTATTTAAGAGAACAGGGAAAACGTTTCAAAATGTAACTTGATAGTGGAAAATAGGTGTTTGTGGTTTTGTATTAAGGATGGGTGGATGTGGTAATTGACGACACAATTAATGGATTTTTCTTTTTTTAAACATCTCTGAATGTTTTCAAGTCCTGTTTTGACGCCAGTGGCGTATTTCGCAGCGTAAGGATGTAGCCCGACTTCTCATAGCTGACGTAATGTTTGTGTTTATTTGAGCACCCTTCATTGAGCCACGGCACGCATTCGACGTAAAAAATTTGTCACGTCACACTGCCAAACAAATGTTACAAAAAGTCAAAATACTGCAGTAATGACAATCTCGTCTTAATTTACTCACAAATGTAGTCAGTCATTAGTTGAACAAAAACCGATTCTAGAGTTGTATAAACGGTGACAGGTTTATTCTCTTCTGCCCTCTACTGGAAGAGGGTTTAACTGTTCTGGTTGTCTATATGTCGCTGGGATAGCTAGATGAACAAAAATACATTTTTAGGAACTTAATAACCATTTTCAGACTAATTAAGTGAAATTGAAATGACACCAAAGCAACAGCCACTCTTGCGGGCAAGTAGTGTCCCTTATTTGACCGCCATCAAATTGACACAATTAATCAAAATTGAATTCCGCACATTCGACACAACAAAGCGATCGATTGTTATTCCCATATATTGATATTGAAGCCATTAACATAATTACGTCATTGATTGAGATGGCAAAAACTGACATTGATAATGCAGCAAGTCAGTGGCTGACTGAGTCGTGTCGCCTATTGTGCGAAAGACTTTGTGCAAGCAGTATATTAATCGAGCAAGATGGAGGCAATTGTTACCAAGGGCAATGGAACAGTTAGCCCAGCTGTCTCCAATTTGGTGACCAATTTCCAGCATTATGCAAATACGGTCAGTAAGTAATATCTTTGTCACCGAGTGAACTCAAACACTGTCGCGCCGTCTTCTCGAGTGGAACATAACAACACTCCGATTCTCTGCGTAACGCAGGAAGCCGTGTGTTAGATTCATCAAGAAAGGCGACGTTGGGTTCAAGGAAAGCTCCTTTGTTCTGGTGCAGTTGTTTGTCGGATTTAAAGCAGCAAAGAAAACCGTGGAGGAAAACAAAGCATTTCATACACTTGCAAACATCTTTAAGCATTGCTGTATTTGTTTTTTAAATGCTGGATTGTGGAGTAGGCGCCACGGTGGAGCAGCTGGAAACCATTGGCCAGACATTTCTGAGGATCCAGGTTCAATCCCGGACCTCCCTGTGTGGAGTTTGCATGTTCTCTGGGTTTTCTCCGGGCATTCCGTTTTCCTCCCACATCCCAAAAACATGCAACATTAATTGCACACTCTAAATTGCCCATAGGTATGATTGTGAGTGCGGCTTTTTGTCTCCATGTGCCCTGCGATTGGCTGGCAACCAGTTCAGGGTGTACCCCGCCTCCTGCCCGTTGACAGCTGGGATAGGCACCAGCACTCCTGTGACCCTTGTGAGGATAAGCGGCTAAGAAAATGGATGGATGGATTGTGGAGTACAGGAACCATCTCATAGGAAATCACAATAAGCCCCCCCCCCCCCCAAAACCTTTTTGTGTGTGATTAGAGGCAACAACCAAATATTTTTTCCTGAACATTGTGGCCGATTTCAAAATGTGCCATATCAGTTGTACAGGTTCCAGGCTACGTGATTTACTGTTAAAACATTCAGCAGTCCTACATTGCCATACGTTTTTACAAGCGAGAAGTGCACACAACTCTTTTAAAAAAAAAAAAAGTCCAGAATGGTCCTCCAATATTTGAAATGATTTAAGTAAGTGATGTGAGGTTGCCTTGGCAACGTTAGGCTCCTTATTACCATTCAGTGCATCATGATTTTTAAAGATCTTTTCCAGAGCAATGACAACATAGCGTGAACTGGCAAAGAAAAAAGGCACAGTTGCGGGTCAAAGAGCCACAATTCTCACTTCTTCACTGCCTTCACCACTTCCAACGTGTGTGTGCATCCATTTGTTGCGTGCAATGTTTTGGAGATGGGACGGGATGAAGTGAATCACAACTTTGGAAATGTTCAATAACGCCGCTTTTGTCTTTGCCCGGTACCGCTGAGGCTTTTTGATTTAAAAGTGCAAAATGCTGTTTACAGGCTGTCCACAACGCGTCCCCACTTCATTGGTGCTGCTCTTTAAACTATCTCGTGTGAGTGTGTGTGTGTCTTTTTTATCACAAACACATTGTCTTTTATACATTTGTTTTTTTTTAACAAAATGTAAATGTAATTAAAACCTAGCCTTAGCCTAATATCATAGTTGCCTAAGTTATTCTCAAAGCGTGGAACTATTACCACTAGTGGTACGTGAAACAATCAAATAAATGTTCAAATTGTGAATAATGTTAAGGTGGCTTAAACGTTTTTGTTTTTTTTAATCTAGTGCAGTACATCGGTTGAGATCAGCTCAGTTGTATTTAACTCATTCAAGAAGTCGATTTTTTTCATTATCTATTTTTAAGTGCAGTGTTCATGTGTTCATGTTCAACTGCCTAATGCTTGCAAAAATATATACTAAAAAAATAAACTCTAACGTTTTGGAGAATTAAACCTCTAATTTTTGAGGAATTATTTTAATGTTTGTCATAATTTTTTTTTTTTTTAGGTGCTACGTGGTTTTAAAAAGTTAGAGAACCACTGTCATAAATCATTCGGAACTTCATGGAGCAAAGATTCTTGCTAAAATGTATTTCTCTTTATTTGTCCAGATTTTCATCCAGGCCACAAAGGTTGAATTGAGCCAACCGGACTCTTCTTATTTATTGAATTTGTTTTTTTCTTTTGCTAAAATATTCCAAAATGGCGTAGGCAAATATGCTCTTAGGCTAAGGACAGGTCAGTGTCCCTAAAGCATTTTTTATGTTTTTAGTCTTCTGTCACATCTAAATAATCCTTTCTGACATGACGATGGTGAGCTGCCTTTTTTTTTTATACACACTCCTAAATGGTCCTTTCAACAGGCTGACTCACTCTCAGTGATGAGGTCACTTTTCTGAACTGCTTTTTTTTTTTCTAAACCTCTGAACCCCTCGCTATCTGATGTCACATTTCCATGAGTCATCACTGGCCTTTTATTTATTCGGGCAGGAAAATTCATATTTGGTTATTTGGTATTATTAAATTTAGCAATCAAGTAGTCGTTCATGATCAAACTTTTTTTTGTTTAAATACTGTTGTTATTGTATGTAATAACTCTGGCACATAAACGTACATATACCTCTGAAATAGTTTGCCCAGTTTGCTCCACTCTGCATCATACAGCCGTCTCATGCAGTATGTGGTTTCTCTTTCGAATTCTATTTTTTATTGTGTCCTTACCTTTCAGTGTTTTAGTGACTTTAATTTCATGTTCGTAGAAAATCGTGACCATCCAATCACAACAAATGGAGCGTTTGTTTTGTATCTCAGTAATATGTTAGTGGACCCGCTTGTTGTGCAAGGGATTTTTCGCTTCATTCTTTCTTCTCACTGCAATGTTACATCACCCAAAAGAGGACGTGAACAGGAAACAAATCTCAACTTTCTTCACTATGTTGTTTAAATGGAGCTGTTGCAAAGTGCACATCTTTACGTCATTAAGTGTGTAGTTGTGCTGCACTGTCACTCACTACGCTGCGAACACTAAAGGGCAGAATTCCCGGCAGAGATGTTTGTGCAGCTTCTTGGTGAAATCTTGAGTTTTACAATGATTAATATTCTATTGGGTAGTCATGATGGTGTCCAGAGCACCGTGACCCAGGTGTGTTTTCTCCCATCGTCTGTGGGATTGGTTTAATTTAGAGGTTCATTCTCATGTATGAAATTGAATTATTGAATAAATAGTTGCCAAAACTCCTGATTCTGATTGCTTTTTCTTTCCTGAGTTACCACAATTTGTCTCATTTACATCAGCCCTGTTTATGGAGTGTGTCATGTGAGAGTGCAGTACTACTTTCGCTCTCATATTGCTGCAAAATATGGTGCTTCGCCATTACGACTAAATCCTCCCACTCTGTGGTAGCTATGCTTCGTGCAGGTGTCAGCGGAGAATAAAACCACGGAAGATCGTCATGAGTTTCAATAAATCCACTCTGACCTTTTTGTTCAGTTTGCTGCAAATCGCTTGAGCTCCAATGGGGACAAACATTAACCTTCTGAGGGCGCCTGGATTAAACCGAAAACAGCGATGTCAACGGCTTCAAACTGGTACACATGATTTGAAGACTGAGTAACTTCAATATTTTCCTTTTAGGAAAGTGCAAAATTAAATGTCTGCCTTTGAAGAAAAAGTAAGCCTCGATATAAGTGCAACAGTAACAGTTTGAACAGTGTGAATTATTAAAATAATGCTTTGTCTGATTGCTATGGCGCCATTTGGAGAGGAAAAAGGTTTACATTTCTTTTGGTGTATGTGCGTTGGCCACTGGGGGGCAGTATAATATAGGCATACAGACTAACCAAGAGTCATTTTTTGCAGAGGATAAATAATATATGGATGCAAGTATTGTTATATTGTCTGTCTACATGTGTTGGTGTACAGTATACACTATAATATTTCACTATGTGCCAAACTACTGCTTGAAACTTGACAAGTTTTCACTGGCCACATAAAATGTTGATTTTTTTTTCCGCAAGCATTGAGTTTGACACCAGTGATTTGGTGGATAAATGGCAGAAGTTTCGAGGCCCAACGGGAAAGAAAAAAAATGGGATTCAATTATTTCAAGCCTTAACGCCACTAAAAAGCATACAGCACAATTGGCCAAGTATCTTGTGATGTGATGATGATTATGCACAATCCCTCACTTATGCAGTACTTATGTTAATAATTGATCACAGAGATAATACTAATAGATGTGGTGTGATTTTTAACTGTTATCTTTTGGAGACTAATTAACTTACATGGCTAAATTTCAAAGGTAAGCCAACAAAATGAAAACTCATTAATAGACTACATCCAAATTAATCACCTTCAATTTATTTGAAAATCAAATCTTGGCTGTCAAAACAGATAAAAAAAAAATAGGATGGCAAAAGTTGCACGAAGTAAAGAAGGTGTCACTACGTGAAGGACTGTAAAACCGCCAATTTGGTCTTCCATCTTGTCCCAGCCAAAGAACAGAATAAGGACAGCGAGTGAAGGGGAACATTGAATGAAGATTTCATTTTGGCTCGGCAATAAAGAACATTCGAGCTCCTGGCCCAGGAAGTGCATGACAACGGTAAACAGGCGGAGGCAGATAAAATCGAGATCCAAAGATAGCGAAATAAGTCTCATAATCGGTCATCAGGGCAACAGCAAAGCTGAGTGAGGTCTTTGTCTCATTTAATTGCCAGAATGTTCACAATTACTGTTCACGTGCACTTGCAAACAGCTCATTATTCGTCGCGCCCAGCATGTCGCAGGCGCCAACCCGACGACTGCTGTGAGCGATGATGCTAATGCTATGCTAATACAGTATCTTCCTCTCCTGTGCAATCTCCATTTTTGTTCTTTAATGCGGACTGCTGGGATTTTGGAAATATGTCACCTAATGAGGTCAGGAACCATGATAATCAAACATAACATGGTCGAAAACTGAATTTTTCCGTTCCTCCATTTTTTTGTTTGTGTTTTTAAAAATGCATTTTTATTCATTGTATCTGTAAAATGTGTACGCATTTCATTTATTTTTCTTTCTACAGAATATATTTTTACTCTTATAAGTAATGTGTAATTAGAATACACAGTGTATATATCCATCCATCCATTATCTGAACTGCTTATCCTCACAAGGGTCACAGGAGTTCAAGAGGCGGGATAACATCTTGAACTGGTTGCCAGCAAACCGCGGGGCACCTAGAAACGAACCACCAGTTACTGTACATCCACAGTTGAAGCCAGAAATTCATTTTTTGTCTCACTGTCTGAAGTCAAATCTGACTAAATCTCTCCTGTGTCGGGTCAGTCAGGATCACCAAAATTATTGAATTTTGTTAAACACAACAAAAATGAGAGAGAATTTCTTGGAGAATTTTATAGGATTTTATTCTACGTCAAAAGTTTACATACAGTGCCGGAGCAGGAATTGCAACTTTGTAAGCATTTTGATAGTACGCTTCGGGTCATTGTCCAGACTGTCCATCAGGTTCTGCTACAGTAATATACAGTAACGATATTCTTGCTGTATATTGTGATAACCACGCCACTATCTTCCTTTGGAAATGATATATAAAATCTCAGATGTAAAAAAAATTTTATTTCAGGGGTGACCTTGAGGCCCTTGTGATTCATGGAGTCATAGTGCCTATTAAAGCAGAGGTCGTTATTAGAGGAAATATGTAATGACACACACACAAAGGCTATATTTGACAACATTGTAACGAGTTTGTAAAATAGTGATGGTGCATTCAAGACTGCTAAGGAGTCAGAAATGTCTGATTGGTAATTTGACTTACTCTCTTTCTCCTGAATAATTCATTGCAGTGTGGTGATATTACAAGGTGGCTTTCCAATCCCACTTTCACGGAATGCAGCGATTGCGCCTTGGTTACCAGCACCTCTTTGGAAGTCTTTTCCACAACACACACCCACCAAAGTTAGATCGCCTCACATTCACCCCTTCACCCGTGTTCCTCTTCATCCTGAACTCCTCTTCATCTTCTCCTCGGCATCCTCGGTGTGTTTATCTTTTCATGACTTTGACCACAAAGATGTTTGTAGACTTTGAAGTGTGTCATTATTGTGCTGACCATATGTGGCCAACGCACACACGCACGCACACGCGGAGCCTTTAGATGTGCTTCCAAATGCCATTTAAACACTCTTTGTTGCCAACAAGCTTTACCTTGAGGGAATTTTCTCGACTTGAACCCGGGGGCACAGTGAGATCCTCTTGATGGAATACATCCAAGCAGTCATTCATTTTTTTGTATGGCTTATCCTCACAAGGGTTGTAGGAGTCCATCCCAGCTGTCTTGACAAAGACATTTGAAAAAAAAAAACCTACCTTGTTCAGAATCAGAGTCAACTTTAATGGCCAAGTGTGTAAAAACACACAAGGATTTTTTTCTCCGGCAGTTGACATTCGGAACAAAGAACAAGGAACAATATAGCAACAAGAACAAAGAACAAGAGACATTTCTGTTTATAGGAATCATTCCTTATAAGACGTGCAAGGTGTAAAATCTATATACAGATAAGTGTGTTAACAATATCAATTCTGCAGAGGGAGCAGTTTAAAGTGACAAATCGTTGTCATGATCCAGCCGGTCCAACCCTGGCTGTGTGGGTGCCCGCGCGGTCGCGCTGATTTGTGCCTCATGCTGGCTGATTGGCCTCGGTGTATATAGGACCATGGGGACGACTGGTCCGGCACCAGATCGTTGCGGTTCATGCCCTGTTCCAGCACTCCCATATCCCTGATCGTCAACCCGTGTTCTCCGACCGACCCCGTAAGCCTGACTCCTTTGATATTCCTGCCTGCTTTGATCGATCTCCCATGTACCGATTCCTGCCTGCCCGCGCACCTGCACTCCACGCCCAATGTCCTGACTACCGCTGCTGCACCTCACTGCCTGCCCGATCCCTGACCCTGGAATAATAAACGTTTTTCCCGAATTATCTCTGCGTCTCCCGACTCCTGCATTTGGGTCATACCTCCGTTTCGATGGGTCGTGACAATCGTAATGTCTACAAAATATAAAAAGTAAAAAATATATATATGCATGCAAATCTGGGGAACAACTACAGGAAATGTTTGACCTCTATAATGGCAATGAAAGCCTTCTGGACCAAAAATTAACATTGGTTTCTCAGGTATTCAAGCACTTTTTGCAGCTGTATCACACAAATAAATCATTTTAAAAACTCATACATTGTGAGTTCTGGATTTTTCTTTTTAGATTCTCTCTCCCACAGTGGACATGCACCTATGATGAAATTTTAAGACCCCTCCATGATTTCTAAGTAGGAGAATTTGCAATATAGCAGGCTGTTCAAATACTTATTTTCTCCACTGTGTGTGTAGATAGATAGATAGATAGAGATAGATAGATAGATAGATAGATAGATAGATAGATAGATAGATAGATAGATAGATAGATAGATAGATAGATAGATAGATAGATAGATAGATAGATAGATAGATAGATAGATAGATAGATAGATAGATAGATAGATAGATAGATAGATAGATAGATAGATAGATAGATAGATAGATAGATAGATAGATAGATAGATATTTTAATACCAATACTGATTGGACAAACAGGATGTGATTGAGTGTCCTAAAATGACACAAGGCAGAAAAATCATAGGTTCGCTGATCAAGAATTTAATAAATTAATTGCCAGAGGGAAAAAACTGTTGGAATGCCTGCTAAGTTTAACTTTCAGTGATTTGTAGCGTTTTCTCGACGGAAGGAGTTGGAAGAGTCGGTGGCCAGGATATGGAGGGTCCAAGAGGATCCTGCCTGCTCTGGATCTAGTCTACAATAGTGGGTTTGCGTGGTGCCAACAATCCGTTCAGCGGTTTTGATTGTCCGTTGCAGTCTGAGTTTGTCCTTTTTTTCTGGCGCCCCCAAACCAGATTGTGATGGAGGTACACGGTACTGATTGGATGACCGGTGTGTAGAACTGTCTCAGCAGCTCTTGTGACAGCCCGTGCTTTCTCAGAAGTCGCAAGAAATTTATCCTTGTGCTCATCATAAATGTTTTTGGTCCGACCTCATAAGCTGCATAATGGACATTTCCAGCTAGCCACTTCCTTGAATGCAGCATTTAGTCCATTAATATGAATGAGGGTGTGTTGAGATGAGTCACGGCCATGATGGCCGCATACAGAATTTGGATCGCCTGCTCCAACTGACAAATGAGGAGTTGGTCAGAGCCATAGGGCACGGAGGTTGTTGTTCACACTGAATAGCGTCAACATTAATGAGTTTGGAAAAGCACCCCCACCCCCCTAAATGAGAACTTTCTGCTGTTGGAAGTTAGCATTGTGTGGAAGAAGTTGTGGTCACCTCTCCCATTCCTTGAACCTTCATGAGGGCGGATGGCTGAATTTTGGATACCGTCTAATTCGTGGCTTTAGGATTTTTAAGAAAGGAATGACCACGAAGGAAAGAGAAGCAGCCTGAGGGGGAGGGGACAGAGTTCATGGCAGACGGGTAATTTATTTTTGATGGGATGCTTGAAATTCAGCAAATTAAAGATTGGTTGAATTTTATTTCTTGTATCCTGCTGAATCATTGGGGGGACGTGGGGGGCGTGCAATTACTTAGAATTTTAATGTTCTGTTGCGTCATTTCTGAGTCCTCTGGGTCATTTGTCAACATAAATGGAGGACTGCCCGATTATGATTAAAGGACTGGAATTTAAAACGGAATATGGGGAGCCTGCACTTTACAACAGAATTCCCGCTTCTATGGTGGTGACATTCGTAGTGAAATAATTGATACATATACAAGGATGAGTCATGAGTGTTAAAATATTGCCTGTACAGTTAATTAAGGGTTTTAGATGGTGAGGGTTTGAGCACAATTTTGGATCAACTTGGAAGTCAACCAAGATCGACACATTCACCGGATGTTGTGGTGACGCACTTTACATTTTCAATCTCCAACTACAGGTTCATTCAGAGTATCACTCAAAGTCGTCATTATGGGCTGCATCTTCATAGCAACGTGGATCTTCTAAATAAGATAGGTGCAACGAAGGAGCTGACAGTTATGCCACAATACACCACATATACAAAGTCACGGATATTATCTTGAAATGCTCTGCAAGTGCGATTTGAGCTCACACATCAGGAAATTCAATATGTTTGGACGATGAATGTTAATTTTCGAATAACTCTTGCTATCAATCATGGAGAAAATGAAGCGCAGCACTATATTTCCAACCAAAATTTGCAAGACTTCAACATCATAAAAGAATAAACAGGACACGTTTTGATAGGAAACAATCCCAATTAATGTTCCCAATGTTTTGGGTGGCATCAAGGGTGGGAACCAAGACACCAAGACAAGTTCTCACTCTGTCAAGTTGAAGTTTACAAGCTGAGCGGCGTTGATCAGTACTTTACAATTTGTGATTCACTGCAGGCGAGCTTGAAAAAAAAATTCAAGGAAACTGCCAACCTCAGTTACATGTTAATGGAAAAATGTTGTTAATGAGGTTCTAATGTAATTTTCCCACAAGGAATCTGTTAAAGTGTTGGATGAAGGTGTAATATAGAATTTCTTCAATATATTTGCATTGATGATTCCCCTCCCCCACCTTCCCCCATGCCCAAGATCTAAAACATTTTGAAGGTGAAATATTATTTAGCATATAGTTTTGCTACACGCCTGGCAAGTAAGCAATACAATAATAATAATAATCAACAACCACCCTGCAGAATTAAACAACAAAGTGATTTATTTGGTGGAAAATGTAGGGATACTGCTAAAGACGGTTTTTAAAGAAACAAAATGACCTTAAAGTAAAGTTGGGAAAGTAATAATAATAGTAAGTAAGTAGTAATAATAATAATAATAACATGGTTAATTGAAAATCTGCTTTCATGTCTTTCTTTGATGGTCCTCTTGGTGCAGCTTTTGAGATTGATGTCACCCATTGTTTTTTCACTTTTCATGCACGCACTCGCACACAAGCTCATTTTTGCTGAGCCATCTGGTGAAAGGCTTTTAGAGGCAGTTTAGTGGGACAGTGAGTGCAGACACAAGGAGGTGAAAACGGGGACAAGTGTGCTTTTAAGTCGACAGAGAAAAAGGATAATGAGCCTGTGGTCACCTTGTCATGAACTTCATTACGTCTTATTACCGCCATCTGTCTTTCGCTTTTATCAGTTTAAGGCACAACAGATGACCAAACAGAAGTCGAGATACAGTATGTAAATCTTCCTATATAATGAGACATGATTCAAACAAAATGTAACCCTAACAAGCACATGCAATGGAAACTGAATTCAAAGTTAAAGTTGTACAACACCTCTAAATAACTCACAAGGATGGAATAATGAAGGATTTTTCTATTTTGGCTTTTTTTTTTTTAGCCACATAAAATTACTTGATGTTCGTACCACATGAATAAAATGATCTGTGAAAAAATCAAATCAAATCCCCCCTTTCTGGTGTCATTTTGTACCTCTAATTTGATTTGCAAGAAACCACACCCCTCAGGGCAAATGACCAATCAGAGACAGAAGGCATGACTGAAAAGGTGTCGCTCATTCGTGGTGCACATACAATATAGGGCTCATGCACCTACGTCACCAAAATCGCGTGACTGGCCATATAGCACGACGCCAAGAGTCTTGCCCAATACTGTTAGACATTTAGAAGGTGAAAATAAATGAAGGTATGTGGAAAAAATTAGATAAACTCAGCATAGAGGACCCATATTTAATGCCAAAGTCGCCGATAAGAAAGTAGACTGTTAAATGACTGTTGTCTTGGACAACTGGATCTACATATGTATCTGGTGAGAAAGTCATTGAGATTTACATGGAAGAGTTCGAAGGCGTACAAAAGTCTGGACGCATACAAATACTTTGTTGCTGGATCTGTTCTTATCAGGAATAAATCCCACATAATGATGGAGTCACTCAGATTTTTTTCAATAAAAATACCAATATTTAAATAAATGATGCCTGGTTTTACACAAACTCGCATTCATTAACTTTGATTGAAAAAAAAAAAAGAGGACAGAGTCGTCTTCACGGAATGTACACGGAAGCGATTGGAGCCACACTTGACCTCCGTAAACCTCTGCGACAGACAGTTTTTTTTAACGCATTGTTCTCAAATGATCCAACTTGCCATTATAAATACTTCTTGGGAATTTGAGATTGAGAACATGAATTCTTACCTGAAATGAAGCGATCGCTACACAGGCGTATGCGCATTTTGGTTGGGCACCATCCATCATGTTTAATTGCCGAAATCCATCAATCTTTTCTGGTCTTTTCAGCTGGTATTCCATAGAATGATCTCTTTGATTATCTGTCTCGTCTGTTGCGTCAACCGACAGCACAACGGGTCCCTGGTATCGTAAATATTCTCCTCTGGTTCAATGTCTCCCACAATGTCGAGCAGCTCCGTTTGACCGGCAATATGGCGCCGTGAAAATGTTGACATCACTTGCACGAGCTCTATAGCGGCCACACCCATGCAAAGTTGATTCACGTCTTGGCAATGCCACTTTTTTTTGGCAGGCCATCAATTAGGACTGAGCGAATCTTCATTTGAACTGACTAAGTGCTGGATTGCCCAACGGCACTACGCTGCCTCTCATTGATCACAATCAATCACAATGAAAGAATCACAATTGTTGGTGGACATATCCTTATTTGTATTTATTGGTCATTTTGAGAACACCTCACTGGAGCAGTCGAAGCACACTTGACATATTTTCCCTGTCGTGTGTGGGGTCCGGTTCATAGGTTAAAAAAAAAAAAATTACAGTTTGTACCGAAACGGGCAGCACGGTGGTTCAGCTGGTAAAGCGTTGGCCTAACAGTTCTGAGGTCCCGTGTTCAGTGCCGGACCCGCCTGTGTGGAGTTTGCGTGTTCTCTCCATGCCTGCGTGGGTTTCCTCCGACATTCCAAAAACATGCAACATTAATTGGACACTCTAAATTACCCCGAGGTGTGATTTTGAGTGCAGCTGTTTGTCTCAATGTGGCCTGCAATTGGCTGACAACCAGTTCAGGGTGTACCCCGCCTATTGCCCGTTGACAGCTGGGATGGGATCCAGCACTCCCCGCAACCCTCGTGAGGATAAGCAGTGGAGAAAATGGATGGATGGATGGATGCATGGATGTACTGAAATATTTTTTTCTCCTCCAAATGATCAATTAAGCAAAGTGACCCATTTTGGAGTCAATGGAGAGTGATGATGGAGTTGTGCAGTGTACTTACAAATGAGTATCTTTATCATGAGGCGAATTAATCACAGCCCCACTTTGCCCTTCAATGATCATTGATAACGTTCCCGCTGCCCGTCACTCACGACGTGGACTGATTCAGCCTGGGCCCGTAAGCCCAATTTGCTCGCCGCAGGAATCTATCAGTCAGTGATGTTATCTGCGTGTCTCCTCCATTTGTCTTTTCTCGCTCTACATCTTTGGATTTTTTTTCCCCCCGCCGCCCCTCTTGCATCTCTCAGTCACTCTTCGGTATTTTTCGGAAGGACCTCACAAATGAATGGAGTGCACTTGAAAAACCTTTGCATATAGATCATATCCCCTCCTGACAAGAAAAATGTCCGCGCGGTTCCGGCGCGAGGCCTCTCTCGCCGACGTGATGAATGAGTCGCATTTAGCTCGGCAAACTTGGGAGACGTGCCGCTGATATGGTTTGATTGATGGTCAAGTGCTATGAGCCGCAAAACTATTGAACAGGGAGATTCTTCTCAACGGACCTGAAGATTAAGAACAACACGGCTGCTTGACTCAATCATCTTTCGCAGAGCTGAAAGAGGGGAGAAGAAACGAGTCGATTTATGAGCACGGATTCGGTGTAAACAATATGTTTGGGGATTACAATCAAGATATGGATGACAGAAATTGAATAAAATAAATGGTTTATACCGAACGCCGCCATACTCGCAGATTTGCGAATGTACCCATTCGCTGAGTTTAGGTGAAACTGTCCTCCTTTATTTGTTGAAAAACTCGTGTACTTACTGCTTTTATACTCTGCAGCCAAAGTAATACAAGTATCACAGTACTTTGACGCTAACCCGTAGATTCTTTGGGTTGTTGTTAGGCACGTCATTGCTCATTTGATTTTGGATCAGCGTTTGTGATGTATTGTTATGTTGACAGTCCTTGTGCGCAGTCAAAGTAAAACTTTTTGTTACCCTCCGAGTGAAGCTATTAAGAGCCTATGTAGTCTCCTTTGTGATTACAGTTTGATTTATAAAATGAATATACCATTTACCTTTTGTGTAAAGCGCTAGTGTGCATATTTGTGTTTATTAATTTGCTCATGTGAGCGTGTCAGTTTGTATTAGTGAGGTTTATAGACTGGTATGCTGGATAATACTATTGACGAGCCTCATGTGTTTTGCTTAAATGATTTTACTGAATACAGGTTTTTTTTTATGGAACATGAGTTCATGATTGCGTACATGCTGGTTTCATTATTATTCATATTGTGGCATCTGTAGGCAATTACACACCCCTTTGGGGGCAGGGCAAAATTTCTCAGATTTCTACTTTTCGCAGTAAAGCTCAATCTACGTAAATTGCTGGCAAGGTAGCTGGCAAAATTTTTTGGATTTTTACTTTTCGCAGCAGAGCTCAATCTACTTAAATTTCTGATTAGCTAGCTGGCACAACCATCTTGAATCATATCCAAAATCACTTCACTGCCATTTTAAAATCATTACAAAAGTTTGCTAAAACAGAAGAAGAATCCACGAATGTTGTGAAAGTTATGCTAATAATTGGGCTTGATAAAGTTTGCTACCACAAGCATTTTGAATCTTATCCTAAATCAATAGTTTATGGTTGAATCGCCCACTAAAAGTTATTGTGCTACTTTATGCTAATTTGAATTTGATCTTCATGAACCACAACCATATGAAATGTAATTTAAGATCAATAAGGTTCCTTCAATAGCCTCTCGGCTCAGGTATAAAAATTCATGGGGTGTTGCTTTAAAATGAAGAGCTATTGAGCAAAACGCTATAAATTCACTTTTATTATTTATAGGAAAACTACTTTTATCCACACCTGCAAATTTTCACCCAAAAAGAAAAAATTAATTGGCTCAGTCAAAACATTTTCATCTACAGTTAGTGTCTCTAAACAATAGAATGATTGGACAACTTAAAAAAAAGGTGTTTACATTATAAATAAAATAAATAAAAATAACACCTAATCTACTTCAACTTTTAGATCCTGTATGTATTTCGCTACACATTCTGTATGGGACTAATTCCATTTGAAAATATCAAGGATTCTAATGACTGGGAAGTGTAATTAATGCATGAAAAGCTTATAACAATAACCATGACATCAGCATTCCTATCCTTGGATGTGGATTTTTTTTTTCCTGATAAATCCCAGTTTTATTGGAGCAGGACTAAACTTAATCCTTCTTTAATGGCCTAATGTCCAGTTACACCGTTAAACAGAACATCTCTGTTGGGGCGGTGGTTGTGGTCTGGGAGCAGATTTGAAACATTATCAGAAGTGCATTCGAATGTTAATAAAACCTGCAGGACACAGGAAGTGCGATTAAATGCTGTGAAGTACACAATGTCCACAAACGCTGAATTTCAAATGGAATTTTACTCATCCAAATTGTATTGTGAGAAACTATTTGGCAGAAAAAGGCCTAATCATGATTAATGATGGGACAAAGGTTCATATTTGTTTTCAAACGAATGCTCAAATTTTTATCATGCTGAATATATGATGAATCTTCTCTGCAGCATCAATAGTGTCATTCCTTCTTGGCTAGAAATACATACATTAACTTTTGTTCTTTCTCTGCCTCCCAAAAGCCGACTGTTAAGTCTGAATATTACGCGCTTTTCAACGAATCAATTTCAAACATTTATGTTCAAAAGCTCCTATAGACTTCCAATCTTCCACCACTGTGCAGGTGATTGCTCTCTTGGTCTCTGTTGCTTTAATGTTTAACATTATCTCACAAAATCCATACATCTATCCATCCGTCCATCCAACCATTCTCATTCGCTTATCATTCAGGGTTGAGGGCAGCTGTATCCTCTCATCGCTGACTCCAGCAGAAAAGCTGGCGGCACCATGGACTAGTCGCCGCTCAATCATTCTGTATAAAAATTTATATTCAGTGTTGTTCATTGTTTAAAAAGATTTATGAAGCTAGGCACGAAAATGAAGCAAAACAAAAGGAAATTGTAGATCCACAATTTGTCAGTTGATCATTTCAGAATTAAAAGAAATTTTTTACATAAAAAATAAAAAAAAGAAAGTCAAAAGAAAACTTTCATGATGACAAAATTTCAAGATTTATTCTTGATAGTGGCTACTCACTGTAATAAATCAACAATCATTTAAAAAATAATGAAAATATGGAATGAATCAGCAGCAAATCAGTCACCTGTCATTAGATTTAATGTCGAGAACGTGTTGTTGTGTTTGTAAAGCCCAAGTGTCATCCCTATAAACATTCTAAAATAGATATTGAAATGAAATATACATATAACACTATTCACTTCAATATTTATACAAAAAAATAATTATGAGTGGAGAGCGCGTCATCCATGCGCAAAGTTACGGAAGTCTCATTCGACATCCAAGTGGTTGCAAAATTGGCCGTATCTACTGTCCATGACGTCACCCCGGACATTTGCTATTGAAAACACGCTGTGGCCCCGACTATGGGAAACGAACACACCCCTTCTGACACGGAAGCTGTTTTTGAAGAAGAGAACATCGCAAAATCGAGTCAAGTGGGCAATATTACTCTAATGTTTCAAGCCATATTTAGATGATGTGCAGATCACTTCTAACTAATAATTCAAGACAAAATAACAAGGATTGAATGTTCACTCACGGAGGCAGCACTTCATCTTCAACCCACTGCATTGCACAAATAAATTGACCTTGCTGATCAATAAACGTGGCGCATTCAAGCTATTCATTGACTGATAAGTTCAATTCCTTCCACACTTCCTCCCTTTGTACAAATGCGTAACTCACACACACACACACACACACACACACACACACACACACACACGCACTGTAGTACATGTGTGTTCATGTGTATTAATCAATCAATGAATTGTCAATCACATTGTATTTATAGCGGCACGGTGGATCAGCTTGTAAAGCGTTGGCCTTACAGTTCTGAGGACCCGGGTTCGATCCTGGCCCCACTTGTGTGGTGTTTGCATGTTTTCCCCGTGCCTACGTGGGTTTCCTCCGGGCACTCCGGTTTCCTACCACATCCCCAGTACATGCAACATTAATTGGACACCCTAACCCCGAGGTGTGATTGTGAGTGCAGCTGTTTGTCTCGATGTGCCCTACGATTGGCTGGCAACCAGTTCAGGGTGTACCCCGCCTTCTGCTCATTGTCAGCTGGGGTAGGCTCCAGCACTCCCCGCGACCCTCGTGAGGATAAGCGGCAAAAAAGAAAACGGATGGATGGATGGATGGATGGATGGATTGTATTTATACAGCGTTTTTCATACTTAAAGAATGCAACTCCAAGTGCTTCACAGTGATAAAAACAATCATTAAAATGGCAGGAAAGAAAAACTCACCCCTCCCATCCCCACGTAGATAAATGCAAACATACCCAGACGAACACACACACACAGACACACACGAGTGGGACCGGGACTTGAATAGTCCCAAATTGGGCTCTCGTATGTCAAAGCATTTAACTTGTCAGATGCATATTGACTTACCAGGCACATGAATTTCACTTTAAATAAGTGCATTTAGCAGGTGAATAGAGATGTTGTACAAAGTCTTATCGTCGATTTGCAGTTAAACGGTGCACTTTGCGACCAAACAGTCCTTGCCTCAACCTTTCATCGCCCACATCTTGTACAACAGATGTCTATCAAGCACGTCCTTGCCAAAGTCATCTCCTCTTGCCTGCCATCAGCAAACTAATGACTGTCTTGTCTGCATGGCCTCACCTCTCTCCTCATATGTCTGCACAGATCTCTATCGCCATGGGTATAAAGCCATCTTAGCATTGCATGTTTTTTAATATCCCCCCTGATGCCACCCTATAAATATTTATTAAAGATGTACCATTAAGATGGGGCAAAGAGGACCACGAGCAAACACCTCTTTGTTTAACTTCATTAATACACTTGTATTTGGAGGCCAAATGGTAATGCGGGTAAAGAAGCAGGCATGCTACGGCATTGTGGGGAACGTTTCACTTCATGTTCTTTGAGCTTTCCCTGTCAAGGACACTTGAGCAGAAAAACAGCGGAACATTCGAAAGGTCTGGAAAGGAATAAAGCATTTTCCCGTATGAACCGTTGCGGGGACATGTTGAGGAACTAAACATGGCAATTTGGGTGGATCACAACTACTTTTAAAAAGAATCATCTCAGTTAGATTAAAAAAAAAAAAAAAGACAGAACCTTGGTTTTAGCTTTAAAAAGTCTGGCTAGAAACCAAATGTTACAAAAACCAAAGCAATATTTATTGTAAATCCAATTAATCTGTTTCAGTTCCTGTTTTGTAAACTATAGATTTTGATACAAACCTGTTTGAAATAAATATAGATATAGACAACACTAGGGATTACTATTAACTTGAAGATTTGTAATAGCGTACGCAGCAAAGAGGGAAAAAGGCACTCGGAACTTTCTGTTGTATTGCGTACAAAGGGTCCAATAGAGGGGTACATCATAATAGAATCTATTATTAACAAATAACAAGCCTCCCGTTCTGCACAGTAACTCTCTGACAAGTCGGTGGAAGGTCAGCGTGCCATGCTGTCAAAAGTCAGGCCTTCAAAATAAAAGCACATAAACCAGAGTTCACCACATTTTGTTTGGCCTCGTTGTCTCTTACATAGCAGTCGCACAGAGGGTGTGACTTTTAAGCAAGCGTGGCGAACTTGTTGTTATAGTGACAAGGTTTTATTTTGTAGGTTTGGCTTTTTGGAGAATTTGGTTATGCTGCACCTCCCCAGCGTTGTACAATAGATCAAACTGTGAAGGTTATTTCCCCAAGTTGTTCATAAATTGTGAAAATATGTTTCGTGATCTATTGAACCCTTCAACAAAAAAAATCCAAAATGTTTCAGATGAACAAACTGAACGAATGTATGAAAACAGGTACAAAATGACGAAAAAAAAAATAAAAAAAAAAATAAAGTTTCCAAAGGTACTTTGGGACGATGTTTCTCAATCTTTATTGAGCCAAGGAACATTTTTTGTACGATTAAAAAGGCTTATGGCAGACCACTGAAGAGAAACCTGACATTTGTGGAAATGCTTTTACTTGTTCTACTTATCACTGGCATACAAACATAAAAAAAAGAAAAATTTTTTTGGTAGTATCTAAGTCAATCATGGACCAATTTCATTAAATTGGATCATTTCCCATGGCACAGCTGATGATTTTCCAAGGCCCAATGGTTGGGAAATAGCAATCACTGCATTTATTATTATTAAATCAATAGCCTTTGGAGTAAACATCAACACGATCTAAAAAACAATTTCGACTGGCCCGTCGTGTACAACGGTGAAAATATATGTACAGTGTTTTAGGTGTGTCGAATACAACTGCACAAAACTCGCTCAAGAGCACCCACCAGACGTGATTAAAAAAATAACATCAGTTTTAATGTTTTTAAAATGGGTGGTGGTGTTTATCATGACGGGATGCGTGAAAACGAAGCCATTTGGAGCGAATTCCAGGCCTCATACTTTGACAAACTCCCACGAAGGAATTGGTCCAAATGAGGTCCAACCAGAAGTAGGTTTCCAAGACAGATGCTCGGCACTAAAATTTAGGATTGAAACTTTTTTCCTCTGCCATCTCATATGGCGTCAAAGTTTGATGATAGCTTCAAGGATTCCCTGCTTATGAATTAATTTTTATTATACCGTGTGCATTTTCTGACAGATTTCCCATGCACTTACAAACAGTTTAATATACAGTAATTCCTCTGATTTCATCTTTTATGTCACTCACACTGACACAAAATATTCTGCTCAATATACTCATAAAACATCATATTTTCAACGACAGCTTGTCTTTCTTTGAAATGTGGTGGTGGTGGTGAGGGGGCAGGGGGTATTGCTTGTAAAGTCAGCCGAATGTTATTATTTCACTGGTCAGTCTTTCAGTGTCTATGATTTCTTATTCATTAGAATTAAAGTATGTTATATGGATAGATACTACTACTTGTTTTGTCTGTTTACATAATCTAATTATGTTATTAGGATTTATGAAAACAAATTGACAGCAGGGGACGTATTTGGGAATGGACCAGGACTCACCAGGGGAGATAATTATATTGTACTTGGATTGCTATGAAATGCTGTTTTGGGAACATTCGCATGCAATTTGAGGGATTCGGAACTTCATCAGACATGAAGAAAACAGACTAAATCTGCACCTGCAGAAACAATAAGAGTCAAATATGGCACACCATGTGCCGACTTGGAGTTAGTTGAGCACCTTAATTGTGATGCATGAGTTTCAAAGCAGCCATATGCTTGAATTAGTGTTAAGTCTGGCATCTGCTCTTGTTCGGATAGCACCGGCATTGTGGAAACGAATTTGGGGAACGTAAACTTAGAGCCGTACGCAATCAAGTGATAAGATAATCAACTAAGCACCGACACTCAATCTGTCACTTTTCACGGCCGAGACAGCACTACAACGGTGGCGTGGACAGGAATCTCTGAATGGTCGCACTGTAAATGTTTATTTTTAGAGACTGACACAAAAAAAATTACAGACGACATAGTGATCTTTTGTGCTGCCTTGATCGTGTCGTAAAATCAAACTCTTCATTAATTTACAATCTCTAGTGAACATGCTAACTTTGCATTGTTATGTACATTTCGTGGCATGAATACTGATTAAGAGACTTTTTATCCAACACCATCTTTGTTTTCTTTGCTTGGATTGTGAAGTGAATTCCAAACAAGGTCAACTAACCTGAAAAATCAGGAATGGAGAAGACTTCAATGCAGAACACCTCGGATTGTTGATGGTAACGCATTTGAAATTAGTTTTCGATTATAAGCTAATACTAATGAGATGTTGTTGTTTTTTGATTTAAAAAAAAACATTAAAAAAACAGAAGAGGATTAGGGTTGGGGGAATTGAACTGGTTGCCAGCATTTAATGATAATTTAACAAAAAAAAAACATAAGTTTACTTGTCGGACAAGCGGGGGTAGATGGAAATTTTACTTGTACTATTTCAAACTTTAGTGACAAAAGTGGAAATTTGAGCTCTGCTGTTGTGAATTCAAGTTTCACAAAACATACTGATTATTATAATACTGTTTACATGTACGATTTTTGAAATGAAGTCCTCCCTCATCAGAGTGCGATGGAGAAGCATTGCCATCCTCTTCTCAAATTTTTAGATATTTGTATCTCCCTCCTGTATTCAGGAGAGAAAACGTCATTGTATCTAGAAATATTTATTTTAAAAAAATCTTAATACTGAAACGAACATGTCCTGTCCTGAAGGAAAGGCGAAGGTCGGTCAAACTATAACAACACGCCCAGAGAGAAAAGACGCCCTCGCTCATTGTGATGCAATACAACACCTGCGGCGCAATACAGTGTGCGAAAGTATTGTATTCCACTTTATAATTCACACACTATACTCATAAAGCAGCATGATGGCCTTATGTAGAGTGATGCACTCGCTGTCATTAAATCCAACACCATCAATAAATCAAGTGCAGGAGGCAGGGAGACAAAACGAAACATACTTTTTATGGCTTCTTTAAAGGTTTGATGATCGGCCACAAAAGCGCATTAAGGGAGAAAACGTCACTGTTGTGAATCGAGTTACTGTGAAAAAAAATACATATGGAGTGGGGCGTCAGGTTGTTGTGGCGTCTTCAGAGCGCCTCATTGTCAGCTGTAAGTGTGTGCACATCAAGCAGAAGCGTTAAAAGGGATCTATTTATTTTTCTGACACGACAACCCATGGAGAGAACATGGAAACTCCACACAGGTGGGTCCAGGATTGAACCGAGAACCTTGGAATTGTGAGGTCAATGCTTTACCAGCTGCCCCACCGTGCCACTGCCTGAAACCACGGTGGAATCAAATCAAGGCGCATTCAGTCTGTTTCACGAGCTTCCAACAATATCTTTTATTGGCCGCGCTATAATCCAGCGTTCTATCACTGCAGGACAGCTGTGCAAGTCGCGTTGACAGCGCATGCTAGCACAGTAACACTCTGCTAATTTGTCCGTCAAGCGCGTTCGGTACCAACTGGAGTGTTGTATGTGTGCCTTTAAGGGGTGTGGCTGCCTGGATAACATCCTGTTATGATTATTTTTCACCTTGAAAAGTTGTTTTCAACAACTGTGCTGTAAAATATCATTTAGCAATGCCAGGAAATTAGCCATTTACACTTAAGTGGACTGAAGAAATTCTATTTAATCATGTATCACTGTACCTATACCAAAACAATTATATGTGCTTCCACTAGATGGGTGAAGGTACAATTAACTTATCTATCCACTTTTATAAAAAAAAGTTTCAAGATGTCAATCAATTAGTTTTTGATATCAGATTAATCACACTTTAGAATTGTGATTAATAGGGATTAATCACAGTCACCAAATATACCACGGGTAGTACTACAATTTTATTTTATTTTTTTTAAACCTGTTGTGAGTCGATAAGAAAGTCGTATTGGGGCGACGTCTCGAGCAAGATTTGCCGGCAAGCCCGACAGTCAGAATCTCCTCACTTATCTTTGCACTGGCTTAAGCATTGACCTGATCACTGACCTTATAGCAACTAGCGCCGCATTTCAGATATCCATTCGCTGTTAAGATAAAGGAGCATGTGTGGGCAAAATAAATGGTGACAAGAATGAAGAGTTAACACTTTGACTTTGACAGCCCTAGTTTTTTTTTATGTAATAATATGTAAGATCAATTTTGTTTTGTCAAAGATGTCCCTTGGATGTTTTAAGGTGGGTAAATTGTAGCTCTAGAAAATGGATGGAAATGATTTTTGAAACTCGTCTTAAAATGAAGTTGTTAAAATAAGTCCTTCTGTGGGGGTGTCTTTGGCTGGAAATGAACACGCTTTGCTCCAAGAATACATGAAACATCCTTGAGAAGCTCCCTGCTCGCACAGTTGGATGCATTTTACGGTTCATTTCAAGAAAGGGGCCCCCAGCAAGCAGCGGGACCCCACTTTCTAGCTTATACACGAGCTCCTCAAATGGCGAGTCCAACTTTGTAATGTAATCACTGGGCAGTGTAGCAATGTGGTCCACAGGACGAGCCCCAGGACACTCCTGGGCATACAAGCCATTAATTACCTTAATTGCATGGTTAGCTTAATTGATTACCTTGTTATTTTTGCTAGCGGCGATATGGGTCTTTGCACGATTTTCACCCAAAGGCAGATTCAGGTATCTCACTCAAAATGCAAATTGGGCTGCTCATTAATGCGGAATTATTAGTCCCACTTCAAAAGCTTAATTAGCTGAATATATTGGCCATCACCTGAACGCCCCCAAACCAGCACACACTGAAAAAACTGAAACCACCAAGTCGTTCATCTACGGTGAGTTTTATATATTGATTAGATAGATAGATAGATAGATAGATAGATAGATAGATAGATAGATTAGATAGATAGATAGATAGATAGATAGATAGATAGATAGATAGATAGATAGATAGATAGATAGATTAGATAGATAGATAGATAGATATAGATAGATAGATAGATAGATAGATAGATAGATAGATAGATAGATAGATATTATTTTTTTTTTTAGTTCAACTTGGAAAACCATGGTTTCCTGCTCAGAATTATTCTGTTCACTCTGACCGAAAGCAATTTACTTTGGACAACATCGACAGACCAAACCCCTAGCAATAGTTTTACTTAACAATATTGTCACTTCCAACTTTTTTTTTTGTCATGTTACATGTGACGTGACGCAAGATCGACCCCTGCGGCAAGCGGATTTGACATTCAAAAGGTAAAGTTGACCAACCAGAATAACATTGTAGATGTCAACAATGTTTTTCTATCTATAAGCACATTTTGAACTGTTGCTATTCGATAATTAAAAAGTATCATATACCTATATTGATTTGAGGTAAATGAAAAACTTCTTAAAGTTGGAAGGATGGACAGAATTTCACATTATTCACACTGAAGTCACAGATGTATAAAATTCTGTTGCAGGTAACTATAAATCTTTTTAGTGCAGTGGTTCTCTTTTTTTTTTACACCAATTATTCACAAACAAAAAAAATACTGAGCACCATGACATCCAACATGAAAAGACACTAGACAGAAATATTCCTAAAAAATCTGACAGAAATTATATTCCCTAAAAAGTATGTCTACTATTATTGTATGCCATCACCAAGGACAAACTGAACATTAAATATAGGGCAATTTAAATTTAAAAAAATCTATTGCATGAATATGAAATTTTACCTAAATAACTGTTTGAAAACAAACATTTCTAAATGATTAAATGTGAAATATTTTAAAGTTAAATACAATTGAATTATATTGAACTAATGCCCATGGATATATATATATAAGTAACATTTAATTGAGTGATTCTTTCCCGTGCCTCTGGAGGGAGCCTCCCACCAGTGAAACATGTGCGTCGATGCAAAATTGTGGCTTAGCAAGGCTGTAGTTACAGATATCAGAAATATTATTTTTGATTTGGGCAAACTGAATTGCAAATATCTGCAAGGCATATCCAGTCTTGTTGTTAGATGTTAAAAGCGCTTCTGCCAGCCAGCATTACATCGCAAAGAAAGTGACAAAGTCAGATTCTCAAGAAAAATACTCATTGGATGGATACTTACTATACTGGCTGACTTTGTATTTTAGAAGGAATCGTAGAGAGGCAGAAAGAACAAGCGCGAAACTAAGTAGGAATTGGAAAAGGAAATGAGACAGGAATCAGTGATGAAAGCACATGAAATGGGGACAGTACAGTGTGTGAGTGGAGTGAGATGTTCCTCGCATATCTAGATTTGTGGTTTGAATCCTGGTCGGATGGGAAAAAAGGACAAAAGCTTTGGAAAAGTGAAGAAAGACATTAGAAATGATAAAAGACGGACAGTATTTGACAATAGCCCAGTGGTTTGCTCATAAAATCAATTATAGTTTTACGATGTGATAGTGTACATTTCTGACTGAAGTAAATGAGGATTAGAATTTGAGGCAAACTAAAAGATTTGACAAAAAAAAAAAATTGGGTGTTTCCTGAAGTTGGTTCAAATGATAATTTTATTATATCTCTCAGACAGGCGGCAGAGTGTGAATGATGACAGCATGGTCGAGTCACATTCATTCACAAAGCTAACGGCCATGTTGCAACACAGCCCGTGACCAATAACACACTCACACACATTTTTTTGTTGTTATTGCAGAATTTTACTCAAATAAGTTCATTAAAACAGGACACGAGCAGAAAGCAGCACACACGCACGCATCCATCAGCTTGGTGATGCTGCAGGCGTTTATGAGCGGAATGGCTGAGATTTGGCCTCAGACATCAGTCATATCAACCCTGCTCGAGGGTAGCGCACGGAGCCTGTCTCTTCTTCCTTCCCCACTCCCTGCTCTCCATTATCTTTACGCCTCTTCTCTCAGTCTTCCCTGTCCGACTTGACCTCATCTCCCTCGCAGCTCGCCTGCACCCGCACTGCATCTCCATTATTTTCGCAGCCTCACACTCTCCTCTAGTCTTCTTGCTGCTTTTTTGTATGAGGAACGGCACTTCGAACTCGTGTGAGTGAATTAGCACCCCTGCCTCCAACTTTCCTGTTGGTGTCTGATAGATTTGTTAGACTCAGAGAGTGAGAGGGTTTGCACGGTAAACACTTAAAAACGCCGTGTGCATCTTTTGCTCCCTAAATGCTGTTTCTAAGAACTCCAATTTTAGCAACATCCGCCTTATTGCACCTAACGGGTGTAGCACTTTTGTAGGTGGCACTACAGGTGCCGAACTTCGAAAAGAAAAGCCCATTACCGTACTCCATCATGCTCCATGGCGCAATTAAATGAGCTCATTAAATACCTTTGGAATTACAAATCAAAGTAATTGCCATTTAGGATTTGCCTAATTGTACAAAACTTTAAAGATCGGTAGCGTCCTTTGCAGCACTTTTCTGACACTGCACTCAGATCACGTTGTATTACTTGTTTATCAGCCGACTCATGTGGATGATGGATGGCGACAAGCAAAGGCGGGCTAGATCACACACGCACACGCGCGCACACACGGATATGCTTGCCACGGTTATATCTTTCTGAGATACTGAAGCCAAAATCACAATAAAGACACAATGTCACTATGAGGAGATAAAACTGGTGTTTCTGAATTGTCTGCAAATATATATAAAAAAAAAAAAAAAAAAACAATGTCAACATAAAAAAGCCATGCTTGATTGTGCTCTTTGAGAAAACTGCGATTAGAGGATGGATGGATTGATGGGTGTGAAGCTAGAATGGGGTGGGGGTGAACATACAGACAGGTGGGCGGGTGAATGACGGGGATCAATTTCCATTAAACGCCGTTCACGCTTGCCCCGTGATTGACGAGTGACCAGTCACCAAGGGAATTGGTGACTGGATAAATGGATCTTTTTTTCTTTTTAATCATCCCGAATTTCTTAGTACTGTAATCCATTCTAGTATGGGTGGTCAGTTGGGGGTCAAGATTCAATAGAGGTCCTTGGGATGGTAAATTTGGAGGTCAGCGATTAGCCACTAAAATCCATTCATTTACTATAGCGCACATAAGTGGATCTTATCCCAGCTGTCCCAACTGCGGGGCCCGAACACCACCACAAGTCCATACAATAACTGTACCACTTGCAATATAAAGTTTCAGTATAAAATATTTTGCTGGGGTCAGAGGGACATTTTTCTTTTTTGCATATTGTCCAATTTTAGTCATTTTAAAGTGGGATGAACAGAACCCCCCTTGGGCTCAGGAAAGGAGTCTCCAGCCTACATAAAAGACTGACCATTTAGATTGGACAGTAAATCAAATTTTGCTCGTGGGGGTCTCACAGCCTGTAATTTGATAAATATAATACTTATACAATAGGTGTGCTAGACAACGTTTTTTTTAAATTTGCAGAGTGGGGGTGTGAGGGAAATTTTTAAGCTCCTTAATTGTTAATTCAGCAACATGCATTTTCAAGGCAAGATGCTGCTCCGCACACACTCATCAAGAATACAAGCACGCAAGCTAAAATATTCAGGCATGTTTGTCCTGCTTGCATCTAAATGGATTCAGTCATGCTCTGATTCCTCTTATACGGCGCTGGTGTGCTGTGCTCTTATCTCCATGTGGGCTGGACTGCACCGCCACGAAAGCGGGAACATTTTCAACGATAACCCTGCTGGACTACAAAGTAATGTAGAGATATCCGAAATTTAAAATTTAAATCCAGAAAAACACCTTTCAAATTGTCTTCTCGTTGAGGCTCATTGTTGCCAACCTTATGGAATCAAGCCTTACATAAAAATAAAATCTCACTGCACATTGCTTTTTCATTTGTCATAATTTCAAGGAAAAAAAAGGTAAAGCATAAAATCATTTGAGTCGTCCAACTCAACCATCAATAGTAGACTTTTTGTGAGCTATTTTATCTGTCATGTGGTGGGTACTTGATGCACCTGAAACACATGTTGAAAGGATTGTTGCGTTAATTAAAGAATGAAAGAAAATTTGCTTCTCAACCAATTTAATTTTAGTATTACTCCAATTACAGTATGAACGTTGCAAATCATTGCTGAATGTTGGAGTACATGCAAGCTGTCTAACATAACATATTTTCCCACGTGCTTGGGAGATTTTGTTTTGGTCCAATGAAGCCAACATAATCCCAAAGTGAACAGTGAAGCATGATGCTTTGGAACTTATTTTTCATTTAGAACTCGGTTCATAGACACGTTTCAAGGAATTATGAGCTATCGATGAGAAGACAAACACAACAACAAAAATGGAGGCAAAGGCCTACAAAATGTTCATTTTTTTTTACCGCTTCTTGTCAGGAAAATGCCACACACGAAGCCCAGCACCTGGATCTAAAGTTCCGACCTCAGAACTAGGAGGTGGATTTGCTACCCGGTCTTCCGCCGTGTCGCCTGGAAAAGCCTACTAGACCAGCTGAAGTTGATCCCGGGGTAAATAAGAGGCATTAAATGGTGGCGGGTGTGCGCTGACTCCCATTAAGCATGAGTTTGAATGTTATCAAGATCATTGAAAAACAATGAAATCAAAATCTTCAATTAATCAGATGACATCATTGCAATTAAAACCTCTTTTACAAGATCACAAAAACAGCATTCACAACAAGTCCAGCTAGTTATTAGACTCAGTTGCATCATTAGATAGAGCTGCTTTCATCATATTTGAGAATGGTTTGAAATTCGAAAAGTTGAACTAGTTTTGGCAATTGGAAGTCTTTTTGCGTCCATATCGAGTAAATCATGATAATCCAGGCGAGGGAGGAAAGTGGTCGCGATAAAGTGAATCCTATCCCGTCTCAATTTTGTGTGAAAACTGGGTTTGTTTGTTGACATGAACACAAAGCTATTTTTTCTGTTAAATTATTGGTAAGTGCTGGATCAAGTTGTTTTTACCAGTCACCAAACATTGCTGGTGTTGACTGATGACAAAAGGTTCATTTTGTAGTAAATCAGAAGTTTTGAAAACTCATTGTATCATTTGCCTCAGAACACACGATAATCTCTCAAGGCATATTAGTTGTGAGTCACTGTTGTAGGACAAAGTGATCATGCCTCCTTCACTGAGTTGCTATTTTTCATGAGCTAGACAATTAAACATCTTCACCTTGCCCACTGTTTGCCACTAAAACATGTCAGCGCTGACAGAAAACCCATAAAAGGCCTGTAAGAGTAATAACAGTAGATCTCACGTGTAGCAGATCAGGCAATAATATTACCGCTCGCTTCTGCACAAGCCAAAACTGCTCAATAATCTTTATTTATTACATTTGTAATATGCAAACGACAACTAATAACATTGATTCTACGGGCGGGAAACAGTGCCGATAGAGTGGCAATGATTTATTTGCACACTCCGTTTGGCTTGGGATAAATGAACCAGATAAATTCCCAGTATTGCATTCAGAATCTGATATTGATTGTGCACAGTGTGTAATATTACACCGATGCAATAACGGGTGAGCGAGGAGACACTCAGTGAAAGATCAACGAGGTGAGAGGGAGAGTGGACAAAGGCAAATAAAGTGAGTGGGTGGGATCTATGTCAATAGAAAAGATATTGAAAGGGTCATTTTGGATACTATTTTTTTTTTTTTTTTAAACACACGCACACACCACAAGGGCCAGGTTGAACTCGACCAGAACCAGCTTGGCCAGTTATAACGCGGAAAGACACCAAACAGATCGCAGGCTGATTGAATGCTCGTTGAGCGCTAATTGGCACAAGAGGATAAATACATTACTTTAGTTAATTGAGATAGCGTTTGTATAGCAATTATCCTAAATCTCATTTGTCTCCACATGAATGAAAAATAAAATGATTTTGTCACCTTGTATCAGATGTATTTATGTTAAAAAATGTACAAAGTCTTTGCAATTTACTATCCTATAAACCTTGTTTCCATCAACCCAATCTGACTACCCAAAATGCATCCTTTTTCTATATTGCTAATCCCCATACACCCCAAATTGAACATGCCCAAAGTGTCAATATTTTGTGTAGCCACCGTTATTTTCCAGCATCTCTGGAATCCTCTTCCACTACTCCATGATGACATCACAGAGCTGGCAGCTATTCCTTTTTTTTTTTTTTTCATCCAGATCTTCAGGGATTTGTTTGCCATGAAGTTCAGGATGAGTGCGTAAGAGCTGTAACACCAGACTTAACACATCTGCTACCTTTTCACACCGGAGACTTATACTAATGAGTCACATGACACTGGGGACACTGAGCTCAATGTGGCCATTTTCACTTAGGGGGTCTACTCACTTTTGTTGCCAGTGGTTTGGACATTAATAGTTGTATTTTGAGTCATTTCAATAAATTTACACTGTTATATAAGCGGCGGCGCGGTGCTTCAGCTACGTTGGCTTCACAGTACTGAGGATCCAGGGTTTGATCCTGGCCCTGCCTGTGTGGAGTTTGCATATTCTCCCTGTGCCTGCGTAGATATTCTCCGGGCACTCCGGTTTCCTCCCAAATCCCCAAAACACGCAACATTAATTGGACACTCTAAAATTGCCCCTAGGTGTGATTGTGAGTGCGGCAGTCTGTCTCTATATGCCCTGTGATTGGCTGGCAACCAGTTCAGGGTGTACACCGCCTTCTGCCCGTTGACAGGTGGTATAGGCTCCAGCACTCCCACGACCCTCGTGAGGATAAGCTGCTAAGAAAGTGGACGGATGTTAAATAAGCTGTATACTGACTTTTCATTGTATGAGAGTCAATTCTTCAAAAAAAAAAAAAAAAATCCACACTTTAGTGCAGGATACAGGTGTGTATATAGATTCCTTTTTGGGGGGAAATATAAATAAGGCATGTATGAGGTGGGTATTATTATTGTGAGCATATATTGTTAAAATGGTTTAAGAGACGTTTGACTGGACTGTACTTGTTATTTCCATGCACATACGGTGAAATGTACTCGAAAGGTAACAAGACATTCAAAATTAAACGTATGAAAAAAAAATGGGTCACAAAACAATTTCATCTTTAGGGATCAGTGCGTGCCTCCCTTTTCCGCAATCGGAGACTTTTAATGAACGCGATCCGTCACAAAGCAGGCATGCCACACAGTGTTGTGGTTATACTGCCATCTTGTGGTAACGACTGGAGTGCGGCCACGACAGGGAAAAGGCTGCATGCGCCATTGCTGGACTGTACGAGACTGTATACAGTTCATAAACATTTGCAGTGCTGTTTAATCAAGTAGATAATGAGCGGGAAGATGGGAGCTTGTCTCTCTAAGCGTGTTGTTGTGTGTGTGTGTGTGTGTGTGTGTGTGTGTGTGTGTGTAGAGTGCAAGAATATAAATATTTATGGCAGGCAAACAGATCAATGGCTATTAAAAAGGTCAAGGGCGGATGATGATTGGTGCTGGGTGTTTGTATTGATACAATTTGGACGCTCATAATGAATTACAAATGTGCACACACACCCACACACACTGTTGATGGCAGAGCAAAATGAGCGCCACCAATTTATCAATTGTGGGGAACATGTCATAACTAATAACGTCGAAGCCACTGCGATGCAAGCAAAACCTTCCGTTGGCGCGGTAAAGTATTCAAATTTAAGCAGCCCATAGAGGACAGTAGTGACAGTACACACATGAGGATAACTTTTTTTCCCCCACTCAATAACCACATGATATATTTATAGTGAAACAAAAAGAAAGAAAAACTGCTACATCTAACCATTTGTCTATATTCTTCTGTTGATCCTGGTAGGCGTTAATAGTGCTGGGAACCATGATTGATTTTATCTTTTAGAACAATTGATTTTAAACAGGCAACACGGTGGGTCAGCTGGTAAAGCACTGGCCGCACAGTTCTGAGGTCCCGTGTTCAATCCCGGACCCGCCTGTGTGGAGTTTGCATGTTCTTACCGTGCCTGCATCTATGTGCCCTGCAATTGGCTGGCAACGATTTCAGGGTGTACCCTGCCTCCTGCCTGTTGACAGCTGGGATAGGCTCCAGGAATCCTCGCAAGCCTCATGAGGATAAGCGGCAAAGAAAATAGATGGATGGATAATTTTAAACATTATGAATAATTTATCAAGCAAAATTTATGTAAAATATTTTTATCTAAAATCTCTAAATTAAAGAATAGTGTTCGTGTTCAAAGTGTGCACATGTGCAATGTGGGGAGGAATTAAAGTGCCCAGAAAAAACCCACAACAGTTTTGGAGCACATTCAACCAGCTCCAAGATAAGATTCAAATGGAGAACCGTCAACTGTGAAGCATAGGTGCAAATCACTGCTCTGCTCAAAATCATTTGGATTCTACTAAACGACATCATTTGCTGGGGTTAAAAATCAGCAATGGTTTTTCAAGTTTAATATTCTTATTCTTGTAGCTGTCTTATTCTTACAGCAATACAGAAATGTCTATTTTTTAAAAAATAATGTTCAGTGGTAATACATTAGAGCACTTTAGTGGTCCTTGAAGCAAACTTGGAGACGGGGATGTAAAAGCACAGACTATACTGTAAAACAGCACTCACTGCTATTATGGATTAAATTGCATTGCACTATATACACTTCAACTGTGACTCTGCAACAAAGGAAAAAATGTAGCACACTTCTTTTTAATCTGGAAAATAACATCAAATGGAAAAAAAAAAACCTTGGAGATACAATTAAGGTACAAACTTAAGGATATTTCAAGACTGAAACATGTTCATCTTGACTTAAGAGATAAGTGTGAATGTGAAATTAAAATTTGAAGGACTCAGTGAATAAGCACCCAAGTGTACTTTATTGTCTTGTCCAGCGTAATTTACAGTTGCAAAAAAACACAATGAGATGATCGCATTATTCAAGATGGATATTTGCGATGTACAGTTTTCATTTGGAAATTCAAATCATCTCTAAAGGTGAATTGTTCGATCTGCAAGGACGTCACATTATGTTTACGCTCCTAAATATTAGGAAAATATGTATGAACTTTCACTGGACACTGCATGCCTTTTTTTCAGTTGTCAAATGATTCAGTTCAACGATTACTTTTAAATCTGCAAAAGCAACTCAACTGTTGGGAAAACAAAATCTACTTATGTTTAAAAAAAAAAGATGTATCGATTGGTGTTCATTATCCAAATGTTATCGTGTAATGTCTGAAGACGTTGTTCCATACCCATAAATCTGCAAAAACAAAATAACAGCCAAACAGATTGTCACTTTGGTCAAAAAGGGCCTGAAAAGGAACTTCCGCCTGTTGGTTCAACGAGTTGTGATAATCAGAATCGATTGAAGCAGTGTGGCAACACACAGGCTGCACATTAGAAGAAGGTCTCTCTGCACAGTGGGCAAGTGGACTTGTTGCTGGATGTGAACCATTTGTACTGCAGAGAGGGAAATACAAATGGCAAAGCATAAATTAAACAAAGTGATCAGCAGGACATTTTACCTCAACTATTACAAACTTTTTTTTTTATATTGGTGTTGGGCCAAAACTACCTACATCTAACTTTTGTCAATATAATTTTTTCACAAATTGTGCGCGCATTATTTATTCATTTACTTTTTAGCCAATTTTTGACCAATCGAAAGGACTGAAAATGTCTGTCTCTCAATGACGATGCACTGTGGCTCAAGTAGGCTGTTTTCCTTGGTTGTGTCAAATCCTATGCAACTCTGTCGCTTCTCTCCTGTTCAACGTGACATAACCGCGACGGCGATGACTTACCAAGCACGCAGAGTGAAATTTTTTCTTGCAAGTGCGACAAGCCTTCTTGGGCAGTGAGTAGTTTGAGCCGTGGATAACAGAGAAGCAGATCATACAATCCTCGATTCCCTCGAAACGCTTGTCCACGTTGTTTTTCCACAATGCCAGGCCCTCCATTATACTGCCGTTCTGAACACATTAAATGCCCGTTTGTCAGACTATACTGTGACTAAAGTGACACTCACACACAAGAGCAGCTTTATGCTGAAGCGGGGTACATACATGCTTGATTTTTAACACCTTATCTGATTATTCAAGTATGCAACTCCACATAGGGAGATGTACCTGTGTATCCCGCATTACTGGTTTGCGTATTTAGAGCGGCATGAAAAAGTATTTGAATCAAAATCTTTTGGTGATACAGTTTCTCCACTTTCATATTTAGCATCATCTAATGAATGTAAATAGACAAAGATAAACTAAGTAATCAAAATGCTGTTTTTTATGGTTATTTTATTGATTAGTGAAAAAAAATATTCAAAGCTCCATGGGTTATCTATCTGTTATTTACAATTGTTTGATGAGCTTAAACAATAAAGTGGGGAAACTATGCAAAAAAAAATGCAAATGGGCAGAAAAAGACACTGTCACAACACTATATAGTCCATGTGGGTTAATACCTGATGTGTGAGGTAGGTGCTGAGCTGCAGCATCCAGTTCCTCCACTGCTGCACAGAGACGCCCACGCGCCTCCCGCTCTCGACCACGACCGAGCCCAGAGGGTGGCTCTGCGGCAGTTGAATCACCAGCTCGATGAATATCTCATCCACCGAGTAGGTGGCAATCACCTCCCGTGCAGCAGAGCGCGCCTTCACCTGGTGGGGGTTCGGAGCAGACAGAAGTTACAATGAGCATAGGCCGCCATTCTCCATTATGGCTTAAAAAGCCCGGAATGCCAATTATTGACACTCAGTGGATACTAGATTAGGTACACAAGCACGGTCAGAATCATGAGACCCAATACAAGAGCTGTATTGAAGACCCCCCCCCCTTTTTTTTTTTTTTAAATCCAAACTTAGAAATATAGTAAAGGTATCCCTTTTTAATAAAAGATACATTTTTATCAATATGTAATTTTGTCATATGACAATACAAGAATCACAAACATTTTTATCTGAAAAGGTCACCAATTCCCACCACTTGGTAACTTGGTTCACTACAAATGATATAAAATGAAATATTAAAGCCCCATATATGATCAAATCATGTAATTAGAATTTTTTTTTATTATATATGACTGTGTGAGAACCCTAGCAATTACCACTTCATATTACAAAATTGCCCCTGTATCAGGTCATGTTTATTTTAATGGCTATTTATGAACAGAAATCAAGGACTTATGGCAAACTTTCACAGGGCCAATTTGACACCGGTGCAGGCTGATGTCAATGGAGTGTTAAATAACAATAAACACAGGAATAATAATAAAAAACAAAATCCCATTAAAAAATATATCCAAACAATCTCACCGTCATGCTTTCAAACATTTGTGTGCTGCTGTGGACAGACGAGATCTCCTGCGCTGAGAGAACTGGACTGACGTACTTGGTGGTGAACTTTTCCACGGTGCCACTCACACGCTTTTCCTGACTATTCCACCACAGTCGCACCATCGCGGGCAGGTCTTGCACCGTGCCATAGTACACGTTGCACGCCAAGTGAGGCAGCTCCCACTCAATGTTATCCCTTTCTGTGGGCACGGGAAAGATAAATTGGTTGCCCTTTCTGTCGCCACTGACTGATATTGTAGCAGTGTATTCTTACTGTCAACTGCCAGACTGAGACTCTCTGTGAAGAATGTTTTGGAGTCTCGCATTTCTGCTGCTTGGCTGGGAAAGATTGGATTCTCAGGCATCAGTTTGAAGAGGTGGAGAAGGAGCTTGCTGAGGGAGCTGGTTTTCTTAAGATAGTGAGCATAATGGGCACGTAGCTGAAGATGAAACAGAAGAGTGGTCAATCAACTCCCATCCACTTACAAACTCATTCACAAATATTGTGCTCAGTCACTATATGCCAAGTCGTCGTTCACGCCCCATGCTATATCTCAGATCATTCTTATGGGTTATTACGGTACACAGGCTAATTTGAATTAAGCCTTGCGTGCCTTTATCTTAGTACTACGTTTTATCACATCATTAACGTTTACCACAAGAGATGCAATGTAATTAGTACCAAAAGGACACAAAGAAGATCCCAACATAATCTCCAGTAATAATTGTTACCATAGAGCTGTTCTGATAAGATCTTTCTATATCTCAAATTTTCTCCTTTTGCAGGTGGGTTTTGTCGCATATCTGCCATGATATACATACAATACGCAATAAACAGGACTCACATGAGAGGGTGATGACCTGAAAAAGGTGAGAAGTAGCTTCCAGGCCAGCAGGTAGCCCAGAATGCACGAGTACTCCAGGCTATGAGGCGAAACCACCGCAAACTCTCCGACTTGAAGCGCTGCCAAGATGCTGTCACACAACTCCTCGCAGGTTGACAGCACAGTCATCAAAGCCGGCGGAGGAGAGCTTAACAAAACACAGGAACACAAAAGATTCTTCCTCGTTTGGTTCAAATTATTTTAAGGGATAATTTTGGACTTACAGGCTCGGCTCGTCATCCTCATCTTCAGACTTGCTGCCATCTTCTGATCTGTCACATTCAGGCAACTGAGGCATGACCCTGGATTGACAAGGTGGGATATCTTTTAACACTCATACTCTCTTCAGGTTAACCGGCATATGCCATATTTAGGACTGTATCAAGTGATTGGCTAGCAAAAAATAAATAAAACATGTATCAAAATACTGTACATAAATTTCATTGGTCGAAGAAAATATTACACATACATATGTTTATGTAGTACATACAATGAAAGCCTGTGTAGATATGCTCAAAGTCTTACTTTGCCAACAAGTGGTAGACTGTCACTTGAAGCGGTCGGGCCTTGAAGACCAGCAGAGGACAGAAGGTGTTGAGAAGCGTTTGAAGAGGTTGCGGCAGGTTGGTCTTCTGGTCTGCAACAAATTTTGCCGGCAGGGAGTTCTGGTTCAGCTGCTGCACGGGTGCGTAGGTCAAAGCCACACCGACCGACTGCAGCACCGCCAGAGGAAAGACTGGGTCATCGGGTTCTTTGAAGGTATCTGCACTTAGACAAGATAACCGATGGAAGAGCCGGAAGCAATTAAAGCAAGACTGTGACATACATGCATGTTTTAACACATCTACTGCACAAAATTGTAAAATGTGCCTTCCTTATTACAAAGTAAGAAGCATGAGAAAGATGTCAATTTAAAATAACACAGACTGGAATTGTAAAGTTACTAATTTTTTATGTTACTGTGGAACTTATTTTAAAAAGTGTGAAGCCAGTGGTACAGTGGATTTCACTGTGAAACCAGCAGACAGCAGTGCAAGTAACTCAAGCCCCACGAGTTTGCTGCTCAAGCAAGTTGGAGGAGAAACAGGAAGTTCATGTTTCATATCGGTTCCAATAGTATGTCGTATTAACAGTCATTTATTCTCTCTTTAAAACAGAATGTAATTTTTAATAAGTACAGTTTTAAAAATACTTATAATTCTTACTCTTATGCCATGTGAAAAGAAATGTAAAAATATTTTTGGACTGAACCTTATAGCTAGTCTGTGTGGATATGTGGAGTTGGTTCGCATGTCTCCATGTGCTTAAGTGGGTGGGCTTCCCCCGACATTCCCAAAAGATGCATGCTAGGTTCTTTGAAGAGTAAATTGTCTATTGAGAATGGGAGCAGCAAGGGTTGTTTGTGGCCTGTAGCAGACAAATAATTCAATACCATAGAAATTCAGGTCATACTTATAATTCACATTTGTTCAATCTTTCCAGATGGCAAAATACACTTTTTTAATATCAAACAAATGTGAAAACCAAATGGGAGACTGTAAAGAAATAAACAGAAAGTGAGATGGCCACATGGACAGGCACAAGAGTATTTTATGTAGTCCTTCAAAGGATGAGTAACAACAGGAACAGTCAGTCGGGTTGGCCATTTACCACATGGTTACTGCAGTGAAAGAGTCTGCGTCATGCTCCTTGTGAGTATTCTCACTTTATATTTGAGTGTTTGAAGGTTTGTCCCATTCAATAAACTGTGTAAAGTGCTTTGTTGACTATGTCTCTCCCCCACCCGCATTCACTCAGCAACCAACAGCTCACAACTTTTTAGTTGGGGCAGTGTACCAATGTAGTTTCCTCTTGCAGCAGTCATTTCCATGGATGTAGACCACTGTTGCATTAAACTTGCCAATTAATCAATACCTAACGCGTACCTGTGATCTTGAGAGGCATAGGTAACAGCAGGTTGTAGATTCCATCCACAAAAAAGTCTTGCCATTCCACTACCAGTTCTGACGGCAACTTCTCCTGGATCTCAGACGGCAATGTTGCAAAAAACTGGCTCAGGTTCACAATCAAAGCAGCGCTGTCGCATACAAACAGCTGTACCCATGGATTCCAGAGGCTGTTCACGTTCTCGCTGGTCACCTGGGATTAAAACGATAGAGGGGATGACAAGCGAATGTATAGAGAGGGAGGCAAACGAGTGGCAAGGGACACTCACCTCTAACCAGGCTAACATTGCACAGAGTAAGAAATCCCACTGGCTATTTCCGAGAATTGTCGGACAGTGTGTCGCTAGCCAGGACAGAAAGCGCATCAGTTCCACTGTCAGGTTCAGCTGTTGTGTAGTTGCTTCAGACAGGTCACTGACAAACACAGTATTTAGAGAAAGATTCACTGGACACTTTTTTTAATCGACTTTAAAATACATAGAACTGCATTGAAAAATATATTTTTAGAATAATGATCAATTTTGATGTATTAATCTAATACATTTAAGTACAGGGAAACCTCAACAAGATGGCTATCGGATCAAAAGGACCGTCAGGACTGAACAATGTGTAGAATAATGGTTTTCAATTGTCAGTTAAAATGGCTCCAGTTAGTGAGCAGTATTTAATCTCAAGTGTAAAAGCATCTATGCAAGTGTACACAATGTTGTGGCTTATGACTACATACAGTGGCCTCACCTGCCAAAAAGGAACCAATCTTCCTTGCGGATCCTCCACTCCATTAAAGTGGACAGAACCGCCAGCACCACCTCATCCTCGACTTGTGTGTCAGCTTGCAAACAACAGAGCAGCACTGCCACACACCCGTACACATCTGAAACACAAGAGTGTTGTTTTTACCATTATTTTTTGACTAAATTGAGGTGAGACTTATGTATAGTGGTAAGCCTTTTTACTGTCATCCTCTTCCCAGTTGATGATTCCTGCAGTGGCCAGGGCAACGAGTGTTTGTTGCTCTTCCTGGGTCATGGTGGGGCAGAGCACCTGGAGCGTGCTCAGTTTACTTGGTGACACTGGTAACAAACTGATACAAGAAAATACAATCAAAATACAAATTATTCCTCACAGCTCTAGGCCACATGGCATTAAAAAGGTATTCATGAGCATAGGAAAATTGTCACTGACCTATCTACAGTGCGATACAGCTTTCTTAGAGTCATCCCGTGAGTGACTGCCAGGTTATGAGTCTGAATGTAGTTTTCCAGCGTCAGAGACCACAGACCACCAAGCTCAAATGATCTAAAGGGTTTTATTGTAGTATATCATTATATGTATTAGAATACAGTGTACCGTAAGTATTTATAAGAACTAGTATATCCTTATATGTATAAGAATACAGTTTACATAAGTATATATGTATGCATAAGAACTTATTTACAATGTCTGTAAGGGCCTGCCCCTAAAGACGCATTAAGGAATAACCATACTGCTCTTTGACTACCCCGAAAGTGAAGTACAATAAATACCATAGCTAATCTCAGAAGCTTTTTGACATGGATGAAATTATCATCAGAGAATAGCCATTTTGCTTCATACAACTTCCTGATTCAATGTAATTACATTTAACTAAGTGTAAATCACAAGGCAGGAACACTTTTTTTTTTTTAACTCCTCAACCTTTTCGTAATTTGAAATAGTAAAATGTATTTATTCACAGTGACTCCTTAATGAATTATTTAATTAATTAAATCATTATTTATTTGTGGTCCCTGTTGAACATCTTAAGTGTTTGTGAAGTGTCTTCCTCAAAGGTACATACTTGAAAAAATGCAATAAGAATTTCTATATTTGTAACATCCATAATGCGTAAACAACCATCCTTGTGAGGATAAACGGCTTGTACAATGGACTTAGAGGCCCCGTAGCTCAGTGATTAGAGTACTGGTTTGGTAAACCAGGGGTTGTGGGTTCGTATCCCACTGGGGCCTCCACTCCCTGAGAAGGGTTGCGTCAGGAAGGGCATCCGGCGTAAAAAATGTGCCAAACATATATGTGCGTTCATCTGAGATGACACGCTGTGGCGACCCCGAAAGGGACAAGCCGAAAGAAACAATGGACTTAGAGCCAGGTTGGTCCACACATTAAAGTTGGTGATCTAAGGATGTTCTACCCCTTACAAACAAGTCTCCAGAACATTATTTTTTCAAGAAATACATTCAATGTATTCATCCTTCAAAAGTATTTACACAAACCATTGAATGACCCTGACCTTGAATAGAGGGTCTCCAGCAAATCTGTGGTTGTAACCAAGTCATGCAGACCCCCTGACAGGCTCCAGTCAGTGAGTAGCCTGTGATAGCTGGACACAATAGTGGGGGCATACTCCACCTCCTTACACCACTGTAGTGTATACAGCAACTCTGCAACTGACACAAGGACGTAATCACATTAAGAAAACACATTAAATAATGTGTATGATTGGGGGGGGAGGAATCCTCTTGTGCATGTGTACCTGTGTTCCTTATATTTGTCATCTGTGGCTTGCACTTGTCGCTCTTTTGATTACAATTTAAAGGTGAATGAGCAAGAGTCACCTTCCCCAGCAGGGCACATGTGGATAAATGTGCCGGTAAGACGTTGGGCATTTTTAGTTTCCACGTGTCCTCGCAGGACATTTCGCAAACACCCCTGAAACGGCCGGCTAGCAAAGGTATCTTGACCCACTGCAGATGGAGAAATCAGCATGAAGATGAATATGCAACTATTACATAGCCTCAGTGAGGCTAGCGTTGGGTGTCTTACATGTGAAGGCAGGTCCTGTCGGAGTTTTGTCCATCCAGTATCACTGGGCATCAGGTGGGTAAAGAATTGGGTAAGAACGGCAGAGTCGTGACCGCAGACAGAAGTGATTGTCTCCACTATGCTTTCAACAGCCAGAACTAAATACTGCAAACTAAATGAGGAATTAAATGAAAGTCATTTACAAAGAATCAGAACTAAGCCACCTATGCTGAGACAAGAATCTCAGAATAAAAGTCTGCCCCCCAAAAGTCTTTAGTTTTCAATGGATCAACCTCTTTGGTTTTTATTTATAGTAATTACATCTTACTTTTTACTTTGTCTTTTGTCTTCCTTTATCACCCCCTTCAAAAAATCTTGTTCTGTTTGACTGATTGATTCAGATCTCGATAAATATCCATTAAAATACAAAGAAACCACATCAGCATCTTAAAAACTTCACTGTGACAGTAAAACTGTTCCAGCATAGAAGGGATTCAGATCCTCCTTAGTTTTTTTTTCCCCAAACACAGACTCAAAATTCATCTGTTTCGATTTGCATATTCCCAACAATATCATATCAACATCATTATTATTGTAAATTATTTCTCATTGAAATCTTGTCCACGACAAATGAAATTTAGGTGTATGCTGCAAAGTGAACGTTTTATCTGGATCTGCTTCAATTTCATCTGGTCAGATGCTGTTAAATTGCATCAGATATTCAGCTTGAAATTAGTGGAATCTTTTTACATTTTCTATATCTTGAAATACTTTAGTCACTGAATAGCAAAATCATGGGGTTTGATTGCGAAAGTTTGCGTACCTTTTGATATCCAGAGACACAGTGAGTAGTCTGCTCTGCACCCAAAGGGCAGCACTGTGCAGGAAACCACCTTCAACCAACTCATAGTGAGAGTGTTGGACCAACGACTGGACCCCGGCGACACACACCTTCCCCATTTTATCTAACAGGGAGTCTGTCAAGGAAAGAGCAATACACATTAACTCTGTAGCAAAATTTTTCATGTCAGTGTGGCATGTCGCAAGGCCCTACCTGACAGGTAAGTATGCGTTTGATCTTGGGCGATGAGCTGGAAGACAGTGAGCAGGAGTTCCTCAGCAGAAGGAAGTAGAAGGCAGTTTTGCACCGATGAGAAGAAGGTGGAGGCCACATCGCAGATGAAGGAGACCAGCGGCTCAATGTTGCCTGCGTCTGACAGACTCTTGGTCTCGGAAAGCGTTGCATGCAGCTTCTCTAACATCTTCTCCATGTACATCTCCCCTATCAGAGGCTCTGGTGTGTGGAAATAAAATCCAAATGGTCAGTAAGGATTTTTCTGATGTCTGTAATTGACTTGGACTTATTTAAAAGGAGCTGCATCAAAACTTTTGCTTTTTTTGGCATAAGTACTCACATACTAACAAAAGTAAAGCGTGTGGGCACTTTTGCCATCTCTGATGGATAGAGTAACAAATCCAATGTCAGCAAAAATACAGTCATTTAGGTACCATTGTTGTGGTGCTGTGAGAGAACCAGGCTGATGAGTGTCCAACTGAGGTGACTGCTAGAAGAGGGAGAGCTGGTGCACCTGGGTTTGTCCTTGCAAAGTTCCTGGGTTAAAACAAGGAGACGCTCGCCCAGAACAGAACCTTTGAGCCAGTCTCTACAACTTGAGACTGTGTTTTGGTCAGCACATGCCTGGTCGGGAAGATAAGCATAAATCGCCCTTATATGATGCGGCAAAGCCCAATTCCCACCATAGCACGCGTGAGCAAAATTACCCATACCCTCTGGATGATTTGCAAAGTAATTCCACTGCGTAGCTCCAGCTGTAAAGAACGACACATTGGAGACTGTTACACCAGAGACTACATCCTCCCAATAAAAAATATATTTCATTAAATTCATTTGTTCCTTATAAATGCAATCAATTAGCACAAAAATATTTGTACGAATAAAGACATGCCTGAAGCAATTTATTACTTGACTATATACCAAATAGTAATAAAGTTCTGCATGCCCTTCAAAGGTATTTGAAGAGCAACTCCTTTGTTTCTGTTGTATAAGACATTTGGCTTTGTACAACAAAAACAAAGCAATTGACCTTGCTGTTCCACTACCTTTGGAGGAGACTGTACCTCCACACTCCCAGTCTTCAAGTAGAAAATACATTTATGAAGATAGTGTGTTTCTTTCGGCTTGTCCCTCGCGGGGTCGCCATAGCGTGTCATCTCAGATGAACGCATATATATGTTTAGCACAATTTTTACGCCGGATGCCCTTCCTGACGCAACCCTTCTCAGGGAGTGGAGGCCCCAGTGGGATACGTTTGAAGTTTGTTTTCAAGTAAAAGACTGTGAATGTCAGTGTGTCTTTGTACATACAAGATATACATCTGTATTATAGTGAAAAAGAAGTCCTATTTATAATGTACACACAAACAGATGCAACAGTTTCTGCTTGCTTTTGCTTTTGACGCAACCCTTCTCAGGGAGTGGAGGCCCCAATGGGATACGAACCCACAACCCCTGGTTTACCAAACCAGTGCTCTAACCACTGAGCTACGGGGCCTCTAAATTTATGAAGATAGTAATTTCCAGAAAAGGTTCAACTCTATTAGCAAATTGAAGAAAAAAAACTAATAAAATTGATAGAAAAGGTGAACGACGTACTTGGGAATATAACACTTATGAAAGCAATGTATAAGAACTATTAAAACATGGCAAATAAGTTTTTAAAATGTGCACAGTTACTCAAAAACAAAAAGCAAAACAAAAAAAAACACTGGTTTTTATGTCATATCTCCTTGGCCAGAGATATTGGAAATGATACCGCTCGCTCAAAGTTAGCCGAGATAAATTACAGTGACCAGAGAGTGAAAACACTGGATGTTACCATGGTGATGTGGTCAAGGATGCGGGTGGTCTCCTGACGGCTGCAGCAAGTCAATGAGCTGAAGACCATCTCCACTAGGTGCTCAGTGTCTGTTCGTGCCTTGTCGGCAAGCCATGGCACCACTCGCTCCAGAAGAAAGCGCACGGCCGGATTGTTCACTCTCTTGTCGATCCTCTGCTCGGAGCCATCTTTGACACTTTGATCCAATTCCACCAAAGTCTGAAACAAATTAAGTCTTAGTGCATTTGTTGGCTAGTGTCCCAGTTACATTTCATTAAACAAGAAAATGAAATACTTACAGTGAAGATATTGAGGGTGTGAAAAGACTGCAGCAGATGCGAAAGGAAGACAAGATGTCTCTCAGAGCTTCTCTCGTTCATATGCACCAGGCACAATTGCACCAACTGGCAGACCACTTCCTCAAAATGGGGCGTCTGCGGGAAGCTGCACACGTGAACCGATGTGAGCTCCACCTTCACTGCCTCGCCTCCTTCTGAGCCAGGCTTGTCCCCATCTCCAGATTTGGCAACACTAATCTTGACAGACTTTTTCTTCAGAGTGTGCCTTCTGTTGACACTCTCTGGATAGCGCATCACCTGAAGGAATGGAAGACCGTGAGAGCTCAGCTGCATTAATGCGCCTGAGTCTTGAGCCAATAATTGAGCAAACCGACCTGCAGCATGGTAGCAATCCCCTCTAAAGCTTGTGGATTCGCTTCCTCACAGTCTACGTGACGCATAAACACAATGGCAAGCTCCTCCCAAAAGTGTGACACAACTCCTTGAAAGATATCCTTGAGATCTTTAGATTCACCGCCTGCCCTCTTCTCCCAGGAAATGAGCATTTCTGTTACCAACAGGAATAGGGGACCATTCTGAAGGGTGGTGCTTTCAAGAGCTCTCTCAAGTAACGGCAGAAGCTAAGAGAGGAAAAGCAAAGACAAACAGCTATAATATTTTTTAAAAAGTACATTTTTTTACATGGTAGAAAAATTTAAACAAATTTTAACCTGCTGTGAAATAAGCATGGTCCGGATTTTGCACTGATTCTCCTCTTCTGCTGAAGGGTGCAGCATGCAGAACCTCAAGCACTCTACGGTGGCTCTCACAATAATGGCGCTTTCTGAGGGGCTACTAGCTGCACAGTCACTGGAAATACTAAGCATCAAAGACAGAAAGCGTTCACAGGATTTCAATTTTAGAAATCAAATCATATATTCTATATTACTATAAAAATGGAGAATGTATGATATTATTAAAAGGAATGGAGAATGTTTAAGAAGAATAAGAAGCATGTAAATACTTCACAAGAAAAGAGTTTGTTTCAGCCAGTCGGAGGTATGACAAAGCCATGCATCCCTATGAGAAGAATTGCCTCGATTTGAGCAAGGAAAAACCCTTTAAACGTTGCTAATGGAGTCCCAGCTTAGAGGGCAAAAAATGTGCCAAACACAGTGCTTATTAAAATAAGGACTTATGTGCAAAAGTGTGAAGATTATCAGAGACCCTGATGACAGAATTAAGACCAGAAGCTGCAGTATATTATCTTGTCCAGACAATTGATCTGGGCACTGTCATTTTAAGTCAGCCTTGTAATACATATGAAACACTTCTCCCCATTCCAAGAACACCTCAAGCCTTGTCTAACTATTTTCAATAAGAAAAATTAACACCACTATTTTTTCCTACAACTATATTTTTTAATAATGATTTTTATACTTTTTTTTTTCCCAATGGATACTGGAATCTCTTGCTGAACATTCTAAACTACTGTTTCCTTTCTAGTATTTCATTCTGCAAAAATAATGCTGCCTAGAGGGATTTTGTTATAGCGTTGCTGTATCTCATCTCAGGTAGTTGATGTCATATTGGTCTTGGATGGGTAAACAAAAAGTTGAAAGGGAATCACCAGTTTCTCTGTTCATTACAGCTAAATACTACACCCCACTGGCATCATTTACTTCAAGACATGATTCCTTAATCAATTCCACACAATCAGTACAATTTATAAATCGACTATTTCATACCACTGACATGAACATTAGATACTATTTGTCCCACCACTATACGACCGGCTTGTTTTTTTTTTTTTTTTGTCTGCTTGTTTAGTCATAGGATTTGCTTTAATAAGTTTGTTATAATTAGAATTCCTTGAAAATAAAACTTAATAGGCTGTGTGCCCAGCAGAGTGACAGTAAAGTTTGAGTTCACGGTTATGTGGAATTGAAACGTTAAATATATGCTTACCCAAGTATGAGTGAGGTGAAGAAAGCACTGTAAAAATCCAAGGCTGGGTCGGTGACCTGTTGAGGTAGTTTGCTGAGGAATGGCATCAGATTAGGATGGAGGGCTGTAGCCAAGCCTTTGCCCCCTTCTTTTAATAGGGCCCACAGTTTTGGCAAGAAACCTTTCTTTGAGTTTACATGTGTCCAACAGTCCTGCAATAGATAGACATGAACGTGGGAGAAACCTTGAAGACCCAAGAAGACCCACCAAGACTTAAATTACACTCCATGGTTTAAGTGAAATAATTTTGATTTCTTTGCTCAAGACCCAAGAAGACCCACCAAGACTTAAATTACACTCCATGGTTTAAGTGAAATAATTCTGATTTCTTTGCTCAAGTAACACAATTTGGATATGTGTCATGACAGCATAAATGGAATCAGGCCACTTCCAAAGGTGGATAAAAATCGCATATGTTTGCTCACAGATATCTGCCAAAGGGAGTGCAGTGTAAACACACATCAAATATACCCTGTCAATGCAAAACTTGGCATAATCAAAATACACTATTTGATGACATTTACCTATCATACAGGCCCTCATTTACATAAATGAGGTGTTGGAAGAGTTACCACAGGTTAACAAATGGTATGTACTGTAGCTAATTATTTAGGTATCATTATTACCATTTTGTCCCGTGCACAATGAATAATAATTATCGGCATTGCATCAAAAATGGTCACTTGGAAATGCAGTGTAAATCAAGCATACAAGAGCAAAAGGTCCTCATAAAAAGCCACTTACAGGTATAGAGGACACAACATGAAGAACAGCCTCCCACACAGCAGGCAGCACCAGTGGATCTGTGTCATCGATGCTGAGGAGAACGGCTGGACAGAGGCGTGCTGCCTCACTTTGCGCAAGGCCCGGTGTCATGTCACACAAAGCGCACAGCAGCTCAAAGAAAGCCCCTCTTATCTGTGAAGAAGCAATTTTACTCAGTACTAAGGCCAATTCTATACAAACCACAATTACGAAAGATCACTCTGAAAAATATTCTGATATATAATGCTTTGTGCACCACGAGACTATTATTGAACTTCCTGACATGCGCGCGCACACATAATTTTCCTCATTTTTTTTAAATTAATGTATTTATTTTAAATAAACACCAATACAACACCAGTACCTGCGGTGCCTTGTGTCTGCTGTACTTCCAGAATTTTGCAGGGCTGACAAAATTAACTAATCTGTGCTCCGTGGCGGCTATGTCAGTCTGGGGTAGCAAGGAGAGCAGTCTCTTTACCCCTAGCAGCGAGCTGGTCAGCATACGGATATATTTGGCTTCTCGCTCCTCTTCAGTCTGGGTTCTGGAAGAAAAAAATGTTGTGAAATTTGGGAGTTAACATGAAACAGAACCTAAATTAAGATGACTAAGGATAACTTACTGGGGATCACTGAGTGTGTCTGCAGTATCCTTTAATAAAATATCTTGAAGTACCTGCAGTATGACAATGTTTTAAAAATATCAAGCAAAATTAACCTTCACCTTGTAGGGCACCATTACTACTCACATTAAGGATCTCATCTCTGCAAAAGCTGAGGGCTTCCGGCTGCTTGGCAGTGGAGAAGGCGGCCTGGAAAGCTCGACATGCGGCAGAGGCTGCGGGTGTGTGGGTGTCGCATTGGGACAGGATCCAGTGGCCCATCAAGCTCTTCAGGAAGGGAGCCAAGCTTCGCCGCACTTTCAGGACCAGCTGCTCAAGGGCCAGCTGGGTGGCCTCTCTGATGCGGCGATCATGGTCCTAAAAAATAGAACAGGTGAAATAAAAACTAAATGGCAACATATTAGATCACATGTCCCTTCATCATCAACTGTGTCTTTACAAAAATAATAACACTCAGTTGTGATAAAGATTCAGAGATGTAATTTTCATTTCTGTAGAAGTTGTATTTAATTTTTAATATACCCCCTTAAATTGTACATAGTTTAAGAATAACATAAGCTAAAGATGATGAAAATCATTTAGCAGAAAACTAACTCAACAAAAATTACAATCATATAGAAGAGTGAAATAGAGAAAGGATCAAGTATAATATTTATAGTGTTCAGTGCAAATATAAATAACTGCTTGGAAATGCTACATTACTTACAGTTATAATGCAAATGCAGTGCAAACAGGATATTAAAGTGGCATAGTGAAAAGTCCAGTTAATAGTGTAATGAGCGTGTAGGGATGTGGTTGTCTGTGTCAGACCTCTGGGGTCTGGAAGGGTGGGGGTTTGGCGCAATGGTTTTAGCGCGGTGGGAAAAGAAGGTAAATGTTTGAAAAGTCTCAAATTATGATCCAGGATGAGTGGCTCACCACTGATATCTTGCAGTAAATCCTAGGCCAATACGGAAGGACGCCCTTAACATCTTCAGCATCACGCTCCTGACACATGGATCCAAAGTCCTGCACAGCCTGGACAAAGAAAAAAAGTACGCACATCCAACTCTATTAGTTGAGAACCTTGCACATATATTTTCACCAGCATCCATTCATTTTGGGTACTATTGGGGTGGCAGAAGAGGTGAATCATAGCCCAATTGAATGTTTGAGTCCACTGGTCAGGAATCAATCAAAAGGCACATTGAGATACACCGACAGCCATTCATATTCACAATTACACCTATAAACAATTGATTTAACATGCATGTTTCAGACTGTTAAAGGAATCTTAAATATTGACAGAAAGAAAAACACATAAGCAGGGGACAGCATGCAAAAATTCCACCAAGGACGGCCGTAACTGCGATTCAAACTCTAAGCATCAGCTATATCAGGCATATATGAGGTGTGTGAAATACAAGGCCACAACCGGGCTACCATTTTGACCACCATTTATCCATTTTCTATGCTGATTGCTCTCATTAGTGTCACAGGTAAATTGGATAGTCTCGGCTTTAATGGGGTGAAAGCTGGGGTGCACCCAGGACTCGCCACTCAATCACAGGGTATAAAAAATGTTAACTCTTCAAATAACCATAACATGCATGTTTTCGGAATGTGCAAGCATTGCGAGAACATGCAAATTTCGAACCCTAAACCTCATAGCTGTGAGGCATTAGTACGAAGCACTATTCTGCCATTTTAACCACCATTTTAGCACCAAAAGCCATTTGTTATTGTATGATATTATTTTAATTTCTGTGGTCTATACATGACGTCAAACTTGTAAGTTCTCTTTTCGGTATTTACAATAGGTGACTTAAACTTACTTTCAGTCGAGTGACAACATCTCTCTTGGATAGTTTCCTGAGCACCAGTCTGAAGTCTGCATCGACCAGACTGTCAAGTTCCTCTGCACCATGGAACGCAGGCACGTAGCTCAACTCCGAGGAAACAGTTGTATCAAAACCGACGAAACCCGGGATTGCGCCTCCTTCCCGGGTCAACACCTCGGCTGCCCGGCCACTACTGGACGGCTGCAGCATGGACAGGGGAACACAAGAAACTCAAACTACGGACAGTAGTCGTAAGGTAAATTTGGACGATGGTGCACTGAACACTTGCGCACACGTAAACAGACATGTGACAAAATGATTTCTTCATCCATGCAGATTTTACAACTCGACGTAGCATTAGCTTCTAACATGAAGTTATGGGAACGTAAACACAGTGACGGGTAACTGATACTTACCCGAACGTTTCCTTTAGTTCTCTGCTTATTTTTGCCACCCATGTGTACTAAAAATGTGTTAATCTTTGTTTAAAACAACTTAAAGTTCAAGAGTACCGTGAGCCGCATCATATTATATTTCAGGAAACGGAAATTTACGGTGCCTGAAAATATCTTCCAAATAAAACTGAGTCATTTCCTACTGCATTCAAGCTGTTTCTGATATGTAAAGTATCATTTTCAGCCTGGTAGACATGACTACATCTAAAATTTATCAACCCACAATCCAGCGGAATTTAATGTGTTCGTTTTTTTTTTGCGTAAATGACACCATTGCTTTTAAACTGAAATGCGCTTCTTGACCGGGCATGATTCACTTCCGCTTAATCGACTCACTTGAGTCATAGTTTACGTCACTTCTTAGGAAACTGTGCGTCGGGCTACTAGTTTGATACACAATTTGCAAACAAATGTGCTCAAATTACCTAATGATACTATTTATAATCACTTACGTTAATACACTGATTGCATGACTTCGCGCACTCATCAACAATTCCAAAAGCTATGACTAAAAGGGAAATGTTCCATATAAATATGCAATATTATTTCTCAACACCTCTAAAAGTGGATACCTTTTCAAATGATGTCCTATCACGGGTGAGCTGTATTTAGTACATCCACATCGGCCACTCATGTTGTCTTTTGGGGAGCATCTGATGCAAACTGGAACAATGTTGACAAGCCCAGTATTTTAAATTTGTGTTCAAATATAAACGTTACATTTCAAGGCAACCCCACTTATACACATTACCATATATGAATCAAAAAATATTTTAATACTTCATCATCACATAAAGCAAAAATCACTTGCTGACAATTGCATCCGTGTAATACGTAACAGATTTTGTTAGTTTTCATTCACTCATTCATCTTTCATTCCGCTTATCCTCACGAGGATGACGAGTAGTGTTTTCATCTTTTCAAACATGGATTATCTAACAGAGGTCACGTGTCAAAAGCTGTCTTGGAGTGCGAGATGCAAAATGTTTGAAAACAAACTGGAATTTTACAACCTGATCAATTATACATGACCAACCAAGGTCCACTTCAGAATAAATCATAAAATAAAATTCAACTGTGTAAAACATGTTTGGAAAGTAGCTTTAAATGTTATAAGGTTTTTGCCATACACTATTAAGAGATGATAACCAAGCTGTGAATGGGTTAGTGAGTTACATCTTTCCTGCAGCTATATAAAGCACAACCAAATGAATGTAAATGTAAAAAAATTGTTATACACAGATAGTAAACATTTTATACAACCATTAAACTGTGCTGGGAATTCAAACAATTGAACTATTTGAACTGGTCTTAATTTCAGTTATAAGATCAATATTAAAAAAACAATCTTCAATCTACTTTTGATAATCAAAATTCAACAATAACAGAGTAATTTATTATGTATTATATTCTGTGGTTCACAGTTCAGTTGTGAAAGATTTCCCCCAATAGAGCTGGTGCACCTACGTCATAAAAATCGTGTGATTTTTGTTTACGTCACCATATTGCTGGTCAAACGAAGCATCGTCACAAGTTAATGCTGTTGAGACGAAACAAAAATATGTCTTATTGCACGACACCCAGTTTTGTCTGATACTGTTACACATTTTGAAGGTGATAAATCAACAAAGGTACGTGGAAAATTTTGAGTTTTCACCGATAAGAAAGTGGACTGTTAATTCGCTTCAGCTTGTCTTGGACGTCTGGATCTACACATTTATACCTGGTGAGTAAGTCGTCGACATTTATACGGAAAAGTTTGAAAGCGTACAAAAGTCTGGAAGCATACAAATACTTCGTTGCTGGATTTGTTCTCAATCAGGAATAAATCCCACAAAGTGATGGACCCACTCAGATTTTTTCAATACAAATACAAATATTTAATTAAATGACCCCTGGTTTTACACAACCTCGCATTCATTAACAATGATTAGGAAAAAAAAATTTTGCCTCCGTACACAGAAGTGTATTGCTATAACACGCTTACCTCCGTAAAACTCTCTGTGGCCGTTTTTTTTTTTTTAACGCATTGTTCTCAAATGAGCCAACTTGTCATAAATACTTCTTGACAATTTGAGATTGAGAAGAATAATTCCTACCTGAAATGAAATGATCGCTAAACAGGCGTATTTCGTTGGGCACCATCCATCGCGTTTGATTGCCGAAATCCATCGATTTTTTTCTCGTCTTTTCTGATGGTGTTCTATAGAATGATATCTTTGACGAACTGTCTCATTTATTATGACAACCAACAGCACAACAGGTCTCGGGCAATTTGAAAAATCTGCTGTGGTTCAACGACTCCCGCACTCCCAGGTTTGACCGGCAATATGGCGCCGTGCAAACTGTGACGTCATGTGCACGAGCTCTATAGAAAACGTTTGACATAGCTGATGTATTATCTCTGGTTCAAACCAAATCTTATCAAATAACTACAACAGACATTAATTTCACTGTTAAAGCAACCATTCTAACAACCAAACATGGCTTGGTAAGGACACGTGAACCTAGGAAAGAAAGATGTGAGTGATGGAATGCTACAGCGTAGATGGCCATTTTATGTGAAAAATACATAAATGGTGACTGCAGCTTTTCTTTAGCTTATAGAGTAGCAGAAGGCTGCCATGTGCATTAAAAACATCTGGACAGCTCCCTGCCACTTCATGCAATGGCATACACCCGAAACAGACTGGTCAAGACATCATCCAAATAACAGACCCGTTAGCAAAAGATCACCATATTTGATCACTAAAATCCAATATTCTACTTCCACTTCATCCTAGTTGAACGTCGCCCCCTAGTGGAAGCATTGTTTGGCTGGGCACCGAAACATAGCGTGGGTCCAGTTGGGGCACAAAACCCTGAAAGTCCCTGGAGGCCTGAGTGCCAAAAACATCCAGCAGCTGTCTGTTCATTAGCCCAAACCTACAAGAAAAAATATCATCGTTGAATAAGTAGTATGAACAACATTAGCAACTTTACCTGGGAATTATTGCTCACCGTAGAGCAGGAGTGCAAAAAAAAAAAAAAAAAAACACTTTTGTACTCAAGGTAAATTTGATTTTTAAAATTGAAGGCCCACGTCAATTGTAAATGAGGTTGTAAACAGTAAAATATGTACAATACTTGATTTCAACAACATTTATTTATGCTCATTGTGGTCTTTACAATTTCATTATAATAAATTTAATCAATTGTCATAAGATGAAAAAAAACTTATACAAATACTTTACAGTGTTTTGGGTCAAACTGTTTCTTTTAATAAGAAAAGATTAAATGAATTACTTTTAAAAATATATTTTCATTACACTATAATGAATCAACCAAATTATTTATGCACCAAAAAATTTACCAAGATTTTTGTACCTTATGTGAAATAGTACATTATAATTTGGAAAATTCACACTTATATATTAAATTGTTTTGTAATTGATACTATAGTTAACTAATATTTAGTAAAATAGGTTCAATGTATTTATTTGACTCATTATTATTTTGGAATAAATGCATACATTAATTCAGGTGAAAGATTACAAAATAAATAAAGCTAGGAATACATTTTAAGTTTAGAGAAAAGAGATAAACTGATGCAATATTACAGGACTTTTGACAATATAAATGCTTTGTGTTAAGCTAAAACAAAGAACACATATGTTGCCCATGGACCATACTTTGAGCATCACTGGCTTTTTCGATACTCTCCTATTGAATTCATCACCTAAAAATTAAACAAATTCATTTTACCTGCCCTTAGTGAGACGCAGAAGAAACTTCCAGTAAGCAGGTCGAACATTTTGCACCTCCATCACAGCCTAATAATGACAACAAGTTAACTTCACGCATCCTGTTTATGAGATAGCCATTTGTGTGGTGTCTTTGTGTGTCACTCACAGCTTGAAAACAAATTGCGGTAGAGATGGCGTAGAGATACGTGTCCGCTTGCGGGAAGTAAGGGAAGTGGCCGGCCTCGATGCCCTTGAAGTACAAGGTCTGTCGGAGAAGGGAGGTTATCGCGTGTTCCGTTATTGATGAACTCCGCACAACAGATAAGATTAAGAGGAGCAACAAACATTATGTGCAGTGGCATGCTAACAGAATGGACATCCTCTTTACTGCAAAAAACACAGCCCACTGAACAAATAACTCGGTAACAAGACATAATAATGAACAGCAATCATGGAGGAGAATAAGCACTTACTTTCGGTAAGGAGGTACAATATATCCAAGAGGAGACTGACAGCAGCAAGAAAATGAACACCACAGCAAAATGGATACTGTGGGCTAGCTATACTATAACACTGAAACATCCATTTGTGGCTAAGGAATAGCCACTAAATGTTAGCTTAGCTAACATGTATGTTTATTGATGTTATTATTAGCTATGTAACATTACAATGGCGTGGCAATGAGGAATTTGCTAGATCAGGTATCTTCAAATTGTCCAGGTCCAGACCAAGTCAAAAGGATTTATGTGAACCAATAGTCAGTGAATAGTTAAATAAAGACATTGTATTTGCATCATCAGATGGCCATTTTTTTTTTAGTCACAAAGCTGCGGTAAGAGACCATGTACGCAGCTATAGCACATTCAGTACTACGGTCGCCCTTGTTGTGATCACGTGATGATATCGAGTCAATCAAACTGTTTCTTAAACGAACCACATTCCCCGGATTCAAGATACTGCATGGTTTGTTCCTGCACTTGCAAAGCTGAATCCAAAAAAAGTTTTTAGAAATGAAGTTAGAGATCACTATGTCTCTATTCTTCTGGAACACTGCTCGAAACTCTTGTCCCATATCCTGTGGGACTGTGGATTAGTAAAAAGCAGAAATATAGAGCAGCAGTGTCTAGTGATACACAACTCCTTTGACCAAACATGTCCATAGAACTCAGAGGCCAGAACTCACAAGCAAACCGGACTGAGAACCCAGTATAGCAGTTCACAACCTACAACCCGACAAAGAGCAAATTAATATTCGCTCTAGATAGTGTTGATTTTGAGGCAACATAAACTTGCATTTTGGAACTATGTGCATCCTTAGACATCATTAGACTAAATTTTCCCGAATCAGGATATGCAAAAGATCAGAATGAATTCTTTAAGGGGTCCAAAGTGCATTATTTAACAATGTTACAGTGAATGTTCAATTGAGATGCCACTTTTGAGCTGAAAATTTTATGTGGCCCGCGAAGGTAAATCATGTGTGTTAACTTCCATAACTTTTGCTAAAATCTCTACCAAAATTTAAAATTTCATATATGTATATATGGCAGCACGGTGGGACAGCTGTAAAGCGTTGGCCTCACAGTTCTGAGGACCCGGATTCAATCCCGGCCCCGCCTGTGTGGAGTTTGGATGTTCTTCCCGTGCCTGCATGGGTTTTCCCGGGGCACACCGGTTTCCTCCCACATCCCAAAAAACATGCACCGTTAATTGGACACTCTAAATTGCCCCTAGATGTGATTGTGAGTGGGTCTGTTTGTCTCCATGTGCCCTACGATTGGCTGTCAACCAGTTCAGGGTGTACCCCGTTGACAGCTGGGATAGGCTCCAGCCCTCGTGAGGATAAGCGGCAAAAGAAAATGGACTGATGGATGTATGTATGTATAATGAGGTGATTAAAGATTTTTATGGTTTCACAGTCATAATGGCCCTCTGAGGGAAACCATAGCTACAATGTGGCCCGCGACAAAAATGAGTTTGACACCCCTGCCCTACATACACAAGGTAATTTTTACCTCCACGAGCTTAGAGAAGAGATACATGGATATGGACGTGCTCTTGTAGAGGAACATGGAGATTCCCGCCAGGAAGCCTAGGAAGGCCGAGGAGAAACATGACAGACATTACATACGGTAATAAAAATGGATTCTCTAAATGCACTTCGTTTTGACATACCAGCCACCAAAGCATGGAGCTCATCATCAATATCCCGCAGCCAACGAAGCAAGCAGCTTGCTCCCTAAACCAGAACCAGAAAGGGAGTTTAAAAAAAAATGAAAATAAAAAAAAACTGACTAAGTTCACACTGATCCAATCTTTTAACATAGCCCTTCACATTACAAATACGAGGCCCCGTAGCTCAGTCGTTAGAGCACTGATTTGGTAAACCAGGGGTTGTGGGTTCGTATCCCACTGGGGGCCTCCACTCCCTGGGAAGGGTTGCGTCAGGAAGGGCATCCGGCGTAAAAATTGTGCCAAACATATATGTGCGTTCATCTGAGATGACACGCTGTGGCGACCCCGAAAGGGACAAGCCGAAAGAACCCCCTTCACATTACAAATACTGACCTGCATTGTGGCCCTGCAAAAAACAAACTTACCTTGTAGATGCTGACAAAAGAGCCCAAAAAGGCCCCGAGCTGGAAGTTGTCCTTATTGTAGAAGAGGGAGGGGAGCTGTGAAGGTTTTGAGAAGATGTACCGGAACGCCGAGGGTACTTTAAGGCAGCACTGAATCAAGTAGCCAACACTGAACATCCTGACAAAACCCTGAGTGTAAAGAGAAAAATCACATAAACGTGCATTAACCTGTAATGTATCACATATAAATAATTAAATCTAGCAACTTACTTTAATGCAGTACGAAATGCAGTTGTCATGATAATGTTTACAACATCTGTGTTTTGGACCTTGTTTGCATCTGGATAATTACAGAAATGCAAATAAAAAAAAAATAAACATCTGTTGATTGCCACCATATATTTGCTGTATGTATCGATAATGACTGTTAATATTCCCCGTTGCCAATCTTGAACCCAAATACCTTACACAAAAAAATGACTTTAATCCAAAGTGCGCCAAGTGGGACACAACGAGTGTGAGCGCGAGCGTGTTCCCTCACAATGAGTCCAGCAATCCCCTGGTGTAGGCTGGCAAAGATCTGCTCCTCCAGTCGTGCTGTAATGCTGATATATGCGAAGGCTCAGTCTCTGAGGTGGCCAACGCCTCTTGCAGGATTCCGGCGACCTGTTCGGGCTGAACAGAATGAGATGGGATCTCTTCCTTGCCGACGATGAATCTGAAAGTAGGAGAATATGGAAGTATCAAATTTTCCGATTGTCAAAATCAGTTAAGCAGTGAGGTTAGGCAGAGCAACATACTTTAATGCGGAGAACGCAAAGCCTTTAAGGCTATCTTTACTCCTGCAGGACAATACACACACACACACACACGTTTCATATGAATGATCGCCTTGAGCTATGGGAACATGTTCCACTGGTAGGATCTGACCTGAAGAAGAACATGTAGAGGGATGCAGTTATGCAGAAGAGGAGCACCTAAAGTGTAGAGAAGACTATCAGAAAAGTCTTTCCAAATCGTAACACCCAAAAAGCTCGTTTTTCCTCTTACCTCTCCATGTTTGATAGGTTTGATGAGGCCCCGCGTCAGAGCCATGCGAAACAAGGTCTCTGTTGCCTGCAAATACACAACAAATACATCCCTTTTTGTTTGTCATTATTTCCACTGTAAAATGCATAATTGACAGGAATCAAAAACCAAATGGCCATTTGTTATCAAATTGTGTGTATCACAAGGGAGGCAAATGTATTCCCAACTATTTCTACATCTATAGGCATCCTCTCGTGTCTTACTGCTAATAAATTCCTTTTACTTTCTGCAGATTGAAAAAAATGGTTCATAAAAACAGTAGTACTTACGAGATTTGTCATGTATATTGTGAGAAGTCCTCTCCTGCACAAGGAAAATGTCGACAAAGTGTAGAATTAAGACGTAGTAGAGAACTTCAAAATAAAATGTATGCAGTAGGAGGGAATTAAATATGATACACATAGAATAACAATCTGCAACCCTTGTGAGGATAAGCGGTAAAAGAAAATGGATGAATGGATAGAATAACAATCTTACCTGCTCTTGCGCTCCAGGAGAATAGCAATATAGGAGGCGGGCAGGGCTGAGCCAAACCCAGCGGACCAGGAATAAAACCCTCCCAGCAGTTTCCTACAATGGAAATTTTCAGCTTTATTGCTTGACTACATGTGAAAACGTGCTAAACATTTTCACTGCACTTGATAGCTCTGCCATTTTTTGTCACGGATTCAGTGAAATAAAGTGTGTTTGGGATGGGTGAGCTATTATCTAAACAATAACTCATGAGCAGCAGACAGAAAAGCAATGATTTCATGGCCACACTTTCTTTTTTCTATTTTATTTCCAGTATAAGATGTGAGGTCATCTGTGCAGCATTTGACACCTTCGGCAGCTTTTTTTTTTTTTTTGTAATATGATTTCCTTGCCAATCGCTTTTCAATTGACATTGGAGCAACGTTGCAGGATTGCCCCTCGGCAAGAAGTTTTTCTGTCCCTGACTCCAGCGCAGTGCCAATTTTACTTTAGTTTTAAGGCTGTCAAAATGCTCCTAAATGCATAAAACCACAATTTTTTTAATCCATGGCAAAATCCTCAAAATAGGATCTCCCCTTGACAAACCATGCAACGGAAAGC